>NW_026018611.1:655070-657177 GCF_020466585.1 Dendroctonus ponderosae
TATGAATCAGAAAAGTTTCGAAAGTCCACCATCATCAGGCAATTCTAGAGAATTTTTCAAACTTGACTTTTTCCACTATAACAAAGTACATTTCCGCACTGTTCCCATAGACAACAAATTTCTTCCAAGTGAAGCCAAATGCCAGATTGAGTGTTATTTCAGTAGAAAAAGAACAGTTTATTCTGTTAAACTGTTATCAGAAATTGCAAAAACAATCCGAAATTTGTGATTTACTGGCATTAGCAGAGCTAGAAAAATTTCCGCATTTCCGCTCAGAAGATTATTAATTTCCTCCAATTGAAGAATGATACGAACTGGCGCGTCACTGCGTTGGAAGGAGAAAAAATTGCGCTTAAAATTCTGAAAATCTGGCAAAAAAATCGTCATTAGGAATTTCCAGAAGATTTTTTGAACCTTCGCCACTTTGCGACTCAACAAGCTTTCAAGCGCATTTTCGCAGTGTTTTCGAAGACAATTAATTTCTTCTAAATGAAGCGAGATGACAACTTGCAAGTTCTTAGGTTGAAAGAAGAAAGGATTGCGCTCAAAATTTGGAAAATTTCGAAATTAAATCATCATCACAAATTTCTATAGGAATTTTTAAACTCTTGCCGCTGTTGGCTTCAATAAGCTTTCAGGCGCATTTTCGCAGCGCTTCCGAAGACAATTATTTTCTTCCAACTGAAGAGAGATACGAACTGGTGTAATATCGCTTTGGCAGGAAAAAGGACGGTTCTAAAAATTGTGAAAATTTCGAAAAAAAATCATTTTCAACAGTTCATAGAAGACCGTTTAAACTTTTACCTGTTTTGGCTTCGAGAAGCTTTTGAGCTCATTTGGACAGTGTTTTCGAAGACAGTCAATTTCTTCTAAATGAAGACAGATTACAATGTGCGCGTTATTGGGTTGAAAGGAGAAAAGTTTGCACTCAAAATTGTGAAAATTTCGAAACAAAATCATCATCACGAATTTCTAAAAAAAATTTTTAACTTTTATGGTTTTTGGTTTCAACAAGCTTTCAAGCGCATTATCGCAGTACTTCCGAAGAAAATTATTTTCTTCCAAATGAAGAGAGATACGAACTGGTGTGTTATCGCGTTGGAAGGAAAAAGAAATGCTTTAAAAATTAGGAAAATTTACAAAAAAAATTATGCTCAGCAGTTTCTAGAAGAACTTTGACACTTTTGCTGCTTTTGGCTTCAAAAAGCTTTCGAGCTCATTTTCGAACATCGTTAATTTCTTCTAAATGAAGAGAGATTACAAAGTGCGCGTTATTGGGTTGAAAGGAGAACAGTTTGCACTCAAAATTGTGAAAATTTCGAAATAAAATCATCAGCAGGAACTTCTCGAAATTTTTTTAAACTTTTGCGGCTTTTCGCTTCAACAAGTTTTCAGGCTCATTTTGGCAGCGTTTTTAAAACAGTCAATTTCTTCTAAATGAAAAAAGAACAAAACTTGCGCTTTATTGAATCGGAAAGAGAAAAGATTGCGCTCCACGTTGTGAAAATTTCGAAATAAAATCATCATCAGGAATTTCTCGGCGAGTTTTTAAACTTTTGCCGCTCTTGGCTTCAAGAAGTATTCGAGCTCATTTTCGCAGTGTTTTCGAAGACAATCAATTTCTTCCAAACGAAGAGAGACGCAAAATTGGGCGTCACCGCGTTGGAAGGACAAAATATCGCGCAAGAAATGGTGAAAGTTTCGAAACAAAACCATCATCAGGAATTTCTGGAAGAATTTTTAAACTTTTGCCGCTTTTGGCTTCAACAATATTTTAGGCGCATTTTCGCAGTCCTTTCGAAGACAATCAACTTCTTCTAAATGAAGAGAGCTGGAAACTTGCGCGCTAATACATTGAAAGAAGAAAATATTGCGCTCAAAATGGTGAAAATTTCGAAACAAACTCATCGTCAGGAATTTCTAGGAAATGTTTTTAAACCTTTGCCGCTTTTGGTTTCAACAAGCTTTCAGGCGCATTTTCAAAAATCGTCAATTTCTTCTAAATGAAGAGAGATTACGAAGTGCGCGTTATTGGGTTGAAAGGAGAACAGTTTGCACTCAAAATTGTGAAAATTTCGAAATAAAATCATCAGCAGGAACTTCTCGA
>NW_026018611.1:657277-659205 GCF_020466585.1 Dendroctonus ponderosae
TTCCTAGAAATTCCTGACGATGATTTTGGTTCGAAATTTTCACCATTTTGAGCGCAATATTTTCTTCTTCCAATGCATTAACGCGCAAGTTTCCAGCTCTCTTCATTTAGAAGAAATTGATTGTCTTCGAAAGGACTGCGAAAATGCGCCTGAACTATTGTTGAAGCCAAAAGCGGCAAAAGTTTAAAAATTCTTCCAGAAATTCCTGATGATGGTTTTGTTTCAAAACTTTCACCATTTCTTGCGCGATATTTTGTCCTTCCAACGCGGTGATGCCCAATTTTGCGTCTCTCTTCGTTTGGAAGAAATTGATTGTCTTCGAAAACACTGCGAAAATGAGCTCGAATACTTCTTGAAGCCAAGAGCGGCAAAAGTTTAAAAACTCGCCGAGAAATTCCTGATGATGATTTTATTTCGAAATTTTCACAACGTGGAGCGCAATCTTTTCTCTTTCCGATTCAACAAAGCGCCAGTTGTGTTCTCTTTCCATTTAGAAGAAATTGACTGTTTTAGAAAGCGCTGCCAAAATGAGCCTGAAAACTTGTTGAAGCGAAAAGCCGCAAAAGTTTAAAAAAATTTCCAGAAGTTCCTGCTGATGATTTTATTTCGAAATTTTCACAATTTTGAGTGCAAACTGTTCTCCTTTCAACCCAATAACGCGCCCTTCGTAATCTCTCTTCATTTAGAAGAAATTGACGATGTTCGAAAATGCGCCTGAAAGCTTTTTAAAACCAAAAGCAGCAAAAGTTTAAAAGTTCTTCTAGAAACTGCTGAGCATAATTTTTTTTGGAAATTTTCCTAACTTTTAAAACATTCCTTTTTCCTTCCAACGCGATAACACAACAGTTCGTATCTCTCTTCAGTTGGAAGAAAATAATTTTCTTCGGAAGTACTGCGATAATGCGCTTGAAAGCTTGTTGAAACCAAAAACCATAAAAGTTAAAAAATTTTTTTAGAAATTCGTGATGATGATTTTGTTTCGAAATTTTCACAATTTTGAGTGCAAACTTTTCTCCTTTCAACCCAATAACGCGCACATTGTAATCTGTCTTCATTTAGAAGAAATTGACTGTCTTCGAAAACACTGTCCAAATGAGCTCAAAAGCTTCTCGAAGCCAAAACAGGTAAAAGTTTAAACGGTCTTCTATGAACTGTTGAAAATGATTTTTTTTCGAAATTTTCACAATTTTTAGAACCGTCCTTTTTCCTGCCAAAGCGATATTACACCAGTTCGTATCTCTCTTCAGTTGGAAGAAAATAATTGTCTTCGGAAGCGCTGCGAAAATGCGCCTGAAAGCTTATTGAAGCCAACAGCGGCAAGAGTTTAAAAATTCCTATAGAAATTTGTGATGATGATTTAATTTCGAAATTTTCCAAATTTTGAGCGCAATCCTTTCTTCTTTCAACCTAAGAACTTGCAAGTTGTCATCTCGCTTCATTTAGAAGAAATTAATTGTCTTCGAAAACACTGCGAAAATGCGCTTGAAAGCTTGTTGAGTCGCAAAGTGGCGAAGGTTCAAAAAATCTTCTGGAAATTCCTAATGACGATTTTTTTGCCAGATTTTCAGAATTTTAAGCGCAATTTTTTCTCCTTCCAACGCAGTGACGCGCCAGTTCGTATCATTCTTCAATTGGAGGAAATTAATAATCTTCTGAGCGGAAATGCGGAAATTTTTCTAGCTCTGCTAATGCCAGTAAATCACAAATTTCGGATTGTTTTTGCAATTTCTGATAACAGTTTAACAGAATAAACTGTTCTTTTTCTACTGAAATAACACTCAATCTGGCATTTGGCTTCACTTGGAAGAAATTTGTTGTCTATGGGAACAGTGCGGAAATGTACTTTGTTATAGTGGAAAAAGTCAAGTTTGAAAAATTCTCTAGAATTGCCTGATGATGGTGGACTTTCGAAACTTTTCTGATTCATA
>NW_026018611.1:659305-660447 GCF_020466585.1 Dendroctonus ponderosae
GATGAGAACAGTGTAAGCGTTCAAGCAAACCACTTCTGAAGATGCAAGCCACTCGTGCTTGCGAAACGTCAGGAAGAAATTCTACCGAACGACGAAAGTTTATCTGTTTTGATATCTCCCTGAACCAGCCATCAAGCGATTGTTTACCTCCGAAATGAAAGTCCGCGGCGCTAATAGCTTTAAGTGCTCAACTTTTGCTTTTTTATTATTATTAAAGCTCATTAAGCATTAACATGTTGGCAACAATTGCCCAAGTGGGCTGCAGCGGGCGCGTTTTAAGCTATTCAACTTTCACCTGAGGAAGTTCGGTACTGAGATCAAAGATCATCCGATGTTCATCCACAAGGTTCTTTTGCAACTGCAGAGAAAGTGAGTTTTTCCTTTCGGCAAACGTTCACAGCAAACGCTTACCAGGCCTTAATTTTCTGCACATCCTTCTTCTTCCCATCGGGGTAGTGCTTCAGCCCGCCAATGAATGGATGCTGGTGCTTCAAATTGAGGGCGCACATCTTCACGCTTATTCTTCGATCGCGCACAACAATTGCTCGGTTATTCGGCCCGAAAGTAGACCAGTGGAAAGTTAGACCAGAAGAAACGCTACCATGTTAGTTGCTGAAGCAATTAGCTAAGACTGGAAGGACCGAAGTGCGTCTCGCGACATTTCAACTGCCGCTGATCGAAAATTCAACTCTTGCAAGAACCGGAGCTTGTGGAGAAGGGATATACTGAGTGTTGCTGCGCAAGTGAACAGTGAGCTCGCTGGTGAAAGGAAATTGCAGCTAGAAAACGAACCAAACCCATAGCGGTTCCAAAGTATAAAAGCAAAAGTCATTTTCCTTTAGTGGGGAAATAAACGAGAGACTTTTTCAGCATAAATTTTCCAGCCATCTTCAAGAGGTGCAACCGGTTACGCAAGCTGACCAAATCACCTTTGAAGTCCAAGTGGGTCAGGAGAATTTATGATGGGCAGGAAGTCGCGAACGAGGCCAAATCGGATTGGCGGCAATGAATCGGAAAAAAGTGACAAAAATTCAACAATTCAGTGAATCCGAGCTTCTATGCTTCTTCTTCTATTCTATGGGCAATTCAGGCTTCAGTGAAGGCACAATGTGGGCCCAAGAGTAGAGGAGAAAGTGAATTTG
>NW_026018611.1:660547-661856 GCF_020466585.1 Dendroctonus ponderosae
TGACATTTGAAATTTGAATTAACTAAATTAAAAACCTGCCTGATGATGGAGCAGGCGCGAAACGTTTCGGGCACACATGCCACATTTAATCCAAATACTAATAAGCACTTACTCACATCGAATTCATGGCTTTTTTCAGATCAGCTCTGTCCATTTCTCTGTTATCGAATATATCCGGACTGTTTCTCTTGCACTTGTAGTACATGGTGATGGTGTGTTGGGCGAGTGGCAGATCGTTGTCGCAAGAGAGCAGAAAAATCACCACCAACTCATCCTGAACTCGAGGAATAATCGCAGAATCCACTGAGGAAAGCCATTGTTTAACGGCATCGATATTTTCTCGGGAAGTTCTTCCCTGGTCGATGATTTCCTTGGATGTAAAGCCGAACGGCAACTTTTGCATGTTGCGCGATTGTCCTTGGAAAAAGGGAAAGTTTCCGATTGTCCAGCAATGGGGAAAATGAGTTTTGCTTTGTGAAGGATATTTTCCTAATTGCCTACCAGCCGTTCGTTTAGGGTTCACTTGGCGCAAAAATTGGCAAATCACTGTTTCGTTGCCCGCCAGTTTCACATGAATATGGAAAATATTGCATATTTCATTAGGGAATGAAAGGTAAATTGTGCTTAATTAAAAAACAAAAAACGCATGAGGTCAATGTGAACAGTGCATGATTGCGCTGTAATTGTGCGGAAATGCGATGGCAATTTTCGATCGGTTTATGAAAGCCCTAAATTTACCGGCAGTGATTGGAGGCTTCAGTAGTCAGTTTGCTAGTGGAAAATCGGATTTTGTTGTTATTTGTTGTCAATTTCGGGCGTCAAATTGTTTTGTCAAATGTAGGGCTTCAGGGAAAAATATAATCGAACTCAGGTCGTTCAGGAACGTCTGAGTTTGGCAAAATAAAATGCTGTAGACTAATGTTAAAAAAATTGCTCATTTCCAACGGACGGCAGGAGAATCTTTATATTTTGGCCACGACAAGTAAACTTATTCAGCTTGATGCAAACGCAATTTTAGCGATATTTCAAATCCGTTTCTGGTTTTTTTTTGCCGTTTAAAAATGAACTTGCAAAATAAGCGCGGTAGACATATGCACACTCCAGTTTAAAAAACTGCGCACTTCTGTCTAAATGTAGTAGATTTTTTATATTTTTGCTACGGACTGCGGAAGGATTCATGTTTTTCAAAAAAAAATCTCAGTAAAATCTGAGGGCTTTCTGATTTTTTAGAGCCGCCCGAGTATGAAGTTGCTAAATAAGCGCGGGAGACACTTGCGCACTCACGTTTAAAAAATTGCCGACTTCTGTC
>NW_026018611.1:661956-663553 GCF_020466585.1 Dendroctonus ponderosae
ACACTGCAAAAGTTTCAAAAAACGTCCACCTTCAGGGTGTGTTTGGGAATGTTTCAAAATCGGGCAACGTCGCGCAAGAGCCCGCTATGCAAGTGGGGTTAAAAAATTAATTTACCCAAACCCAAAGTGCTTCCAGTATTCTACTAATTGCATCAAATTAAGCAAAAAACTCTCAATTAAGCGACAAATGTATAATTGCCTGCTGCCAACAGGAAATTTTTCAGCATTTATCAAAGTTGCCACTCCGTGATTATCCGGCTGATTTTTGTGTTATCAGCTTTATATGCATACAGGGGCGCTTTTCTGGTCGAAAACCACACATTTACTATAAGTATACAGAGTTTTTTGATTATCATCGCCAGACTGTTCTCATTTGACGAAACTATTTTCGCATTCCCGTACGTAGCAAGCATCGATTGTCTCTCTCGCACGCATAGGAGTCCATGGCGCGGCACGACGGCCTGCGCGCAGCTACGTTCGAACTTGGTACCTTCACAGCTTAAAATATTTGAGTTTTGGCCGAGAAAAACTTTGGAAAACTCGATTACTTTAGTTTTTTTACGATTTTTAGCCACATGTGTAGCCTGCCAGTACGGACAGACGAAAACTATGCGATTCACCACTTCAAATTAAACGACACAAACTATCTAAACTTCGACCTGGTGCCGGTTATGAAACTATCGTACATGCTGTTGGATATAACTCAAGAAAAGGACCTGCCTAGAGGACTTGTAGTCATTATAGACTGCAAAGGGGTAGCTGGATGGGGATTCAACACTTCCCCAAATTTACCCGCTTTGTTTCCAGGTGGGTCTAATGCATCTGACCAGAATGAAGATCGGCCCAATGCGAAGATACTTCCAGTTTCTTCAAGAAGGCTTCCCAATACAAATGAAGGTGATTCACATTATAAACGCCGTCTACTTCTTCGACAAGTTCCTGAACGTGGTCAAGTTGTGCACGAAGAGCGAGCTGATGGAAATGGCAAGTGGCTGAAAATTTCTCCAAACGAGATTTTTTGAAAAATTGCGCATTTTGGTCCAGATCAAGGTGCATCCTCCGAGTGCGGAGCCCGAAAAACTGTTCGCGTTGGTGCCGAAGAAATGCTGGCCGGAAGACTATGGCGGCGATTTGCCTTCGACGGAGATTCTGCATGAGAAAGCCGTCGAACAATTCGAGGAAAAACAGGAGTTTTGGAGGCTCGAGCAGGAAATACGTTGTAAAAATTCAGATTAATAAAGGTTTTTGAGGAGGCGATTTCTGATTTTGAAAATTGACCCAGTTCGGCTCTGAAAGGGCTCAGATTTTTCGGCAGTTTTGTTTCCATAGAGCTGAAAACCTTGGGAATGCGTACACAAAGTATGATTTGTCCACTATTTTTGGCTTGAAGTCGGCGATTTTCTAAATTTTTTGCGTGCTTATCTCGCACGCTCATACTCAGATGGCTCTAAAAAATCAGTGAGCTCCCGGATTGAACTGAAATTTTGCTTGTATAGAGCTGAAAGCCTTTAGAAACTGTACACAAAGTATCAACTGTCCACTAATTTTCAATTAAGGTGGGCGATTTTTTAAATTTTTTTGTGTAAGTCTCCACAGT
>NW_026018611.1:663653-666538 GCF_020466585.1 Dendroctonus ponderosae
CTGTACACAAAGTATCAACTGTCCACTAATTTGCGCTTAAGGTGGGCGATTTTTTAAATTTTTTTGTGTAAGTCTCCACAGTGCTTATCTCGCACCCTCATACTCAGATGGCTCTAAAAAATCAGTGAGCTTCCGGATTCAACTGAAATTTTCCTTGTATAGAGCTGAAAGCCTTTAGAAACTGTACACGAAGTATCAACTGTCCACTAATTTGCGCTTGAGGTGGGCGATTTTTTAAATTTTTTTGTGTAAGTCTCCACAGTGCTTATGTCGCACTCTCATACTCAGATGGCTCTAAAAAATCAGTGAGCTTCCAGATTCAACTGAAATTTTCCTTGTATAGAGCTGAAAGCCTTTAGAAACTGTACACAGAGTATCAACTGTCCACTAGTTTTCACTTGAGGTGGGCGATTTTATCAATTTTTCTGTGAAAGTCTCTAAGATAAGCTCATACTCAAATCGCTCTAGAAATTCAATGATCGCTCAGATTTAACTAAAATTTTGCTTGCATAGAGCTGAAAGCCTCTGATTGTCGTCTATAAAATGTCCACTGTTTTCCGCTTGAGGTGAGCGGTTTTTGGAAATTTAGACAGAGACCATAAGTCTTGGTGCCTATTTCGCACCCTCCTGCTCAAAAAGCTCTAAAAATTCGGAAAGTGCTCGGACTATATTGAAATTTCGCGTGCATAAAGCTAAATGTCTCTATTTTCGATGCTCCATAAATAATGTATCTACAACATTTGGTTTGAGGTGCTGGAAGCCAAAAAATAACTTATTCAAATTCATTACAGTCAATTTCCAAATATTGTGAAAGAATTTTATTTATTGCCTTTCGACCCATTTTTCTAAGGGTTAGTTAAACGAAGCTACACCCATGGACTTTTATGATGTGGGCTTTCGAATGGTCAATTTAAAGTTTCTTCATTGTATCCCGGAAGGAAAAAGAGAAAACAGTTTAAATGATGTGCTAAACTGTCGAAAACAGAGACAAACTATAATCCCCTGGTCGAAGAATTGTAAAGACATGGTCTTTCAGGGCTTTTGGACAGTCAGAAGTCCGTAAAGGGCCTTCGGGAAATCTCGAACATAATAACCCAGTAAACTGTATGGAAAAACCTTCACATTCCTTTAATTGTATTAAGTGGGACACCTTGGACTTCTAGCCCTTCACTTCGAGAATGGCGGCCATATTTTCACTGTCCCCTCCCGGACAGTACTCAACGTCCCACAAACTGGTCAGGATCAGCACGTGTCCTGCAGACAGGACGCCATTAATAATCGGGCACACTTCCTGGCAGTTCTTCCTGGGCACCAATCGCAAGCGAGTGCTGCCAACCAGTTGGCCAATCAGGGCGATTTTCTCGATCAGGTTGATCTTCTTGTAGCGCAAAGTGCTGTAGCGGCTGTTCCACAGCATCCAGCTGTACGCGACTGGCGCAAGCGCTGCCGGTAAAACCTGAGGGCGGGCGGTGAAGTTCCGAAACGCTCTAACAGCCGACGGGTCGCAGTTCTGGAAGTGCAGGAAAAAGCTCTGGAAAAGCTGTCTTTTCCGGAACAGTGTTGCCAGATCCGGATCGCCCAGTCGATCGTTGTGGAAGCTGCTCTCCAATTGGCAGGGCACGGATTTACGAAACTCCGCCCTCTTCAGCAATTGGCTGATGAACGCTGCTGGACTGTCGGGAATCCAGTGCTGGATTTCCCCAGAAACCAGCACGGGCCGATCGATTTCGACCAGTTTTTCCACCAAATCAGCACCGCCTTCTTCGCTTTGCAGCTCAAAATCCCGAAATTCCTCCAACGACTCGCACAGATTACAGTCGAAAATTTCCTTTGGTGCAACGAGCGCCACTTTCGGTATCAAACAAGTCTGACTCTTCAGGTACCGCCAGTCGAAATACGGCAGGAGTTTAATCAGCCCGATCCTGCCCAGGGCGGAAGCGTGCCAGTCCAACGTTTCTCTTTTCATCCACACCATCGCTATGATCATCATCAGCGGCACCAGCCGCATCAGCCAATAGCCGACGGGTTTGCCTGGCATCTTGGCTGTGATTGGACGGAGCATCGCCAATCGGTCACGTGGTTTGACATGGGATGCGCTGAGAAGCTGATCTAGTTGCACCAGGTCCCGATTGAGGTCCTCAAAGGAATAGTCGGATGTTTTTTTGGCTGGCTTAGATTTTGGCATTTTCCTGCTGCAAAAGAATCGCGCTGTATTTTTGGGGTGGAAGGGAATTTGCGTTATTAAATTTTTCGCTTTTGAACCGCTTTTTGCGTTGTTCAAAGCTTGAAATGGTCAAATTAAGGGTTAAATTCACCCTATAGGGCGTCTGTATCTTCAATAAAAGTCCTACTCACCTTTTGTGCCAGCACTGCTGGGGATTTGAGGTCGGCGAGGCCTCAGGGCCACTCAAGGTTCATACTTAGATGCTCCTGAAAAATCGGAAAATGCTTAGATTTATGTGGAAATTGGCCCATAGGGACCTTGATGTGTTTGCTTCAGGCTCTCAAAATATGAAATTTCCAGTGCTCACAGTTTGGACTGGGCGATTTTTGGAAAATTCCCCTGTTTTTTAGTCTCTACTGCGCTTAGTTCGGCTCGCATATGTTCAAATAGGTATAAAAACTTAGACAGTGTTTAACTTTGAGTGAAATTTGGCTAGTAGGAAGACGAATACTTTGACTTAACATACTCAGAATATGAAATATCCAGTGCTCATGGTTTGGACTGGGCGATTTTTGGAAAATTCCCCTGTTTTTTAGTCTCTATTGCGCTTAGTTCGGCTCGCTATGCTCAAATGGGTCTAGAAACTCAGAAAGTGCTTGACTTTGAGTTAAATTTGGCTAGTAGGAAGACGAATTCTTTGACTTAACTTGGACAAAATATG
>NW_026018611.1:667537-670235 GCF_020466585.1 Dendroctonus ponderosae
CTTAGTACGGCTCGCATATGCTCAAATGGGTCTAAAAACTCAGAAAGTGCTTGGCTTTGAGTGGAATTTGGCCAGTATGAAGCTGAATCCCTTGACTTAACGTACTCAAAATATGAAATGTCTACTTCTTTGTACAGTTCGGAACCTCGCGAATTTATAACGAAACTTGACAAGTTAAATGCTCATCTGCCACTTTCAGGCCTCAGATCAACCGTGACTTAAAACGCCCTAAAATTCGCCCCACAGAACGATTAAATCATCAGAAAAATCCTACTTACATTTTGAAGCGCGTTCTTTTGTTTCTCCAACCCTTAGACGGGCAATTGAAAGCAAAATCCACAGGTTGCTGAACTCGAAGGTGAAAAAAGAAAACGTCAAGTCGGAAAACTATTGCGGAGAGAAAAGCTGTTCGTTAGATTTTCCGCGGCGCATGTCAGAGCCGTATCGATTTTAAATTGCCGCTTTCCGTAAACCGGCAGAAAACGAAATAATAACAAGTGGGGCGCAACGCGCCAGTCATTCACTGGAGCCTTCAGCACCTTTGAGCCAATGACCGTTCAGGAAAGCTGCGACGTTGCCGGTTACCACTCGGAGCTGTTTAACAAAAGTCTTATGCTACAAAGCGAAACAAGTACAAAATAGTTTCAGTTAAAAACGCAAAAACATTGCGAACAAAGTCCGCGCAAAAATCAAAGACGGTTATTGTTAATTTCTTTAAATTTTCGCCCGACTAAAGGTTTCGGAAAATTAAAGTGAATATGTCCAGAAATCACCGTTCAAAGTCAACGTGACAACGCCGCCGACGCTACAGCGCATGAGTGGCAAACCAGGCGCAAGCTCCACCGTGACATTACCTTCTTGACTTGTGTCAGTCGGTTCTGACAAAGACGTTTAGTCTGAGCTAAATCAGCGACCAAGTTGTTTTGAATATTCGGGCTTTTCCGCAAGTTTTAATCGAAGAGTTTTCACTGCCGTAAACGTTCGCGAGCTTTTAACGTGTGTAGGCCGCATCCGTTCACTCTTTGCCACCCTCTAAAGCGGGCAAAAGTGCATTGTTGCGTCACGCCAGCAAGGCCATTTTGAATTTGTGCTCAGTTGGATTTTTTTTCGATTCCACGGTTTTTCGGGCTAATTTACCGCAAATTTTGCCCATCGAACAGCACCGGAAAAACATCAAAATTCCGGTACCGACGGGGTGTACGGATACCCTCCACGGGACAGTACAGATGAATAATAGAAGAAAAGGTAGAGGAGGCGCCTCTACTAGGTATGTACTGTTGTAGTTTGTAGTGTTTTTTGAAGGGGAATTTTTGGGACAGCGACAGCGTCAATGAGCCCAAGAAACCCCATTTCCAGCCCTGTTGTTTTGTTGCCTGGCTTGGTGTTTTCAAGCCGCTGTTTCATTGTTTTGGTTCTGCAAAATTGTCTAATGACGAAGGATCTGATAGAACAGACCATTGCACTATTGAATGCATGCAAAATCAATCCAGTTTTCTTGAGTGACCAGATTTTCTTGAGAAAAACTCATCAAACCCTCCGTGCTCGTGGAGAATTCGACCACCTTGAACAAGGTTCTTCACACCTTTTGGGTCCCCATTGAGGCAGTAACAATGAGATCTGACCATTGTCTAAAGGAGAAAGTTTATGGCCCCTAAAGTGACCTGCTCGGTCCTAAACGGACAAATCTCGAACCCTACTCGTCTTTATCTATGCTAGAACCCGATAAGAATCATGCTCATTAGCAAGGCAATTTGCTTTTACTCTTAGATATTCTTAAGTGAATTTTGATCGACAATATATTTCCCATTAGTCTCAAACGCTCATTATATGCATATAGCTGCCTCTAACATTCCATTGGTTTTTCACATGCTCAATTTCCTGAAACTGATATTGTCATTCTGGACCGTAGCAAGCATCGGGCGTCTTACTCGCACGCATGGGGGTCTGTGAGAGATGCCAGATAATCTCAGCGCTGCTGTGTTCGAACTTTATACTGTTGCGACTGGAAATATTTCGTTTTTGGGCAGCTTTTTCAATTTGAAAGCGTAAAAAACGCAGATTTCTGCCAGGTTTTCCCGGTCTTTGAGCGACGGGAGAACCATCATAGACTCGATTTATGGAAATCCGTCTAGTTTAAATAATGCTGATTGCAAAAACCTGTTCGTGCTTGCATGGTAAAACAACGGCAATCGTTCAGGTAGTCGGTTGAGGAACAAAATTGTAGATGTAGTTTCCTAAAATGCGAAGTTAAATAACACATGATTTTTTTACAAACTTCTTTTTGGGTATTTCGCATCAAAAATTTTTGTCTTAAAAAAAGACAGAATTTCCTCACGTCTTTTATTACAGATTGATAAATAGTGCTCCTATTTCGCAATAAGAACGAATTATTTATCAAGAACTATCACCTAGAGGGTATCCTGCGACACACTTAGGCTCAAGCTGTAAGAGAAAATTCCAATTAGTAGAGAAATTAATTTGGAAAATTACCTTGACGTTTCGATAGCTATTTTCTGCTCTCGTTATCAAAAGAACCTAAATGGGTCTAAAAAAGAGTATGTTAATAAATAATAATAATAACTGATAACTGACAATTTGCACAAACGAATTATCAGAGCGAATTTTCATATACTGTATTATCCTACTATTGTTACACAATTTATTAACATACTCTTTTTTAGGTTCATTTAGGTTCTTT
>NW_026018611.1:671234-674603 GCF_020466585.1 Dendroctonus ponderosae
CAACAACGCTACACATAAAAACTGATGATGGTGGAAAAATACACCGAAACGTATTTTGATTGATAAATAGAGGCAATAAATGACTGAAACCCAGGGATGAATTTGATTTCGAATTGAAACACAGTCAGGAAAGTATATACAATGAAATTATAACTGCAAGTTAAGTAGTAATTTGACACTTGTTTTGTTCTAATCAACTTTTGCAAGCTTTTAAAGAAATGGAAACAAATCATATCAACTCTTTTGATTTATTATCCTGACTGCGTGTAATTGTTATTATATTATTTTCTTTCCTGGGCTCCAGTCACAGTGTGGAACAAAAAAATTTGTATATCGTTTATTTCGTTACACGTTTCGGCGAGACAACAGCGCCATCATCAGATTTTAAAATTCATTCAAACTAAACAAACCAATTTTCTTTGCTGCGACCGGAAAGTTTAAAGGAGAAATCGAATTTTTTTCCACACCTACAACTGTACATCGAAGGCCGCGAAAACAAACCCCCTCACCGCTATTACTTTAAATATCGCAGTCAAACCCCTATTCAAAAAACAATGGAAAATGGATCAGTGGCGGGTACTTTTGGCGAAATGAGCATTGTTATAAACCTTGTCCCCATAATACAGATCGTTACGACCGTACCAAGATTTTACTAAATTTCAAAAAAGCGGTATTTCCAGATACCGTATCTGCCGCCCCAACCGAATGGGGCGCCTTCTGGGGGCCAAGGCACCTACAATCCGGCCGGCGTTCAGCAGCAGGGACCGCCCCAGGGATCGATCAACTATCAGGTAAGCTGCAGCTGACCATCACCGTTCGAGCCACTGTTTAACCCAATTTTTCTTTCTCCATAGCAGCATTACTTGCAGGCGGTTCCCCAGCAGCAGCCGCCTCCCCAAATGCCCACCATGTTCTGTATTCCCACCCAGCCCCACATGTTGCCAAATGTGCCTTACATGCAACAGGGGCCCCCGCCTGGAGCCCCCCATCCGCACGTACAAGTGAGTACGGAATTTTTTTAACTTTCTGCCACTTGCAGAATTTTCGATAATTAAATCGGAATTTTAAACCACCCTCAACTTTGGCGGTTGTTTTGGAAAGTAGCAGTTGAAATCGATTACATTCCGGAACGTAGTAGACGGGGGTTTTCTCACTCGCACTCATGGATGCTATCGGGCTAGCAGGATGGCCGGTGCGCTGCTGCGTTCCAACTTGCTACTTTCGCGCAATCGTTGAATTGTAAATTAACGGTTGTTTGTTGGTTTTTTCAGCTTCTGCTACAACATCAGCACCCGTCGCAAGGCGGAAACCCCCACGGCCCCAGCCAATAACGTTTGCGGGACCACTAGCGGCAGAACGGAGTGATATTCGGACAAATCGCGCCCGCCTGTTGCGACTAGGCAATTTTTAGTTTTAGTTGTGCATGGAAAAGCGTGCGTGCGGTCGTAAGCGAAATTCGGATCTTTTTTTTTTTTGTTTAAATTAGTTATAAACTGCTCAACGAAGTCAACAAATTGACGAATTTGGATCTGGATACGTTCGGATTGATGTTTGAAGCGTTATTTAGTGCAGTTTTTCGGTTAAGGTGCTTTTGCCAACAATTACTGCCTCACAAGAAGTTTCTACAGGGTGGCAAATGAGGCGCTTTTTGTACTTCAACACCATAGACCTGGTATATCGCAGGAAGCTTTTGAATTTTTCGCTCATCTCGTTTATATACTCCAATCTAGTAATAAAATCAACTTTTTGCTATTGCGCCGGTATATTTAATTAATTTTCAAATTTCTCTTAATTTTTATTTTTATTAAGGGGGACACCCTGTACAGGGGGTGTCTGAGTGTCCGAAATATTTCAAAGTAAACTTCTTGTCCTTTACAGGTACAGGTACAGTTGACGACTACTAAAAGCGCTTTTTCCTTGTCACAAACTTGTTTTAATTTAGCAATCTTATTAATTTTTTTATCTGCAACTGTCATATAATGACTGATTTGATTTCCTGCTCTCTTAAGCTCGCTTTTTGTGTAAATCTTTCCTCGGTCAATTTAATTATTTCAGTTTTTTAACAGTTTTGAATGTGGCATTTTGACAATAAAAAAAACTAGTCAGTATTATGCCATTTACGCGAAATCATTAATATTTTACTTTTATCTGTCGACAACTGTACTTATACGTTTCGGATGACAAGATGGAAATTGAACAAACTCGATCCCAAAAACCTTTTTTTTTTTGTTCAGCTTGGCGAAATTTGGCATTTTTTATTTGCCACCCCGTAGAAAATTTATCTGAGGTGGTTAATTGTTACCAAAACATTGACTAACGAAAAACGAATGGGACTCAATATCGCCTCAAACTAGTTCAAAACGCCCACTAGCGGCTAAATTATTACCACACATTAACTAATTTGACACTTGTTTTGATTGGATGTCATTCGGCAGTTCAACTACCGATAGGGGCGCTGCCAAACGTCAAATTACGCGTTGTCCAGTGACAGTTGAGACTTGTCCGACTTTTCCATTTGTTGGAGTTGATATGTTTTATGTTATTTTCTTTCCTGGGCTCCAGTCACAGTGTCAAACAAAAAAATTTTGTACATCGTTTATTTCGTTACGTTTCGGCGAGACAAAGGGCCATCATCAGATTTTAAAATTCACTCAAACTACAAACACCGATTTACAGTTAAAATGTGTTGTACAAAAACTGTAATTTATAAAGGGTTAAAATATTAATTAGTTCTTGAGGAAAAAATTACCTCATAATTGGTAAACATTATATTTATTTAGGTCTTGAAACCATCAATTTGTTTGAATTATTTTCTACATTTGTGTAGTACATTTTCGCAAGAAAAGCGTCTTTTTCCTCAAGGACTAATGATTATTTTAACCCTTTATAAATTATGGTTTTTGTACAACATAGTTTAATTGTAAATTGGTTTTTGTATTTTGCATTAATTTTAAAATCTGATGATGGCGCTGTTGTCTCGCCGAAACGTAACGAAATAAACGATATACAATTTTTTTGTTTCACACTGACTGGAGCGCAGAAAAGAAAATAATATAATAACAATTACACGCAGTCAGGAAAATAAATCAAAACAGAGTTGGTATGTTGATATGATTTGTTTCCATTTCTTTAAAAGCTTGCAAAAGTTGATTAGAACAAAACAAGTGTCAAATTACTACTTAACTTGTAGTTATAATTTCATTGTATATACTTTCCTGACTGTATTTCAATTCCAAATCAAATTCATTCCTGTGTTTCAGTCATTTATTGTCTCTATTTATCAATGAAAATACGTTTCGGTGTATTTTTCCACCATCATCAGTTTTTATGTGTAGCGTTGTTGCTGCTTTAAGCCTTGGCATGCATTTT
>NW_026018611.1:675602-677671 GCF_020466585.1 Dendroctonus ponderosae
AATCAACTCTCAGGGTGAATAGAAAAAAGAAGCCATAAATTTGAATTGGGATATACCGATGCCCAAGATTTTACCTACTTTCTGCTAAAATTTTAGTCGGTCTTTAGACACAAGTGCTCACACTTCAGTGTTAAATTAAATTAAATTTGTGTGAAGCCCTATCTCATATTCTGTGCAAAACGATGGCTTATGAGAAACAGCAGATTTTTGATTGGGTAAATTAATATGAGACAATAAATTCCTGTTCAACAACCATGGTTTACACCATTTCATTTTAGTTTTTAAGCTCATCTTTTTTTTGGTTACACACACTGCAGCCGTTGCAAGAATGAACTCTTCGTCCAAATGTTCCATCTTGGCAACAATGCAGGTTTGGGTGTAAAATGAACTGAACGTGTAAACGTCAGATTTTCGTTCAGGTCATCTGCACAGATCTGGCTTGCGCAAGCCAAATCGTTCAGATGGCTTGAGCGTGTAAACGGGCTTTAACTGAAAGTAAATCATGCAAGAGCTTATTTCGGGGCGCTTTTCGCTTCGAAAACTGATAAACTAAAGCGTAGTCGTATAACTGTTCAGTAAAGGGCTTTACTGTATCAGTTTTCCTCATTGAAATTGGTGAGTGACTCGCACTTTCAACAGTGGCAGGCTCTGGGTTGGGATTTTCCATTAGCGCATGTATTGAAAATTGCGTTTTTCCCATAGACTCGTTGCCGCCTCCGCACATGCCGCCCATTCAGCACGTAATGCCACCGCAACATTTGCCCAATACTATGATGCCGCCGCCGCCCATGACCAACGTGCCGCCCCCGGGCCATTCTCAGCCAATGGTATGGAACACTGCGATTCCGTCGGTTTTTCCCATTGTACGACTCATGCTTTTCTCGTATAGGCTCCGATGGCTCAGCAGCATGTGCCGATCCCGCCCAACCATGCAAACACGCGGGCCAACTCCCACACGCCGCCCCAGTACCAACAGGGGCCGCCCCCCCGGCATGGAATGCACCACTCGAACGGCCCGCCCAATCACAAAGGGCAGCCGAACGGTGACTTAATGCTTAAGACTAATCGAACTCACCGGCAGCAGCAGAACTATGCTCAAGCTCCGGATAGGGGGCAGGCGATGCCGCCCGGGCATCCGCAAGGTCCGCCTCCTCAGCAGGTTTGTGCGCCGACAGCGGACACTCTTCACATTGATCTCGTTGGGGGTGTTTCAGGAGTGTGGAGCTCACTCGGTGCCGCAGGCGATGCGTCAGCCGCCCCCCGTCGCGGGCGTTCAGAATCAGGAGGCCATGAAGGAGCTCCATTTGTTCGCCAAGGAGTTCAATCTGGTCCCGATGGCGCATAGCAGTCCGGCAGGGTCCTCAGTGCCTCCGCACTTGGCGGTGCAGCATGGCGGGCAGATGCCGCCTCCGGATGCGGCGCAAATGGGGCCGCCAGCTCAAGCCCTCAGTGGCGGCACATCGGCGAATAGCGCCCATGCCGCAAATGCGCCCAGGTGAGTCCCTTCTACTAGTTCAGTCGTCTTCAGTGGAGACTGATGGGTTTTGTCTTCTGGTAGCAGTGGGGCTGATCAAGGTCAGGCGACTGGGGGCGCACAAACGCAGCCGACTCCCGCGCAAAGTCCGCCAAGCGATAGCGACAAGTTGCAGACTGCAGTGTCGAAATCGAAGCTGAACCCCAACGCTAAGGAATTTGTTTTGAGTCCCATGCCGAAGCCCTTCCAACCTAGGTGAGTTGACGCGTTTCAGGGCTACTTGTTCGGTTGCTCCTTTCCCTTTTTGAGCCTCAATTGTGTCATGCCAGTGAAGATTTCCGTACTTATGGTGGACCTTGGTCGAATTTGTACACGCATATTAAATTGCATTTAGGAATGTTTTCCGGGCTTTGAAGCCGTGGTCTATCGCAATTTCTTCCTGACGTTTCGTCCACAACTGCGCTGGACATTATCAAAGGCGATGAGGCAGTGGGCGAAGCGATCTCCCGTGCTTTCCGACTAAGACTGGTTCAACTACTGGATCCCCTGTGGCCGCATAAATACGACAGGGGATCCAGTAGTTGAACCAGTCTTA
>NW_026018611.1:677771-679086 GCF_020466585.1 Dendroctonus ponderosae
CACTTCGCCCACTGCCTCATCGCCTTTGATAATGTCCAGCGCAGTTGTGGACGAAACGTCAGGAAGAAATTCCCATAGACCACGGCTTCAAAGCCGTGAAAGCCTTCACAGTCGAATATTAAATGTTTTTTAGTCATTTTCCACTGTTGGCAAGTGTTCGCACTTAGGGAAACTGTTGCTCCTTAAACCGACGGTTCACTTACCGGTTAAAAAGACTTTTTTAATTTTTTTGCGTTGATCACAAGATAATTGCTCCGAAATGTGATGTACACTTTAACACCGGGTAGCTCGTAATCGATTAACGTTGGCTCAAGGCAAATTTGCCCAAACATTGTCCCATTGGTGGAGGACCACCCAGTCTAAACACATTGTGACTGGTGCATGCAAGTAGCCCCGCCCCATTCCTTGTAGAACTTGAACAACCATTCGGACTTCTAGTCAATTGATCAACTCTGCCCAATTAGTTGTTTCAGAACACAAATCAATACAGATAGGCGAATCAATACAGATAGACCAATCAATACAGATAGGCCAATCAATACAGATAGGCGAATGAGTACAAATAGGCGAATGAATGCAAATAGGCGAAAGAATTTTGATCGGAAGCGACATTTCTTTAGGTCCCCAAGCACGCCGTCGGTTAGTCGGCCTCACACGCCGCAAACACCGTCACATAATCCGTATATGACGGCAGCAGTTAATGGGCCTGGCGGGCCCTCAATGCCGGTGGCTGTGCTGCCCATGCCTTACATGACTATCAGTCAGCCTCAATATCAGGCGCCCCCGCCTCAAGCGAACCGAATGAGGAAGAGTAAGTGGGGATGGGGATGTGGGACATTTTGCAGTTAACACGTGTTGTTTTTTTTTAGTGAATATGCGGGCTGAGGTGTCGCACATGCCGCACGCAGCTGCTGTGACCGGACAGCCCCTGTTGGCCCCCGCGCCCCTCCACCAGTACATTTACAATCCGCAAGCGGCTGTCCATGGCATGAACCAAGCAGCTTATCAGCCAGCTGCCGTTGCTTCATTGCAGGCTGCAGCTCTGGGGCGCATGTACGATGCAGGAGCTGTAGCTACCACCACACAGGTACTATGGCTATACTGATTTTTTGTCAACCAATCGCAATGGAGCGAATCTACACTGTGTGGACTGATGTTCTTTCTGTCCTCTGCGCTATTGAGAGACAACCAGACAACTGACTGAAACTGAACGACGTTTTTTCGCGACGGTTCCACACAGTGTATATTTTCTAATGGAGTCATAATGAAGTAATCAGCACTGATCCGTCCAGATTGTCCAAATGTTTGAGGCAGA
>NW_026018611.1:679186-680937 GCF_020466585.1 Dendroctonus ponderosae
GCCCTGTAAATTGCGTCACATGTTTCTGGAATTAAATTCGTCAGAGCTGGCTTGGAAATAACGGTGGAAAATTTTAAGTCTTTGTAGCTTCTTCTTGTTGCCAAAAATGTGAGTGTCGCGGATAATCGCACGTCTCATAAAGGGGTCTGCTCGCGAAATCATTGGCGTAATTAAGTTTAGCAAATGCAGGTATGTGGCTTCGTCCATACGTAAGTAATTACGAAAATCGTCAGAATCATTGCGTAATTCCGCTATTAAATTCGTATGAGACAAGAAATTCCTATTCAGCAACCATGGTTTACACCATTTCCTTCCTAGTTTTTAAGTTCATCTTTTTTTTTAATTACACACACTGCAGCCGTTGCAAGAATGAACTCCACGTCCAAATGTTCCATCTTGGCAACAATGCACGTTTGGGTGTAAAACGAACTGAACGTGTAAACGCTCGCGCAAGCCAAATCGTTCAGTTCATCTGCACAGATCTGGCTTGCGCAAGCCAAATCGTTCAGTTCATCTGCACAGATCTGGCTTGCGCAAGCCAAATCGTTCAGATGGCTTGAACGTGTAAAGGGGCTTTTACACTTCAGTGAAGGCTTACTTTGAATAACATGAGTAGTGCTCTGATGCACATGCGGCGGCGCCGGGTAAGAAACAGGGGGCGGCCTGGTGTCCTTTGGAGACGCCAAGTTTTGCGTACCCCCCGAACTAGTGGCAGGCGGCGGGCTTCGCACAACCAATTTCCCATTATTAGTTTCCTTCCGTTTTGCCGGCGGAATGTACTTGTCTGGGGACGAACGGAAACATTGTTTATCCACACAATCGATCAATTCACGCAATAATTCTTTCAAGCTTCAACGTTTGTTTGAGTCTCATTCACGCAATTCCCTGTATGTGGCTCACCGCTGTCTTGGGCTGGTCGAACGACTGCAGCAAAGGCAGCCTCCTCATCCCCATTCTCCATGTCGAGCCGGGCTTTGTACGCTGGCTGGTTCTCTATGGAAATATTGTTTAATTAGACTAAGGCGCGTAAAAAATGCCAGCCTAGCGACGGAACGAATCGATTTAAGCGAGAGAGACACTATGAGCGTTTACTGGTACCAAAGCGAGATGCAACACAGGACAACAGTCCCATAGGTATATTTGTAGGCGGGGGCTTTGATTCGTTCGGCCACTAAAAGCAATGCAAATAACAGTTAAACTTGCCGATCTCCTGGGCGATTTGGGCCGCTTTGGCTTGCGCCTCCCGAAAGTCGGCCGTGTCGCTGGTTTGCAAAGGCACCGTGTACCCCCTTAATGAGTGGTCAAAGGTTGATTGGACCTAGAAAAAACGCAGTGCGATATACGAAAATGGCCCCAAACAACGAGAACTGCACTCACCCCATATTCCTGTTCGTTTTTCCGGAACATGTCCTGAACGTCCCACCCATTGGACAGCTCCAGCTCCAAGCTCACGTCGTTTCCGTTCATGTTTCCGGCATCCCAGGGCTCCAGCTCCTTTTCCTCTGACCGACTGCCGTTTACTCTTGACGATATCGCCGAATCCGTCTGAGTAACAAGTGTTATGTTATGGAAATGAGGACAGTGTCTAAAAGCCCGTTTACACGTTCAAGCCGTCTGAACGATTTGGCTTGCGCAAGCCAGTTCTGTGCAGATGTGCTGAACGATTTGGCTTGCGCAAGCCAGATCTGTGCAGATGAACTGAACGAAAATCTGGCGTTTACACGTTCAGTTCGTTTTACACCCAAACGTGC
>NW_026018611.1:681037-682390 GCF_020466585.1 Dendroctonus ponderosae
TGTCGCAGGATACCCTCTAGGTGACAGTTTTTGATTACTTTTTGATAAATAATTCGTTCTTATTGCGAAATAGGAGCACTATTTATCAATCTGTATTAAAAGACGTGAGGAAATTCTGTCTTTTAAAGACAAAATACCCAAAAAGAAGTTTGTAAAAAAATGAATCCGCCTCAACAATATAGAACTTATCTACAACAAATGATTTATTATCTCTAGATCTAACACGTTAATGGCAAAGGTATCTCTGAGCAAAACCACAAATGAAGGAACGCTTTCTTGGAAAATTGCCCTCCACAACCATGTTCTTTCCTTTTGTAAGGGTCGGTGAATAGAATTGTGCCACTGATGCGATTTTATGGGCCTAGTTGAGACTTTCACATCACTTCACACATATATGTTGGAGAACGGGGGGGGCGCTTTGATATACACGGTGGCTCATTTAAAAATTTTCTTCCAGGGATCAAAGGCCAAGGTCCGTAGCGCCTGAGGGAGTTTACAATAATGTTCCTTTTATGCATTCTGCGACACTGCAGCTGGGCAATATTGCGCGATTGAGGACAATCTCCGGAGAAGTTTGGGAAGGTAACTAGAAGACAAATTACCCGCCAAACATGGTTCGATAGGGGTTGATTGTTTGCAGGTGTTTTTCGGACATTTTCTCCTGAATTCGAGGCTGTATTGGAGGCGGTCGTAAAACTAGAGAATCCAGACACGCCAGATGAGCGCCCATTGGCCGAGACCCAGAAGGAGTCTTTGATTTTTAAAATGCTCGATGTTTTAACGATATCGTTCAGGGACGTCGACATGGATTACGCGACGAAAGACAGTTTTCAGGTAAATTCAGCTCTCAGTCTCAGTAAACGGATTAAGGCCAGTTTACACGCTCAAGCCATCTGAACGATTTGGCTTGCGCAAGCCAGTTCTGTGCAGATGTGCTGAACGATTTGGCTTGCGCAAGCCAGATCTGTGCAGATGAACGGAACGAAAATCTGGCGTTTACACGTTCAGTTCGTTTTACACCCAAACGTGCATTGTTGCCAAGATGGAACATTTGGACGAGGAGTTCATTCTTGCAACGGCTGCAGTGTGTGTAACCAAAAAAAAGATGAGCTTAAAAACTAAAATGAAATGGTGTAAACCATGGTTGTTGAACAGGAATTTATTGTCTCATACTAATTTACCCAATCACAAATCTGCTGTTTCTCATAAGCCATCGTTTTGCACAGAATATGAGATAGGGCTTCACACAAATTTAATTTAATTTAACACTGAAGTGTGAGCACTTGTGTCTAAAGACAGACTAAAATTTTAGCAGAAAGTAGGTAAAATCTTGGGCATCGGTATATCCCAATT
>NW_026018611.1:682490-682610 GCF_020466585.1 Dendroctonus ponderosae
TCGAATCCCATCTAATTCATTTAATGCTGGTTGATTTAAGACTACGAAACAGACATTTACAGGACAAAGTCCAACTTATTGCCGTGCAATTGAACCTGTTCCTGTCTGATGCAAAATGCT
>NW_026018611.1:682738-683025 GCF_020466585.1 Dendroctonus ponderosae
GATGCAAATATGATCCATAAATCTTAGTTACCCAAGGAGATTATTACGCATTGTTCACTGAATGCTTAATGCCGAATTTCGCTTTCGATTTTTCGAAGCTGACAGACGAAGAGAAAGAAATATGTTGAACAAAAAAGTCTATCGATTCCAATTATGAATTAATGTCATTGTTACTATTATGCATGAAACCAGTTTTATTGAATTTGAATCTTTAATTATTTACTGTATTTAAATATTTAATTCCAGTTAGTGTTTAATTCAATTTCCAAATTAGTGATTAATCTGGT
>NW_026018611.1:683377-684099 GCF_020466585.1 Dendroctonus ponderosae
CCAAATGATTGTTAGTTTTACCACAATAATTGTTAATAAGCGCATTGGAAACACTGGTGAGAATAATATTCGCCATATGTTTAACTGAGCGATTACTACATCTGTGCCAACGACCGGATAAGATAAGGCCTACAGCTCAATGCATCTTTACGGGCCAGGGCTGGCCTACGTTGTCTGACGTCATCAGTCTTATATTTCAAAAAATAAAGGAAGCTGGTGAAGCGGTACACACTGAAGAAAATCCATGCAAAGGGGATGGAAACTTGTCTTATTGTGTGTATAATCGGGGTTGAAGTTTAGTGCAACTCGCGAATGGAATTATGGCCTGTTACGTCAATCAAATGATGACGCACTTATGTCATCATCGAATAATGGTAAACTACCTACATGATTTTTGGAATGGAATATTCGAGTGTTGCCAAACAGCTGTATAAAGCAAGCGCGACACGCCCTAACGGCGGTTATTGGTGACAATTGGGGTTGTGTTCATTGAATCCCACACGGCTCCCGTAAGAGTTAGAGGAATGTCCGAATATTTATGTGATGCAGCAAAAATGCAGTTATTCGCTTTGCCAATAAAAAATTTTTCAATGCTCTATTTGAGATTAAACCAGCGAGAAATTGTGAATTCTATCAATTTAAAAAATAAACAAATATTTCGTAATCGTGGACAAGTTCAAGTAGGAGCGTAGCGTTCGAATATTTGTGTGATCATCTGTAGA
>NW_026018611.1:684199-685598 GCF_020466585.1 Dendroctonus ponderosae
AGCCGTGTGGGATTCAATGAACACAACCCCAATTGACACCAATAACCGCCGTTAGGGCGTGTCGCGCTTGCTTTATACAGCTGTTTGGCAACACTCGAATATTCCATTCCAAAAATCATGTAAGTTAGTCATCATCTGATTGACGTAACAGGGGAACATTGGGAATTCCCAATTATGAGTTTGTATGAGTTTTAAATCTGATGATGGCGCTGTTGTCTCGCCGAAACGTTATGAAATAAACGATACAGAAGTTTTTATTTCACACTTTGACTGAAACCGAGGACGGAAAAGAGTATAATAACTGCTCATAAATGGTAACTTTCAGCTATGAGGGCAGAACGCCGCTGCATATGTGCTGCCTCTCAGGGTTTGTTGAGTGTTGTCGCAAGTTCCTTCAAACCGGCGTGAATTTAAATGAAAAAGACGACAGTGGCAGAACGCCAATCCACTGTGCGGCCTATAAAGGGTAAGCAGACTCAACTTATCCACGAAACTTATAAAGCAAATTGCCGTTTGTTTGGCAGGTTTATTCAATGTTTGGACCTGCTTACAAGCAATGCGGCCGATTTCGCGCTAAAGGACAACTTCGGCCGCTTGCCCCTTCATTATGCCGCCGCACAGGGACATTTTCAATGTGTTTTCACTTTGGTCGGCATTGGCAGCCCCATTAACGATAGGTAGGTTTGAAAAGTTACTAATTACACAGCTAATTCTTTGCGATTTGTTGACAGAGATATAGACGGATGCACGCCCCTACATCTAGCCGCCTCTTATGACCAGCAGGCCAAATGTGTTGAGTATTTACTGGACCATAAGGCGGATGCGAAAATTCGCGACGCTAAAGGCAAGGCATTGAGCAGGCTTGAGAGGGTTTTGGCTGAGTTTTACGTGGCTGTTTTAGGATTTTCCGCTCTTCACTACGCAATCGTCTGTGGCAATGAGGAGGGCGTGACTCTGCTGCTCAATGCCACTGAGGAATCGGTCTACAAGAAGGAAGGAGTGTCGCCCGATATTACACCATTACATCTGGCTGTAAGTTTTGTTCGCGCTATTCCAGATAAACGCAAAGATCAGCGCAAAGCAAATTAAAACCGTCAATTTTACCGTACCATTAAAACCGTTGAACCGTTTTAATTTTCTGCTAATATAAATTTGAAAGGTAATAATTGACTCTGACTATTGTGCATTAAACAGTCACAAAAACAACCAATCCAGAGGCGACATTCAGTTGTGCAGTAGTCAGTCTTGAGACACTTTAACACCGGTTTTCCTGCGCCCTGAAATTGCGAAAAAACATCTGCTTTTCATACTGTACGCACAAAAGTTCGCTCCTATTTTTTACAAACTTCTTTTTGGGTATTTCGCCTCAAAAATGTTTGTCTTTAAAAAAGACAGAATT
>NW_026018611.1:685698-686750 GCF_020466585.1 Dendroctonus ponderosae
CACGCATTTTTTTGGGACATTAAAACCGTCCAAAAATCCGCAATTTGTTGCCTGCGCAAACAAACCCCAATATATTCAGGTGCCTTAGTTATACAGGGTGGCTGATTAAAGTGTAAACCACCCTGTATAGCTCCAAACGATGCAATAAGCGCTTTCTTGAGACTTTTGAGTTTCGGTTGGCCTGTTGATTGTTAGCAGTGGCTTGCGGGTGTGGTTAAGGGCGGTAGCCCCTATGGGGCTGGTCAATGCCAATGCAGCAAACATAGAAATTCCTTGCTACGCCACTGATTTTTTGGGCAGTTTGCGCAACGGGCTTGCTTTCGATGCAAACCCCTAAACGCATTAAAGTCGCCACTTTTTTGTTCCAAATAAAACCTTTTTATTTGTAAACGGTGTTCTAATTAAACAGGCTGCCCTCGTATACGGGGCAAGAGGGCTGATCTTTCATCTGCCCTCTCTCTCCTCAGCACAGCGCCGCGAATAGTCGATAACGGTCAAATGCGGCAGTCGCGCTACCGGGGACCATCCAAAACTAGGGCTCAACGCGCCAAATGCGTTTTAATCGAAAACCAGTTAGGTTATTTATGGCGTTCAACTTTTTATTGGAATTCCCAATTATGAGTTTGTGTGAGTTTTAAATCTGATGATGGCGCTGTTGTCTCGCCGAAACGTTATGAAATAAACGATGTACAAATTTGCATTTTACACTTTGACTGAAACCCAGGAAGGAAAAGAACACAACAACAATCACACGCGGTCAGGAAAATAAACCGAAATTACTGAATAGTTCAAAAAATCGATCAAGCAAGCCTTTTGCAGTAAAATAATGACCAGTCTAGTTCGTTTTGTCTCTACTATTTTAACATGTTTCGTTTGCTTCTGTTTAGACGAATACGTTTTCCTTCCCTTGCCATTCGCCTGTTTTTGCCCAATTTATCGCTATTGCTATTGAATGCCCCACTTTATTGCAAAAGGTTCGTTCGATTGAATTCGAAAAAATTGCTTCTCATTCCGATCTTTACCCTTTTCTCGTCGGGCTCGCTCCAAAGCGT
>NW_026018611.1:686850-688345 GCF_020466585.1 Dendroctonus ponderosae
ATCAATCTGTAATAAAAGACGTGAGGAAATTCTTGAGGCCTTGGCATATATTTTCAGAAAAAATATATGCCAAGGCTTAAAGTAGCAACAACGCTACACATAGAAACTGATGATGGTGGAAAACACCGAAACGTATTTTAATTGATAAATCGACAATAAATGACTGACGCCCAGGAACTGATTTTGATTTGGAATTGAAACAGTCAGGAAAGTATGAACAATATATCAAGGACAGAAACCCATTTTTAGAAAAAAATAATGAAAACACATAAGCAATGCACTCAAATTGTTTAATCACTTTTCAGGCAAAACTGGGAAGCGTCGACGTGCTCAAAGCGGTGTTAACCAAATACAGCGACGTAAACATTCAAACAGAACAAGGTAGGGTAGAGCCAAACTTCCTTTCATCCCCCAACTGAACCATGCCGAACATGCAGGAATCACGCCGCTCATTCTGGTGGCCCGAGAGGGCTTCAATATATGCATGCACGTTCTGTTGCGCTTCGGGGCCAAAGTGTCGCTCTGCGACAACGTGAATCAGATGAACGCGGTGCATTACAGTGCAAAGAGCGGCCAATCGCTGTGTCTCACCCTGCTGCTGCACAACAGCGACGATCTCAGCGTGATCAACATGGTCGACAGGTAGAGCTGGCGGGTAGAGCTTGCTCTTAGCTAACTAAGTTGATTGGTTCCAGGCAACAGAGGACCGCTTTGATGTTTGCCGTGTCGGGAAATCACAAGGAGTGCGTGCAAGTGCTCCTGCAGTGCGGAGCGGACCCAAATCTGGTGGATGCTGACAAGCATTCCTGTTTGTTTAGAGCTGTAAGGCATCAGGCTGTTGATCTTGACAGGGTTGGTAACCGGGCTGTTTGCGGCTTCAGGTAGTGAATGGGCAGGACGACATCGTCCAACTCCTGCTGGCCAGCAATGCGGAAGTGAGTGCCCGGGATGTGAACGGGAAAACTGTGCTGCATCTAGCCGGGGCTTGTGGGCATTTAACCTGCCTGCAGCTCATCCTCCAGTACATGAAGGAAGCGGACGTTGTTAGCAGGGACAACCAGGACTGCACGGTTCTGCATTGGGCCTGCTATCACGGTACTGCTTTCGCTTAGCCAAAGCCGTCTGAGGCAATTTTGCGTTGTTTCAGGACACGCTCATTGCGTGGAGCACCTTCTATCCAAAGGCCTGTTTAAGGAGCTGGACGGCAACGTCTATTCGCCGGTCCACTGCGCTTGGTATTTATTCCTTCAACAGTAGCTTTCAATCACATTTAGGAATGTTTTCCGCGCTTTGAAGCCGTGGTCTATGGGAATTTCTTCCTGACGTTTCGTCCACAACTGCGCTGGACATTATCAAAGGCGATGAGGCAGTGGGCGAAGTGATCTCCCGTGCTTTCCGACTAAGACGGAACTGTCTGACGTTCGTGACGTAAGACAGTTCCGTCTTAGTCGGAAAGCACGGGAGATCACTTCGCCCACTGCCTCATCGCCTTTGA
>NW_026018611.1:688445-689917 GCF_020466585.1 Dendroctonus ponderosae
AATCCACGTAAATTTTTTCAACTTTTATTTGTTACTTTTCGGTAGAAATCTGCATGGTATCGGTAGGTTCCTTGACAAATCGATAGATCTACCGAAAAATCGGTAGACTTGGCATCTCTGATTGGAACACCGGGTGAAAGTTGATAACGCGAGTCACTAAAACACGGTTGCCATATCCGTACAAGGTTTAACTAATCCGCCGCTGTTGCCAATTTCAACGGTGCATACCAGCTGGGTTCTTAAACCGGATTAACTTTTAAACGCGTTTAGTTGATCGCGATTAGGTAGCTTGGCGGTGCATACGGCGGTTAATAATACTATTAATACTTATTTTACTTACTCTATGACGTTAACCACAAAATATCCCCCGTAGGGGGTATGTTCTGTGACGTTAACTCGGAGATAGAGCACACCTCGGCTGTGTTGCTGCGTTATCGAAAATGTTATCCTGAACTGTCAAGTCGCCATAACGTGTGGCCGTTAAAAATAGCATTTACGATACAGCACAGGGCTGATTGTCCATTAAAAACCAAATGTATCACTGACGCAACCTAGATAAGCAACCTAACATAGAGTAAGTAAAATATTATTTTACTTTCTCTATGGCCTTTAACTTGCAGACTTACAGCAGCCCGCTGTTGCCCCCTTCGATGTTCAACACCAGATCGAACCGCTCGTCCAACAGCATGTGCTTGAAGGCGTTGGTTTGGGCCACAGTGTCTTTGTTGCTGGTCAGGCGATTGTTCAGGTTCAGCAGCTGCTCACCTACTTGCTTGAAATCGGCCGTGATGTTGTTGCATTTGAACGCGTCGCCGTGCGACAAACCGTCCGATTCTTTGTTGAAATCTCCCCAGATCTGTACCAAGATTGAGCCGGATTTAGGCGATAGATAATAGAGATAGAGGCGTTGCTTACCAGCTCAAAAGCGCTGTCGATCACAGGCACAATGTGGACGACGGTGTTGCTCAAAATCTGCACAATGGACGGGTCGCCGTAGGACAGACCTTTGAGCAAATGGCGCGCCAGGTTGACGCTCATCTCCCGCCCAACTGGCTGAGTGGCGAACAAATTGCCCACAATTGCCACGTGGAACTTGCTTTCATCCGACATTTCCACCTAAAAACAGTGCGGAGATCATAGAGTAATTTTACTTTCTCTATGGCGGAGATCACGCCGCCCAATCACTCTGCGTCGGACCCATAGAGTCAGTAAAATAAGAGAGGTGGCAAGCATATGGGCGTCTTTGTCGCCGCGTTACGCAGGTAGCGCTGCAACTGGCTGACCGGCGACTAACTGCACTAAAATGGTAATGCTTTACGGTACGACCWGATACTAGGATTGCCGCGATTAAGACTATGCTCACCTTATAGAAAATCTCGTAACAAACAATATTTTTCATATAAATTTTCCGATTAAATGCCGTTTTCCACCACTTTTCGCCCTCTGAAATTCACCAATTTCCAAAACAAAAC
>NW_026018611.1:690017-692110 GCF_020466585.1 Dendroctonus ponderosae
ACCTGCCCGATCCGTCTCCGTTTTTGTATCCGATCATGTTCCGATTTTGCTGGCTATTCGATGGGTATTTGCTATCCGATTGTCGGAAGGAAAAATACTGGCGGCTAAACCTAGGAATACGATCCCTTTAATGGGTATGCGCGGCCTCTAAGCGATCAGCTGTTTATTTTCACTTTTCGTGAGTTGTTGATTGAGGTTACGATTCTCCTTAATTCGTGAGTAAAGACTGCAAGAGTGTTCGAAATTCTTTTCTACGTTACTTCAGAAAAATAAAAATGGGTTGTTTATGCCGCAATTAAGTTTTTACACATCATATCCGCAATCGCCTTCAGGCTCACAGCTTGGACGATCAAGTGGTTATTGAATATGCATATAATATACCTATGACTGTTTAAATCATAGAACAAGGCTTGTATTTTTATATTTATATAGTTTAAATGCACTTCAAAAAGTTAAGATTTTAGACACCATTTAGCACAGAAACGTGTACTACAGTGAATTTTTGATCAAACGAAATCCAGGCACAAGCCATCAGTATAATAACATTTATCAATAATATGAAAGTACTAGAAGAACTCGCTTGTTTAACAGGAACTTTGGGATTTGATGTTGCCTTTGCACGCCATATGCTGAGAAGGCCGAATTACAGAAGAAACAGGAACCAATTTTGGAAGGGCGATATGCCTAATGTCTATACATAATAATAGATTTCAAATACCGAGAATTTTAAATACGAAAAATGAACATCAACAGCATAGAATAAGAGTGAGATAGATAGAGCCCAGTCCACTGTTAATCACGCAGCTGATCAGCAGCTAAAATCTGCAGTTAACGCATGCGCATTAATGGGATCGTATTCCTACGTTTAGCCGCCAGTGGAAAAACGGTCCGCATTTTAGGTTGCGTCAGTGATACATTTGGTTTTTAATGGACAATATCTACAGTAAGGTGTAGATATTTAAATATTTTGATTGGGCTTACAGAATTTTACTGATAGAAAACAAACTCAATTATTAATAATGCACATGATTCGTCGCAAGTATTAATTGTACATACTATCCTGACTGTGTTTCAACTCCAAATCAAAATTAATTCCTGGGTTTCAGTCATTTATTGTCTCTATTTATCAATTAAAATACGTTTCGGTGTATTTTTCCACCATCATCAGTTTTTCTAAAATAACAGATAGTTAAAAAAAAATTCATTAATTTAAAAAACAGTTCTCTGATCGGAGTCGGATCGGATAGATGTGTCCCGGCTTTTATAGTCAATGATGATTTGAGTCACCAGCTTCATTCTTTGGGCGGTTTACAGGCTACCATACACTCAGGACCACGTGAAGAAGTATGAGAGACTGGCCAAAAGCTACACGGAGGCCCTGAAAGTGCCGCCGTCCTGCCCTCAGAGAGTGAGCGGAACTGATAGTGTGATAACAGATTTTCTGTTCAAAGAATATTACACGCCGATGATCACGCTGAAAGTCAGCTGTTGCGACTATCCAGCAGTGGAAAACCTGCCCTACATATGGAGGGACATGCTGGCGCCCGTTATGGCGCTTTTGAACGCCACCCGAACAGGTACCCGATCAGCTAAAGTGTCGAACCCAAGCTGATGAGCTTTTGCAGGCGTCCGCGGGATGGTGTTGAGCAGCCAGAACTACCCGCTCTACAACGCCACCGTTAAAGTGCTGGAAACTGAGGATGTGTTTGAGGTGTCCAAGAATGCAGCGCACTTCAGGGCGATGTTGCCTGCCGGACAGTACCAAATTCAAGTGGCTTGCCACGGGTACCAAACCAAAACGGTGCCCGCAGTGGTCAACGACTTGGTTCTGACCGAGCTGCGGGTGGTTCTTGGCGTCAGCAACACCCAGAAGGGCGCTATTGGCCACAACAAGAAGCCGGCTGGAGATACAGTGGTGATCACTGACACCTCCATGCATGAGCCTTTTGTGGGCGCGACTACCTCCGGCATTAAGGGTGAGGAAACTGCCGTCAACAAGGCTGTAGATCAGTTCTATATTGTTGAGGCGGATTCATTTTTTTACAACCTTCTTTTTGGGTGTTTTGCCTCAACAATTTTTGTCTTCAGACAGA
>NW_026018611.1:692210-693726 GCF_020466585.1 Dendroctonus ponderosae
TTGAAAATCGAAATTCGGAAACTCTTACGGAATTACTTTTTTGTTTTCATTGAAATTTTCTACTTTGGTGGCAGTTCGGCAACATGGCTGACCAGGATGCAATGTTTGGCTGCGCGTACCCTGCGTGCAGGCATGTGCGCGTGCCACAGCAGTTCGTACCGTAAAGCTTTACCGTTTTTTTGTGAATATGTATTACCATTTTTTGTCACTCTTTCTTGTTTGTTTGCATAATTACATTTGCATAAAGATAATCGTGTTCTTTTCGTATAAATGTATAATAAATAGCATCAAACTGCAAATTTTCCTATTTTAAAGAGGGCAATCTTGAAAACTACGCAAAAAACCGGTTATTCGAATTCTCTGATCCAAATAAAGATATTAATCGTCGCAGAAAATGGTCTGAAATAATGGAACTCTTTCTTCTAAAAGAACGGCTTAGAATTAGGACTTTGCCAAATTTGTTGTTATTTAATAGTTCAGCATGGAATAGAATCCTGCAGCCCATAAGTAGAAGACTTCTGGAGGGGATTCCTACTCCTATAGGGCACAAGTTTAGCTACCCAGTTCATCCTCTTGGGACTCTTTGGAAGACAATTTGTGTTTTTTTACTTAAAAAATGTTACAATTTCGATGTCCTTACACATTGTAGTCTCGGTTCATTATTAATGCAAATACGAATTTGTTTGCACCCTATTGAGTAAACAGCACATTTTCTATTACCATTAATAACCGAGAGAACATGTGCAGACACCGAAATTTGGGCACCCGGAGTATTTTGAACCTTTAAAAATTTAAAATTCCCGCTTCTAACCAGCCGATAATCTAGATACCTGTTTTTACCGTCAAAGCTTCCCGTTACTGACGGTCATCCGGTTGTAGCGCAACGCGGTTCCAAGTTTTAACATTATGCCGCCACCTCTCTTATTTTACTTCCTCTATGGTCGGGCCTTACATTCTTCGTGATCTTCAGCCAGCGGATCAGCATGGACACTAGATCGTCTCCCCCATGAAACTCGGCCGAGTTGGGAAACTCGTTCTCCAAGCTGCTTAGGATGTAGTTAAGCTCGGCGCTGCTATGGTAGCGGGGATTGAACACGTTCTTCTCCACCCCAAAGTCGTAGGCGCTCGCCCAATGCTGCGGATCGTCCTTCATCAGGGCTGGACTCAGCTCCAGGCTGCCGGACTCTGGAACCACCTGGAAAAGTCCCCGTTTTCAATGCGCCCTTGCCGCTTTCCACCTGCTTACGATCTGAGCGGTGTAGGGCTCGTAGCCCCTAGCGGTGAAAGTGATGTTGTAGGCGCCAGGTAGGAGCAATCTCCAATAGTCGCCGTCCTTGGCTGTTGTCACTGTGTGCTTATTGCCTTCCACCACCACTTCAGCATGGGGGATCTTCGTTCCGATCGTACTGGTCACGAATCCGTGCACTCCTATGTGAACCTGGAACAAGTCAGTGTATTTTCAGTAATAAATACATGAAAATGGACGTTTAGAGTGATTTTAAGTGATGCGGGCGCT
>NW_026018611.1:693826-696963 GCF_020466585.1 Dendroctonus ponderosae
CACGCATTTTTTTGGGACATTAAAACCGTCCAAAAATCCGCAATTTGTTGCCTGCGCAAACAAACCCCAATATATTCAGGTGCCTTAGTTATACAGGGTGGCTGATTAAAGTGTAAACCACCCTGTATAGCTCCAAACGATGCAATAAGCGCTTTCTTGAGACTTTTGAGTTTCGGTTGGCCTGTTGATTGTTAGCAGTGGCTTGCGGGTGTGGTTAAGGGCGGTAGCCCCTATGGGGCTGGTCAATGCCAATGCAGCAAACATAGAAATTCCTTGCTACGCCACTGATTTTTTGGGCAGTTTGCGCAACGGGCTTGCTTTCGATGCAAACCCCTAAACGCATTAAAGTCGCCACTTTTTTGTTCCAAATAAAACCTTTTTATTTGTAAACGGTGTTCTAATTAAACAGGCTGCCCTCGTATACGGGGCAAGAGGGCTGATCTTTCATCTGCCCTCTCTCTCCTCAGCACAGCGCCGCGAATAGTCGATAACGGTCAAATGCGGCAGTCGCGCTACCGGGGACCATCCAAAACTAGGGCTCAACGCGCCAAATGCGTTTTAATCGAAAACCAGTTAGGTTATTTATGGCGTTCAACCTGCGGTTGGGTAATTCAACGAATTTTGGACATTTCCATCCGACCACCATACAATGAAGTTCACCTTCACAGCCATATACACCGTGGCCTAAATAATCGGCTAATCGAGCAGATATACGGCATCGGACCTTGAGAGCGCGCATCGAAGCCGAATGGTTCACCGGACTGGCTAAATGAAAACAAACTTGGAGTCAAGGTTCTCGGTCGTACTCTAATTTTTTGCCGATAATTGTTTTACAAAGAACCTCGGCTATTTTCAGGGCTATCGGGTTGAAGTCGCTTTGAACGATGCACACGCAAAATTCGGCAGCATTTGCTTTTATTTCGGCACCAGTCAGGTCCAGTCGGGCTTCGGATGTCTTACAGGAATAGTGCGCGATTTGGGTCAAATTTGCCTTGTTAATTGATTTGTTTGCTGCTGTTTTTACTGGCTACAATTATGGAGCAAACCAGTGAATTCGACTGCAAGGAAATTACCAGCATTAAAGGTGAGTGTTTTTCGGTTTTATTGGCGTCTAGGCTGATTTTTCTGGGTTGGGGTTTTTTCAACGCACAGCAGCTATTCGGAAAATCTCTGGGCTCAAGCTTTGGCCAATACAAGGAGTTTTTAATGAGTCTTAAACAATTGCCGAAAACTGGCGCATTTTCCAATGATAGGTCGCGGTTGTTTAAGGCAACGCGCTTAGTTAAGAAATAATCGTCGCGGTCTACCCTCGTATACTGGTCAAGGAGAGAAGGACAGAGCTGATCTTCATAGGGCCGTCCCGCTCCCACCCGTAATGCGTGCTTCACTTCAGTCGCTACGAATCACCTAGTTGCGTTACAGGGGGCGATTGATAAGTTTCAATGATTTGGTTAATTTAAAGCGACTAACCAGTCGACCAATTGTTAACTTGCAACAATGGGCCTGGTATCGGGGTTATCAGAAGAATAACGTGTGCTTAGCATGCAAAATAATCTCTATTGTTCCACCGCAGCAATTGCAAAAGCTCGCTGATAAAACCTTTGTTTTGTTATCTGTGTGGATACTTAAGGCTTGAGATTAGATTTCCATCGGCATCACATTGAAGAGCCACTAATTCCAGCTAAATGCACCTAAAATAGAGCATCAGCGAGATTCCGTTATTTATCTGGCCTAGAATGATCTGTCGATTGAAGAAGTCGTTTTTCTGTGCAGTTTAAGTGGCGATTGGTTGCGCCAAAGCGTTTAATGACTTTGATATTGATGAATTGAGTGTGTCATCGATAAATAGATGATTAGTTCGCAAGCGGCGCCGTCATGAGGAGAGTTGGAGTGAGAAGTGGTGAGTAGAGAGGACAATTTGCACCCGTAGCGAGGCAATAGGGGGGCTGATGATCCGTTTCTCCATCCACAGATGCGCCTCAAAAACACCACATCGAGCTCCTCCACTATCGGCAGAAATCCAACTGGGACTGCGGTGTTTCCTGTGTGCTGATGGTGCTGCCCAACAAACATCGCCAACATTTAACGAAAAACTTGAGCAAAATATGCAGGAGCGAGGGATTCAACAAGAGGTGAGCGCCCAAAAAAATCGTCAATTCAAACCTTTCCACCACCTCAATCAATCTGCAGCACTTGGACCATAGATCTTTGCTACCTACTGAAAAAATACGAGGTTCAGCATGTGTTCTACACGGTCACCATTGGCGTGCATGAGGGCTATCGAGCAAACAGCTTCTACCACCAGATATTAACCAAGGCAAGTAGCTCATTGTAAAAGTGAGTTTCAATTCGTGAATCTGCAGTGACCGCTTCCAGGATGAAAATCGCGTGAAAGTGAAATTTCGCGACGCCTCAAAGAACAAGATTCCGGTCAGGAAGGCCTCAATCTCGATCCTCCACATCATAGAGCAACTACTCAATGGCCCGATCATCATCCTCACAAACGCCCGACTACTTTACTGTGATATTTGCAAGTCCAACAAGATATCGAATGAACTCAGAAAATGCCTCCCTTGGCCCACCACTTACCAGGGCCATTACATAGTGCTATGCGGATATGATATTGAACGACAGAGAGTGTTTTATCGCAATCCTTCGTTTGGCGATCGTAAGTATGCTTCAAATGAAGAAGCGCAGCGCGAAGTGCTTAAGAAGGGTGGTTTTTGCAGATGTATGTGCCATGTCGGTGTCCACTTTGGAAGAAGCGCGTAAAAGCTACGGGACTGATGAGGACGTAATTTTTATATACAAATAGGGGCACTTTTTATGCAAAAATCCTTCTTTACCTGAGAGGCATGCAAGCAACTTCAGTGATTTACGCAATAAGGAACATTTTATATAATGTAACTCAAGAAAAGACTGAATCAAATTCCACGTGTGAAATGCGGCATCTAGCAGATATAGAATTTGATGGGCGCGTGTAATTGCGTTTAAACTTACTTAAATAAACTGGGTGATTCAAACGCAGAGCTTTTCCTTCTTCAAATCAAATTCATTCCTGGGTTTCAGTCATTTATTGCCTCTATTTATCAATCAAAATACGTTTCGGTGTATTTTTCCACCATCATCAGTTTTTA
>NW_026018611.1:697013-700786 GCF_020466585.1 Dendroctonus ponderosae
AGACAGTAAATAACTTCAGTGATTTACGCAACAAGGAACACATTATATAATGTAACTCAAGAAAAGACTGAATCAAATTCCACCTGTGAAATGCGGCATCTAGCAGATATGGAAGTTGATGGGCGCGTGTAATTGCGTTTAAACTTACTTAAATAAACTGGGTGATTCAAACGCAGAGCGTTTCCTTCTTTCCTTACAGAAACAACGGTTTAACTTGACCTGACCCAAAAAAAATCCACTTTTGGAGCTTTCTATTCTCATGATGACGCACGACCAAGCCAGCCTCAGCTCTACTACGCGGCGACCTGTGACTAGCTTCACGCCGCACCTCTGCTGTCATTACCTTTAGAGGTTGAAGGGAGTAAAGTAAATAATTAATTGTTGATATTGAAAGGCATAAACAACCGCAAGCCGCCAATGGCTTTCAACAATTTCCTGGACTTCTTCCAGAAAGGCAAGGTAAAGGGGTGTAGCCGGACGGCGCTTGGAGAACAAATGCCAAAAATAGGCATGCTCTAATCAGGCAGGTTTTCAGACTTTCCGGCCCAAGAAACAGTTCGCTCATGGAACGATACGGTACAGCCTGCATAAGCAGGCCCAGGCCAGCCTCAATTCGGGCATCAACCTGCGGGGCGCGGTCAAATTGCCGCCTGGGGAGGATTTGAACGATTGGATCGCCGTCCATGGTGAGTCCACCGGAAACTTCAAGGCGCATAGGAAACTTACTAGGGTTTTAGTGGTGGATTTTTTCAATCGCATCAACCTGATCTATGGAACGATTTGCGACGACTGTACGGAGCAAACGTGCCCGACAATGTCTGGGGGGCCTCGGTTTGAGTACCTTTGGGCGGATGGGGGCAAGTTCAAGAAACCCACTCCTCTGCCGGCCCGGGAGTACATCAGCTACCTGATGGACTGGATCGAGATGCAGATCAACAATCAGGCGGTGTTCCCGTGCACCAGCGACATGCCATTTCCGAAGAACTTCGCCACGCAATGCTGCAAGATACTGGCTCGTTTGCACAGGGTGTTTGTCCACGTTTATATTCATCATTTTCAGAATGTTGTGGCCATATCTGCGGTAAGTCGACAAATCTGTCCTCTGCCAGTAAAGCGGCTTTGAATTTATGAGTACTGGGAGTTTGTCCACGTTTTTAGGAGGCGCACGTTAACACTTGCTACAAGCATTTTTACTACTTTGTCACCGAACACAATTTGGTCAGTCGGAAGGAGTTGGAGCCCTTAAAGGAGATGGCTTCGAAGATATGCAAAGATCCGCCCGCGTAAGCGAATGCTCGGGTTCCTCCATGTGAGGGGTAATATTTAGATACACATATTCAGGAAGGGTCTTTAAGTGCTGGCAGAAAGTGGCAAGTTCCACCCGCACTTAAAAACCACCCTGTATATTACATGTTGCTCACTAACGACAAAAATAACCATGACTGATTTTGATTCTGCTGAATACTTGAAGCGATTTTACCGTTTCAATTTCTAACGGTTAAATGGCAAGATTTTGAGAAACTCAAACGCAATCGCTTGAAGTATTTGCGCATTAAGCCGATTAACGGTTTTGGAAAACTGTTTAAAATTTTCGAGCATTTTCGCACTTTTTCAGCCCGAAACTGAGCCCAGTATACAACAAAAAATTGTACTAGTTATAGTGTTGCATTATTGATTTATGCCAGTATTTTGGCCAAAGTTTACTCGAATTAAGTGGATATTGTGTAGATAGTGTTGTGCAATGTTGTTTTCTATTTTGTTAAAATTGGTTCGAAACTTTCTTTATAAGCTTTAAATCGCGACTTATCCGGTGTGGCATTGTTTCCTTAATTTATTGAAATTACTCTGTATCAAAATAAAGTACAAATAACATTTATTGATTGGGTTTTCTTTCACCGAAATTGCAATTAAACCATTAATTTTGCTGTTTACCCGTCACTCAACTCGCATCTTTTTTCAACTCATTACGCAAACTTACATAGTGACGTGTGGCCAATGGAGACAACGACTAGTGACTAGCCTTATTTGAACGTCATCATCAGCTCTTTATCTCTGTCCAACTGGGCGGGTGAAACAAAGTAGAACCGTAACTGGGATAAGTTTCACACCCGCCCACCTGAACCAGGCATAAAAAATCAAAACAAGAGACTGATTGACGTTAATTGACACATTCGAAAAGTTATTTTAGGCTTTTTTAGTTAAAGGAAATAATGCAATAGAGCAGTACCTGTTCGAGTACTTAGAACGCACAATCCCGTAAACATGGTCATCCTGCAGCTGGAGGAGCAAGTAAATACCGAAACTATCTTTTGAGGTTATGGCCCTTGATTCAAATGCCCATTTCAGCCCCTTGTGATACAAGCAATATTCGCTGGGATTGTGGACGAGGTGGAGGACCTGATGGTGCACCCCGAGTACATAAATTGCATCGGTAAACCGTCGCTGAACAGCTAGCTCGAGCCGCACATTAAACGCCCTTTTTGAATTCAGATTGTAAAAAACGCACCCCATTGCACGCCGCTGCATATACAGGAAACTCTCAAATAGCCTTCATTTTGCTGGAACATGGGGCCCGAGTTAATGCCAAGGACTTCCGATGGGTTACACCCCTTCACAGGGCTTGTGCAGTCAATGCAGACGAGACTGTGGATGTTTTGCTGAAATACGAAGCTGATGTTTGCGCGCGTGACAAGTCGGTTAAGGACTGGGGGGAGATTAGGGGGCGAAAGTTTAAAACTGGGTGGTTTCAGGCTTTGGCAAACTCCACTGCATATAGCGGCTGCCTATGATGCGTACAATTGTATCGATAAGCTACTGGGGGTTGTACCGAACCCTAACATAACTGACCGGTCAGGATGGACGGCTTTGCACCACGCGGCTTTCAATGGAAATACCTTTTCCTCCGAGCTACTGATCAACCGGGGATGCATTGTTAACGCCTGCGACAAGCGAGACTACAGGTAAGCGGGTTGATTGCACAAAAACTATGAGGTTTAGTGGGGTTTTTAGGCCTCTGCACTGTGCAGTCCAGATGGGACACAGTGACACAGTCGAGCTGCTTCTCCGTTACGGGGCCGATATTAACGCAAAGGACCGAAACCAGTACACTCCTCTTCATGTAGCTGTGGCTGGGGGTGAGTAGGAGGCTTCTGCCCAGAATTCCCGGCCGCAATTTCTGGATTGCAGGCTTGGATAGCGTGGCGCGGCTGCTGTTGAGCTCAGGGGCCGAAGTGAACGCCCAAAACGCCTACGGCAACACCCCGATGCACGTCGCCTGCCTGAATGGGCATCTGGAATGCTGCCAAGAACTAGCCAGTTCGGGCGCTGATTTGGAAGCAGTTAATTTTCGCGGTAGTTCACCAAAAATGTCCCCTAAATCAACGTTGCTGGACAACAATGTTGCAGGACAAGCGCCCTTACATGTAGCCGCTGCCTCTAAGGATGGAGTGGACTGTTTGGCCTTTCTGTTGGAGAACGGAGTGAACATCAACCGATGCAGCAACGACGGCCGGACGCCCCTACACATGACGGCGATTCACGGCAGGTAAATTCGAGGATTGGGGAAATTGGGGGACAACTTGACAATGATTTGTTCCAGATTTACCAGGAGCAAAACCCTGATCGATCATGGCGCTTTGATAGATTGCGCCGATAAAAATGGGTCGACGCCCCTGCACATCGCTGCCCAGTACGGGCATGATATTCTAGCTAATACTCTGCTAAGCTTTGGAGCGAGCCCGACGAGAAAAGGGTAAAGATCGGAATGAGAAGCA
>NW_026018611.1:701785-707024 GCF_020466585.1 Dendroctonus ponderosae
AGACAGTTCCGTCTTAGTCGGAAAGCACGGGAGATCACTTCGCCCACTGCCTCATCGCCTTTGATAATGTCCAGCGCAGTTGTGGACGAAACGTCAGGAAGAAATTCCCATAGACCGCGGCTTCAAAGCCCGGAAAACATTCCTAAATGTGATTTAACCGGCCGTGAAAGCCTTCATAGTCTGATAGTAGTTTTAAAGTGTCTAACCATGGCTATTCACTTAGCTTCTCCGGGTCCCAGTCCTGTCTGGAGCACTTGATTGAGCACTTTGGCGACCATATCATTCATCTAAGGGACGAGAAGCAACGGACGCCGTTGCATATCGCAGCATTGCACGGTCATGCTGAGTGCGCCAGCATGCTGCTGAACCTTGGGGCTGCACCCCTTGTAGTGGACAGCGAGGGTCGCACGCCCCTCATTGCTGCCGCACAATACGGACAATCCAATGTAGTTGGTAAGGCATTGGCGGCCCAACACTGGTTCGCTGTTAATATCCATTTTTTTGCAGAATTACTTTTAAGCTGTAAAATAGACTTGTCAGCCTGTGATAACGATGGTAACACCGCCTTACACTGGGCGTGCCTTAGGAAGCACCACCAGACTGCCTTACTCATCTTAGAGAGTTGCCAAGACGCCAAAATTGTAGATGTAAGCAATAATGAGAAAAAGACGTAAGTGGGCTACAGTTCAAAGGCGGCGCAAATATTTTGGAGTTTCTGCTCGAATTCTCGATATTTTCAGTCCGCTGCACCTAGCAGCGCGCAACGGATTGGTGGACGTAACACGGGAGCTGCTGAAAAAGGGCGCAAACGTCCTGGCCATCGACAACGAAGGGCTGACGCCCGCTTTGAGCTGCGCCCCAAACAACAATGTCGCCCATTGCTTGGCGCTCATTCTCCAAATGCTCCCCGATTGCCTGGACAAGGCGAACAAGTCGAACGGTAGGTAGCAGGGGGGCGGCGCCCATTCCAGCTGAACTAGACGCATTGTTATCGTTCTAGACCCTCCCGTCCTGTCCCTACTCCCTTTCGCCTGCCTTAATCAGTCCAATCAATCGGTTCAAACGCAAACGCATCTAGTGCTTGTCACCGATCCCGACCTGTTCCAACTGAAACAGGCCTTCCTGGTGCCTGAAAAGCCCAAGTCGCCAAAACGCACCATCAAAGTCGACCGAAGCAGGGATTTTTACATCAAAGAGATGCAACCGGTGGAGAGCAAGGGGGCCATACCGAAACAACCGGAGGACAAGGGGCGCACGCTTCACCGATCGGACAAAGAGCTGCATCTGCCCAAGCGGCCGAGAAAGAGCTACAATGCGCTTTGCAAGGACTGCGGCCGCTTGCAGAGGCTGTGCCTCAGCTGCAGGAAGCTGATGGAGCTGAGGAAAAAGAGGAAGCAAAGAGCTGCGGTTGTTCCGAAGGAATCAGCCTTTGAGGGCTTCGATAAGGTTTTCCTGGAAATCTTGACGAAAACCATTCGGGCCGATGAGCCCCCAATGGCAGAGAAAGAGGGGGACTGTAAAGAGAAGAGACTGGACGGTGACGAGCTGCGCCCCCATCTAACTGGCCAAGAAGCGGAGTTTTTGCAGCTGATCGAGACAAACATTGCAGAGCTGCTGGACAAGCAGCAGGTCCAGAGCGTTGGGGAGTTATCAGTGTCTGACTGTGATTCGATTATTGGAGACAGCTGGCCAGGGGAGAGCATCGTGCTTTTTAAGAGAACAGAAGGGGGCTATGAAGAGAGCCAACTTTCACCTCTCACTGACCATGGTAGGGACCTTGATAATCCCCCAACTGAGTTAGGGGTAGCAAAATCTGCGAGCGAACCTGGTGAAATTGCAATAACCCAACCCGCTCCACTGGAGGGTCGAACAACGAAGGGTAAGAAAGCGGCCAACTCCTGCACCCTATCCTAGCCCTGATCGGTAGCAGGAAATGCGCAGGATGTATCACATTTTGAAACAACTTTCCGTTTTGTACAGCTGTTTTTTTTTCCGCAGCATCGAACACCAATCTAGATCAGTCCAACGCGATGCGAATGGCTCTTAAAGACTCCATGTCCAGCCTGCCTGGTTTGAAGGAGCTTAAAGGCCTGGATTCGAATCACTCCAGCGACAACGAGTTTTACTAGCGAATAATTAAAGTTTCATTTGGACTTTGCTGTTTTGGTGTGGTGTAATGCGAACAACTGTTCTAGCGCGACTAGAGCTGGATCGGGTATCAGAAAACTGAAAAGGGACGGCGAGTGAAGACTCAAAGTCCTCAACGGACTACTTCTAATCTGTGATAAGATAACGGGCAAACCAAAGTGATTTTTTCCATTAGCCAGCTCTAGTTTATCAAGTACATCAAAGACCAGTGATATGAAACTTCCGCCTTGCCCTAGCAATATCAAAGTTTGCCTTTTTTCAACGTTAAATTTACTAATCGGGATGTTAGATTAACTGGAACACAGGGCCTATTTAAGCGATTTTCTAATATTAGGTAGAGCAATTTTCAATTAGGGGTAAATGCTTGTGCGTGCAGTATGAAAGGTTTTAGGCGACGAAGTTTGTACTTAAATCCATAATTCTTTGCCTGTTTGGACGAAGGGAAACCGGTGTTCGAGTTTCTCAATACTAACTGTTTTGATGATTGTTTAGTGCGCACTAGTTAAGCCAAACGAGCGATTCAATTATTACCTTTTGAATTAATATTAACAGAAAATTTAAAAAACCTACTAACTAGAAGATATAAGGTGAATAATCCGGTTAGACTGAGGATGGCGTTAATGCAGTCAATGCAGACTGGAGTCTCGGAGAAATCTAACTATTCATATGGGTTTTTACGGTAAAAATCGATTGTTTTAGTCTGTTTTGTGATGATTCGTTGACCTGTAACTCTCCTGGAAAATTCTGAAGAGTTCACCAAGTTAAAAATAGTTTTTTACTTTAATTAGTTCGATTGCCACATTTCCGCTATTTTTATTCGGATGGTGTTCGTTTCAAATTTACCAGGAGATGTAGTTTCTGGACGCCCTGTATAACGTTTGTATCTATTTTCCATACTTTTTACACGGTTTGTACATGTATATATAGGTGTACTTAAATATATATACATCACTTTTACGCTGTTTAAATTATGAAGCCCCATCGACCATAGACAAGCGTTGGAAAGAAAATTGGGAACGCAGCAGCACTCATTTATGACCGTTCTGATGCGAATTGCTTGAAGAAAATGGGGTTTTATAGGCGAAGCATGTTGCGACCATTTTCTATTCCTGGAAAAAATTTTCCTCACGAAGCATCGATTGCTATTTGGAAACAAATCCATATTTTCGAACGCAGCTACTCACTAGCTCATAATTTTTGCGTCCGCCGCTTCAAGACTTAAATGTGAAGATTTGTGAATCAAATTTCAACTGAAGAAAACACGAGTAGTGGTCAGTTTTGCAGTCAATAATCATTCCTAATCAATCTTCTCGCAAAAAGTGGAATTTGGCGACGAAACAGTGATGACTTTCGCGCTTCTGGGCCCTGGTGGAAAGAATTTATTAAGGTCAATAAAACATTGTTTTCCACGACGGCCTAAAAACCCGTGAAACTAACCATTTTAATAGCGCGAAGCCCAAGGGGCTCAGAAATACTCACACCAGACCCTTCTGATCCCAAATAACCGAAAATGTTGCCGTAGTTTGAACTCTTTCTGGACTTTTTTAAATCTTTAATCGACGGCTGTTGGTCTATTCTGAACTGCAACACTCTTTATATGCGTATTCACTCGGAAACTGCTTTGAGCTAAAGAAAATCCAAATTCTATAAAAAAAATAATGCCAGAATTCGAATTGTAAAGATGACAACCACACTCGGGCGACGCGCCACCAGAAATCTCCTTTACCGACTGATTGGTCAAACCGCGCATGCGGCTGCCTTGTCCGGAACACGGCAAAAACAAAGACAACTACATGCTCCAAATGATAACCAGGATCGTCAACAGCGGCCTGTCATCAATGTCACAGTGTTTGGGCCCCACCTAGCCTCAATTTGTGTGGTTTTCAACGAAGAACCGTTAATATTACGTACCGCTCCCATATCATCGCCGAAAATAGTTTAGTTACCTCGACGCGAGTCCTCGACCGATTTCCAATCAGTTTGTGCCGCCAACGTGTTTGTGACTGACCGCGTTACGGTGCCATCGTTTACACGCATTTCCCGCATTCAGACATCATGAGTACGAGATCGAAAAAATCGTCCACGCCATCGGTGCAGTTGCCCCCGCGGCCATCGAGCCCCTTGAGCCCGACCCGCCACTCCAGGTTGCAGGAAAAAGCTGATTTGCAAAACCTCAATGACCGTCTGGCTTGCTACATCGAAAAAGTCAGGTTAGTTGGCCTACTCCAAGATCAATTTCCAGGCAAATATTAGCCTGTTACCGATATCTCAACTGTATGCTTGAAAGTGAAGCACTAGTACCGGGTTTATCACGGTTGTAGTCAAATTTGAGGGTAAAATATTTGAATCAAGGTGGAAAATAGGCCTCAGAACGTTTCGGTTAGCCAAACTGTGCCCCCCCTCTCAATCGCCTTGACTGTAAACTGTTTTAAAAATGACTCATGAGAGTAACAAGACGTTTTGAGAAGAGTGCACTTAAATCAATGTGACCATATAAGTTTGCAATTACAACCATAAAAAGCGTCAAACAACCGGATTACAAGGGGCGGTAGATTGTTGGCCGTTTCTAAGCCATTGCATGGTAAAAAAGGCCCAATGCGAATCTCAACGTTAGCACAGTTTCAGTGAAGCGTTATGCGTGTCAATGTGACAAAAAAATGTTTCATTACTAACATTAAACAACAAAATTGCAATGTTTACATACTTGTCAACCGGCTGTTCGTATCAAATTGCCCTGGTAGCATTTGGCTTTCCAGCATGGCCACCTAAAACCAAGTAAACGTCAGAAAATTTACATTTTTAAACAGAGATTTCCGCATTTACTTGCTATTCCCCAACGCTGTTTTACTGCCTATCGCAGGCTGGGGGGTTTCACGATACATGACAGGACAAATTTGCACTTTTAAATCCAAAATTTGGCTAAAAAGTGGCAAAATGTCACGGTCACCCCTCGTTAGAGTCGCATTTGGCACTACGTCGGTGTCAGTCAACCAACTGGTTTCATGTTTCGTGGAAAACATTCGTTATTATTCTGATGTAAAGAGGATTTTTTTGATAATTTTTTCCCGGTTGGCGTTTGAAATAAAAAATG
>NW_026018611.1:708023-709536 GCF_020466585.1 Dendroctonus ponderosae
GAAAAATGCCACAGTTTGCTGCAGAGAATATTGATAAATTCCCCGGATTAATCAAGCATAATTACATTGAACTAGTGCGCCTAATATTGAGCGCGTGTAAGGCAATTTTCAAATCAGTAAACGTTTCTTAGGTACTTGGAGGCCGAAAACAATCGACTAACCCGAGAAGTCCACTCGTCGCAGGAGACAATCACCAGAGAGACGAGCAACCTGAAATCGATGTATGACCATGAGTTGAACGATGCTCGAAAACTGTTGGACGAAACTCATCGGGAAAAAGCCCGATTGGAAATTGACGTGAAACGTCTTTTGGAGGAGAATGATGAACTCAAGGCGGATCTGTCGAAGCGCACCAAGGACTTGGCGCTGGCGGAGAATTCGGCCCGAATCTACGAGACCAGAAGCAACGAGCTGCAGCTGAAGTTCAGCCAGGCCAATGCCGATGCCAAGAAGGCGATCGGCGACCTCAAAGACATGGAGAAGGAGCGGGACAAGCTGAAGAAGCTGTTGGACGAGCACCGCAAGCAGCTGGAGGAGGAGAGTTTGGCCAGAGTGGAAGTGGAGAACTCCAACCAGAGCTTGCGGGAGGAGCTCTCATTCAAAGACCAGGTAGGTTTCGAGTCAAAATATCGCCCATCCTCGTCACGGCTATTATTCGGCTAGGGATTATCGATTTAACCCACATTTTCTGTGCATAAGCGGCATCAAGGCTCAAGAACGATCACAGCCAACTAGTTGGCCTCTGCAGTTGACTAGTAGAGTAGCTGGTGGCTTCTCATTGATCATTGTTTACCTGCGTGGGCTGATTCTTGAATAGCCATGACGGTTGAAAAACAATCGCGGGCCAACATTCGCTCGTCTATGACATCGTAAATACACGAATGATGTCATCATCATCAAGCATTTCCAAATAGAAGCAGGATTTTTTTTAACTGGCACACATATTTGTGTGTTGATATCTGAAGGATTAATTTGGGTAATTTATTCATATCGTAACTAGGGAAGTGGGGCAACGTTATCAGGCTTTTCCGTATTTTTGGACGCGCGTCATCGCTGTAGGAAAACACAGAAGAAAACGCACTGATCCAACTTCGTTCTTTCAAAGTTGAGTTATTTTAAGCGGTGAAGGTATCAAGTTGGAACGTAGCAGCCCGTACGCCCTCATGCGTCTCCTATAGACTTCTATGGGTGCGAGCGAGATGGCCGATGCCGGCTAGGTTCCGGAATGGCCAACTCAGTTTCACCCAAAAGCGCTTATTTGCCCCAATTGCACGAACCGCGGAAAAGGAGCAGCAAATTTTCATTCAAATCGGCCCTACTGCTGATTTTTGCAGGATTGGTAAAGTTGTCCGAAAAATTGACGTTTTCACACACATGCACTGTTTGTTTGAAAAATTCACAACTTCCAATCCAGGGGTAGTAGAAACTTGAAACTTTCACAGTCTATAGAAGACAGATGAGTCTCAAACCCATGAAAATTTCAATCAAATCGGCCCAAATGCTGATTTTTACC
>NW_026018611.1:709707-711933 GCF_020466585.1 Dendroctonus ponderosae
AAACCCATGAAAATTTCAATCAAATCGGCCCAACTGCTGATTTTTACCGACTTGGTAAAATTATCCGAAAAATTGACGTTTTCACACAAATGTACTCTTTGTTTGAAAAATTTACAACTTCCAATCTAAGGGCAGTAGAAACTTGAAACTTTCACAGCCTATAGAAGATAGATGAGTCTCAAACCCATGAAAATTTCAATCAAATCGGCCCAACTGCTGATTTTTACCGACTTGGTAAAATTATCCGAAAAATTGACGTTTCCTCACAAATGTACTCTTTGTTTGCAAAATTTACAACTTTCAACCTAGGGGTAGTAGAAACTTGAAACTTTCACAGTCTATAGAAGACAGATGAGTCTGAAACTCATGAAAATTTCAATCAAATCGGCCCAACTGCTGATTTTTACCGACTTGGTAAAGTTGTCCGAAAAATTGACGTTTTCACACACTTGTACTCTTTGTTTGAAAAATTCACAACTTCCAATCTAGGGGGCGTAGACACTTGAAACTTTCACAGTCTATAGAAGACAGATGAGTCTCAAACCCATGAAAGTTTCAATCAAATCGGCCCAACTGCCGATTTTTACCGATTTGGTAAAGTTGTCCGAAAAATTGACGTTTTCACACAAATGCACTCTTTGTTTGAAAAATTCGCACCTTCCAACCTAGGGGCAGTGGCAACTTTAAACTTATTATTTTTATCAACTTTTGACCCAAACAAAAACAGCGACAAATTTTCCCGCAATTTGAATAATAATCTAAACACTGCGGGTGGGAATTTTCAAATCATATGCATTTTAGTGTATCAATTGACAATGCAGTAAATAAATCTCCGCTTGGTTTGGAAGATTCTTCATATACGTGGGCTGCGATAATCATTAAGAATCTGGTCAAGTTATGCATATTATCAGCAACCAAGCAGCTGGCCAATCGGCGAGTTTCTAGGCAAAAAGAACGTTTATTTAGCTGATGACATCACATTTTATATTAGAAATTTATTCGGAAATATTCAGCGTGGACCGCCTTGTTTCTGATTTATCATATACACTGTCCGAGCGAAAGTGTTAATCGATTCGGCGTTTGAATGTTTTTAAAAGCGCGGTATGCAAAACGTGCTACACTGTCCGAACGAGTGTAGCGCGATGTTGATGTCATCGGCATAAATAGGGGACTTAAAAATAGTTGCTTCTGTTTACCCGATCTGTATTCAGATGCCAATCAGCAAACTGATTAATGGAAAATTTATTAATAATTAATTAATGGATAATAACTGAAAAATTAATAACCAACTGATTAATGGAAAACCGATAGAACTAAGCCCATTGGTGGATTCTAGGTGTTCCAGCAGCAGCTAACAGAGACCCGCAGTCGGCGCCAAATCGAAATTAGCGAGATTGATGGGCAATTGGCCGAACAATATGAGGCCAAGCTGCAGCAGGCCCTGCAAGATCTGCGCGACCAATACGAGGGCCAGATGGCCAACAATCGGCAGGAAATTGAGCTGCTCTACGAAAACAAGATTAAGGTAAAACGCACACTGATGCCCATCCAAAGCTGACCGAATCGACTAACGCCCCCAATTTGCAGAATCTCCAATCAGCCGCCAGCAGGCACTCGCAAGCCGCCAACAATGCCATTGAAGAAGCGCGTCAAACGCGCACCCGAATTGACTCTTTGAGCAACCGAGTCAGTCAGCTTGAAAACGAAAACAGCGGCCTGGTTGGACGGGCCAGAGACCTGGAGAAACTTCTGGAGGTACAGTTGGTTGGGGGGCTTGGGAGGACTGTGATCAATGGGAGTTTTGCTGTTTAGCACGAGCGCTTGAAGCATGCCGAAGAGCTGGCGATCATCGAGGCCGACCTGCACAGGCTGCGCGAGGAAATGTCCAATCAGCTGCAAGAATACCAAGACCTGATGGACATCAAAGTGTCTCTCGATCTGGAAATTGCTGCCTATAGGAAGCTGCTGGAGTCGGAGGAAGCCAGGCTGAAGATCAGTCCTGGAAGTGAGTCGCGTCTTTCGCTACTAGCCAGAGGCTAATAATACGGGTCTTTTTTTACAACCTTCTTTTTGGGTATTTCGCCTCAAAAATTTTTGTCTTTAAAAAAGACAGGGTTTCCTCACGTCTTTTATTAGAGATTGATAAATAGTGCTCCTATTTCGCAATAAGAACGAATTATTTATCAAAAAGTAATCAAGAACTATCAGCTAGAGGGTATCCTGCGA
>NW_026018611.1:712932-734454 GCF_020466585.1 Dendroctonus ponderosae
AAGGGTCTTTGCTGCAGATGAACGTGAAGTGTCCCATAGCAGCAGTACCCGCAGCTCTGCGCAGCGCCACACCCCGATCCGCGCAGGAACCAAGCGCAAGCGCACCATGATGGAGGAGAGCCACGAATCGAGCGTGTCCGACTACAGCGTCTCGGGCACCTCAAAGGGAGAGATTGAGATCGTGGACGCCGACCCAGAAGGAAAATACGTGAAATTGCACAACAAAAGCCAGCAGGAAGTGTCCCTAGGTGACCCCGCTAAAAGCGCGTAAAAGTTCGAATCTAATCTACTGAATTCTAGGTGGTTGGATTATTCTGCGCAAGGCAGGCGGCGAAGAGTCGAAATTCAAGTTCAACCGCTCGTTGAAGATTGAAGCCAAAGGCTTCGTAACGATTTGGTCTTCGGATCTGAACAAAGAGCACGAACCGCCCCATGAATTGGTCATGAAAGGGCAAAAATGGGTGGTGGCCGACAACATGACCACCACTTTGATCAACCTGAACGGCGAAGAAGTTGCGGTGTCCGAAAGGTGAGTTCTACTGGGATTTTTGCCAAACGTTTTAATAACGGGCAGGACTATTGCAGGGTGAAACGGCAAGTGTCCAGCTCACATTTGCGACATCGCGAGGCCGCGGGGTATCTCGGCTCTGAAGAGCTCCATCACCAAAGCGGGGACCCTCAAGCAGACGATGACCAAAAATGTCGACTGATGTGAACCACCCTATAAACTAAGTTTACTGTCGTTAGAAGTTTTAATGCAAAAAGTCGCCTGTGTACTTATTTCACATTTATTACAGTTTCATTTTGCTATCAAATTAGTGATGGATAAAACTAGCACTTTTTGCATTAAAATCCCACTGGACGGACACGGGGGGAAGCTAATTTAAGTCCAGAACGGTTTGTGCCGAGTATTATCAAACAAAGCTGGTCTTCAGCATTTTTTGGTGCGTTGTTGGGGCGAGGTTTCATACGCGCTGGTACCCATTTGGGTAAAAAAGCGCATATTAACCCTTGAACAGTAGGCGGATCATAAACTAAAGCTGCGAAAGCGTTCTTGAAACATTCCAAATCTCCCTTATTGGAATGTTTAAAGAAGCCACACTTTTTCATACACGCAATTTTTATTTTTTCTACTGTCTAAGTCTGCAGGTTTTTCATTTTTCGCAAAACCTGCCAAAAATATATGGAGACTATATATATATTTTTATTTTCTATAAGTATTGCGACTAGGCGATTGTAGTTTAGATTGATCACGCAATTTTGGCACTAAAGATTCGCCTTTAGAACTTTTTTCAGCGGATCCTCCACTAAGTTAGTTTATAAATGTTTTGTATTTCATCTTGTGTTCAAATAAATGTACTGTACACTTATGTTAGGTTTTTAATTTTGTACGTGCCTTACATCGGCAGTATAGCGAGGGTTATTATTCCACATAACACTGTGTCTTAAGGTAGGGCTTGTAGTGGTTGGAGTGGTTCACTAAACAATAAATTAACCGTAGAATAACTGTTTCCTACCTACTGTGTACCTCTCATGCTATATGTTTTACATATTATAACAAGGATGAATAAATCATACTTATATTTTCAACGAGATCTGTTTGTTATTTTGCAAATGCGCACCCCCTGGCTGGAAGATTATACAATACACTAAAAATAGCGGCTATCCAACAATTCTCAGCATTATTATGCCCCCTAGTGATGTCACACATTGTTGGGTCAATATCTTCGAGGTGAATAACATTCTTAAAATACCGCTATGATGTAATGTGATGCTGTTGTCATAACTTACTGGAATGGTGTGGAGAAGGGGCGCCTTGATTCGTAATCGCCATTATAAGCAATCAAGTTTTATTTAAAAAAAGCAACAATTCTTGCAGGTCTTTGGAGCTGCTACAAACTGATTTTTTTCCTGAAATTAAATTGTTTTTTTTTTCAATGAGTCATTGCGATTTTTCTGCACGGAAGGGTATTAGAATTCAAATACATCAAAAATTAAGCTTATCCTTGTCTAATTAAAACATTTTCTAAAAATTGAGACATTGTTTAGATATGCCTACGTCATCAGTAACCAAAAGACCTGTCACCCTGGTGACAGTGGCATTTCGATTGACGCCATCACCTGTCACAATATTAACAGTCATTCATTGCGAAAATGGCTACTACTGTGCAACAACAAAACGTTAGTGATTATTTATCAAACCAGCAAAAGGAAGGCACTAAAGAGCTTGCCAATGAATGGGCCACTTTAGAGGAGTTGCACAACAAAAAGTGAGTTCAATTCGCCCGTTTAGCCTGCGAGTTCAAAGGAACACTTGAGTGTGCTTTTCTAGGCAACAAACACTAGTTTTCTCGGTGTTTAGCAAAGTCCCTCTTCAATTTTCCACCCGGGTGGTCTTTAGGGTTTGGTCGGTTTCACCCAAAACTGCAAACCCAAACCTCCTCTTTGTTGTGCTCTAATAAGTGCATTCGTACAAGTTAACCTCACTTGTCGTTGCTCTAAGAGTGCATATCATCGTCAGTTTTACTCAATGCAACGTGACTTAGAGCTTCGATACGGTCGAAAATAGCTTGCCAATAAACGCGACGAACTAAACCGCAAAATAACATTTTTTCCAGATTATGGCACCAGTTGACTTTGAGGCTGATGGTGTTGATTAAGAAGCCCGAATTGCAGAAAGGCGACCACCTCATCCAACTGTACAACAATTTCATTCAAACGTTCGAGAACAAGTAAGCCGATTGTGATTGTTATGATAGTCAAGTTTCGAAAAATGCATTTGTGAAGGCTTCAAAAAGTATAACTTCCAATCTGGAGGAAGGAGCAACTTGAAACTTTCACATGAATCTCACACCCCTGATTTTTCCAATTCTAGGATAAACCCGCTCTCTTTAGTTGAAATAGTGGCAGTGGTGATTGAACAGTTCAAAGACCCGAAGGAAGCTGTAACGTTCCTGGAAAAAACCGAGCCCAAAGTCAAAGTGAATCCGGATGCCCAAAACTTATGCAAAGGTAATCAGGGAGGCTTTTTGGGGGGACATTTCCAACCCTCCACATTGTTGTTGCAGTTTTGGCTGGGCAAATACACTTGGAAAAGCTCAAGGATTTAGACGCCACTAAGAAGGTGATCGAAGAAGTGGAGAAAACGCTAGATAATGCTGATGGGGTGACTGCAGTCCACGGACGCTTCTATTTGTTAGCTTCTCAGTATTATAGAATACAGGGCGATCATGCTCAATACTACCGCACGGCTTTGCGCTACTTGGGTTGCATTGACTTGGACACCCTTACGGAAGAAACCAAAATGCAGCACGCGTTCTTCTTGGGTTTGGCCGCTTTATTAGGTACGCCTTACAGTTAAAGCTGCGATTGCAGCAGAGCTTAAAATTAAAGGCTTCGCTCGCAATTTCAGGCGAGGGAGTCTACAATTTAGGCGAACTTTTGGCCCATCAAGTGCTTCAATCGTTGAAAAACACCGAAAATAGCTGGCTGGTGGATTTGTTGTACGCTTTCAACTCAGGGGACATTAATAAGTTCGAGCAAATGAAGATCAAGTGGGGCGTCATTGCGGATTTGGCCGCCCAAGAGTTGTTCTTAAGACAGAAAATCTCATTGCTGTGTCTTATGGAGGTGATTTTTCCCGTTTTACTTAGCCGCGTGAAGCACCAAAGGTTTCCCATGATTCCAGATGACGTTCAAGAGGCCTTCCCATGATCGGCAGTTAACCTTCGAGGAGATTGCCCGAGAAACTAAGCTTCCAATCAATGAAATCGAACTTCTGGTGATGAAAGCTTTGTCCCAAGGTTTGGTCAAGGGGGCGATAGATCAGGTAAATCGGAGCGTGTTTAGATAGAGCGTCTCAAACTAAAAAAAAATCCTCATCAGGTTGCAAGCACCGTGAACATGACGTGGGTGCAGCCGCGAGTACTCGACCGAACTCAAATAAAATCAATGGTGGAAAGGCTGAACGAATGGTGCACACATGTGGGCACAATGGAAAAACTGCTCGAGGAAAAAGCCAACGAAATCTTAACTTTGTAGTCCGTAAGCCAGTGTTTTCTGTTCCATTGCAACCGCATATGTAAATTAAGTCATTAAATTCTTAACTAACTTCCCCCCAGTCCATTAACATCAAACAGCGCCGTAAACGTCGATAAAATATATTTATTAAAACTTACAAGAAATATTTTGATTCCTAAGGACGGATACATTGAGTAAACCTCTAAAATGCGCAAATAGAGTATTATATCTAGTAGAGAGTATAATGTAAATATAAAACATCTGTATTGGAAATGGCACTTAACGTTACAAAAACCCTAAATGTCCGCGCCCTTTAAAAGTGTTTTATTTCAGAGTCGTCAGATCCAAACATATCACTTTGCAATTGGAAGCAGATCTATCAATACTGATGTCTTTTAAGTACTTAACCAACGGCCATAAAATTCATTGGATTATCCTAAAAATGACGCTGAAACTGCTTGGGAATGGTGATTTTATCTTGTTAGCTCTGACTGGAAGTTTTCTATCACAATTGGCCGTTAAGGTTCCTGCTGATCAGTGTTCTGCTACATAAAAAACTGCGATTTTCCACGTACAGAATGCAAAATCTTCAGGAATGTATTATTGTCACGGTCGAAATTCATCAGACCCTTGATGTTGAAAATAAGTCCACAAATCCTTTGAAGTATCGCGTCCCATTAAATAGATAAAATCCTTAAAGTTGCGTAGTTATGACGGACTTCCTTATAATGGCAGTTTCCGTCGTGTTCACTTTCGCAACTGGAGAGGAAAGCAGCTCTTGAGAGACGAGCCATGGGGACAGTTTGCTGAGATTCGGGCTCATCGGTGTCGGGACTTTTTCATGAGAATCGCTGTCTTCATTAGACTAAAACCCAACGTGTTAAACGACACTTTTACACACTAATTAAATCATGTTAAATTACCAAACCAAAAACCTACCTCCAAACTATTAACGGGACTCGCACTGCCTTTATCGCTTTTAGTCTCCGTGTCTTCAGCACCGCCTGATATATCCATGAACGGATTGTTCTTACTGAAGACGATACTGTTTGATCCGCTAAACGGATTAAGATTATCGTCTTTCAGATAGTTGGAGAATGGATTCTTGTCTTCAGGCCCCGCTTTTTCTGCTGTATTGTTTGCCACTTGGCAAATCTCTAAATCACCACACAATTTATCGCACGTGAACGCTGGGCGGAAGGAGTGAAAGACAAAACAGCGTTTACAATCTGGCCAGGGAAGGTACGGGGATGTTAAAGTTGTGCAGAAGGACGGATTGGAAGGGGATGTTAAAAAAATCAAACATACCCAATTTCCCATCGTTCATCGCCTGGCCGAAAAATGTGACTGTAATCGGGGTTGTACAGCGCTTTACTGGCTCTTTGGCTGGCTCGATGCTAGACGGGCCACTTACGGTAAGCGTTAGCTTATCGCCGCCCTTTGAAACGAAAATGTTGCATAAGAAGGCTTTAAATCACGCCGCTGTTGAATCACTGAGACTGTTTAAGTAAAACATATAGGCAATTATCAAGAGGCAAATGCCGAGGATGGCAATCAAATAGTAGGTGCATACACAGTAAATTTCGACGGACATTTTACCGGAACTGATGAAAGATGCTGACGTTTCCTTGGACAAGCCTTAAGGCGTTTCTACATTTCTCCTCAACAAAATTATCCAACTTACCACAGCGATAAACGTGGCTGCGCCATTCAAGGTACTCTCCTCTTCCTTGGGAGCCTGAACGAACATCTGATTAGTCAGCTTGGTGTTCTGAATTTCCTCTTCCATTTTCGCTGAAAAACGCAATAAATTCCACACCCCAACTAGACAACAGCGTTGATCCAACCGACCTTTCAAGATGTTGCATTTGATCGACTGTGGCGGCAGCGGTTTGGCGCAGCCTGTGTTTTTAGTGTTATTGGGAATCTCTGCGGGAAGCGACTTAGATCCACTCGAACTCTCAGTTTCTACAGAAGAACACACGTTAATCCAAACAATCCAAATTTAACAATCCAAATTCCTCACCTTCCAGTTTATTGCGTAATTCATCCCTGGCCACACCGGTCATGGACTCCTTTGCCAAACTCTTCAGCAAAAAGTCCAACTGGCTGTCTGCATTTGACGATGTCGGACTGATGGGCGGATTGCTTGTGGGCGTCGTCGATTTATTGCGCTTCAGCGTGCTGCTTTTGCTGCTGCTATGCGATAGAGCCGGGCTAAAACAATAAAGGTTAACTCTCAAGGGCCTTAACTAGTTTAGTGAGTCTACCTGTTGGCCAAACCACAAGCTATGGACGATTTCCCGAATGAATTCTGACCCGCTGAGCCTTTGCCGAAGCTACTCTGGCCAGTCAAACCTAGCGAGCTCGGCCCTAAAAACGCCAATTTTATAGCGACGGTTTCCGGTCCTCAAACAAGCGCTTACTTGTGGGCGTCGATGGCGTTGGAGTCAAACTCTTAGTGAGATCATCTTTAACTTGGCAATAAATTGGCTCATCGGTGGCATTTGATCTGCTCGAACGCTCACTACATCTGCTGGAGGACGGCTGGATAATCTGTTTTCCCGAGGGACCGTCGCTGCTTTCCCCGGTTTGAGCAGTTTGCTGCTTTTGCCGTTCTCTCAGCACGTGGCTTTGCCGCCTGCCGTATCTAAAAAACACTTTTTTGCCTCAACCATACAGGGCAATGGAATGCGTACCTCTGGCTGGGCTTTCGCTCCAACTGGACTGTTCTTCGCGCCCTATTTTGGTAAGTGCTCTGATACTCGGTGCGGCCGGAATAGCGGAACCGCGAACCCATCCGGAAGAAATTCTGGCGGGCCGAGGGGCCTTTGACTGGCGCCCGCAGGCGAAAGAATCCATGATGTTCGACGGCGCACTTCCATAAGTGTTTGCACGCCTTTTCATTGTGAAGCCTAGACGATTGTAAGTTGGGATATCTTTGCTTAAGGTGATTTGTGTGGGAACGCAAATAAAAAGGAGATATCTGCAACTTATGTGGGATGGTCCCTGGTTTTACCTGAAAACAAACGTGTGCTCCTGCTCCCGGCCTTCGTCGTCATCTTCTACCACTACGAGCGTTAGTTTCTTTTTCTTGAAGTTGAGTTTGCTGATTTTGGGCCAGAAGAACAGCCCGATTTTTATGTTCGGCTCCTCGAACACGAGAATCCCCGTTGGGGTCAGGCCCAGTTTATATTCCATGCTGTCCTTGCCCTGAAACGTGCAAATTTGCAGTCCCATTGGATTGCTAATTACGGGGGAACAAGCCTACCAAAACTGTGTGCATATCCACTCCGTACATCTCCAGCCACTTCACCTCGTTCAAGTAGGCCTGCTCCGCATTGGCGGGCGAAAGCCCCTTGTATTTCTTGAACTCTTCCACTATGTCAATTTCCATTTCTTCCGTCTGATTGGGCACAAATCGAAACTCAGACACTGTGGCTGCCGTATGTTGGGTTTCATCGTAATCGCCCAATTCAGCTGCGTGCAAATTGAACTCTAACTAACCCAAACTAACCAACTGATTATCAAGATACTTACACTGCAAAGCATAGGCTGCTAGCTTAACAGCTGTCTCAAAAGGACAGTCGAGTCTTCCCTCTAAAATGTCCTGTTTCAGTTGCAAAAAGAACTGGTACCTGGTCAATTCCTCTCGCAAATTATTGGGTTCCGACGAGTAGAACTTTACTTTAAGGCGCAAGGTATAGGGCGGCCCAACTAAAAGTGATAAAACCCTCCTCAATCAAGCAAATAGTGCAACTTTGCGGCCAAATCATGCAAACAACCACAAACAAGGCTTTACAATTAATTCGATTGATTGCCTGTGGCAAACACTCACTTTTAATTTGCTTTTTTACAGTTTTGGTTGGGTCTAACCAATGTTTCACATGATTGGCATCGGTGAATTGCAAGCCAAAGTAGTCTTTTTCTATGAGGTCCAATGAGTAAAATACTTGTTCATACAAGTCTCTGGCTTTGGCTTTTTTCTGGAAGCAGAAATAAACACGCCGTTAAAACCACCTCGATTTGCTAATGCAAAGCATTCAGAGTTTCCTCATCCATCTGCAAAAATGGGTATGAAACATGCGGGTGAGAACTTTAAATATCAATCTAACAATGGGTTTGTTCACTTTCTAATCTAAATGTTTACAGTCCATTGTCTTCTTGGGAATCAATCTTATTCAAGGATTTGACTCTTATTATGTTTGATTTGATATTAGATTATATAGCTTCAAGGAAGTGGGTAGGAAGGAGCCCGTCTGGTCAAATTGTCTCTAACAGTTATTTAATGCAAAAATCCCCATACTTAATGCGGTTGCACAAGTGCCACTTAGAACATTACAGTGATTTCTTCATTGAAGTGTAACTGTACCCACTTAGAGTATTTAGCAAGTTTGAAAGCAGGCAGGCAGTTCAAGATCATTAGGCCAGTGCCCCAATTATTCGGTTTATGCAAAAAATTCCGCCCTGGGGACAGGAACTGCGAATTTTTCACATGTAAATCTACCAAAAAACCTTCAGGAGCTACGGTTTCCCCAGTGGCAGCCAGGAGAGTTTCAATATTGGCTTCACAGGTGGTTGCCACCCAATGTAAACTTACCGAAAGCTCCACACTCAGATCGGTGCCATCCAAAAGGATCACTTTGCACTGAATCAAATGTTTATTCGCATGTTTACCGGAATGTTTGCCACTCGTTCTATCGCCCCCCGCATTTCTGGCCTTGCGGCCACTCAAAAACCGAAACATTGTGGTCCACTCACTCAATCACACAGTCGTTAAGTCTGCGACGACCTCATTTGAGTCTTCTAGGTTAGAACGACGCGATCCACTCAAAACCCACGATAAACTTCATTAATCGTTAATAACGCGATAATTACCAGGCAATTAATCCAGTGCCAAACACATAAACGCCATGCCATCAACCCATTGAAAACGCCATATTTATTTTGTTTATTTGTTTGACAGGCTTCACATTGACACTGCCCTCTGTTGGCGTGGGAATTGACAGCGCGGTTTTTCGGGAAAGACAAGGATGGCAGGAGCTGAAATAAATAATTATGCAATTAGTTTCTATAATGAATTTTCCTTAATGGTCGTGAAATTTATTGGCCAAATTGCCCGTTTAATTATGGGAAAAGGTGCGTAATTTTTTTAATAAAATTTAAAGATTTTAGTTGAATTTCAGTAGATCATAGGGTTTAATTTGGAAATGTTCTAATGGTAAAACGGGTTAAATGACGCCGAACGGCGGAAAAGTTGCCCGAAATTCGATAAAAATGCCGTAAAAAGTGCAACATCAATTCACAGGTAAAGCGAGCCTCAATCAGATGGCTTGGGGTTTGGCACGCCTCGCGACGGACGTAAAATGAAGCTGCCCGTCCTTCCCAATCGTGGCTTGTGTAGATCCGATCGCGGCTTGCCCTCAAGACGGATAACAAAATTTCAATCCAGTTAGCGTCAGTATTCATCTATGGTTAGCATTTGTTATCGTGTGAAACAACTGAACCGTTATTTATTAACAGATTTGACAGCATAGATATGGAATGGACCAATGAGCTGGTGATGAAATTCTTGGACTTGTTCGAACGAGAGGAAGCGATTTGGAATGGCGATCACGAGCTGCACAGAAACAGGGACTTTATCCGAGAATCGTGGCTCCGAATCAAAACCGATTTGGGCGGTCAGTGGTCAGTAGCGGAACTAAAAAAGAAAAAGGAGTCGCTGATGTCGACGTTTCGGAAAATTAGTCAAAAAATCAAAAAGAAGCACTCAACGAACAAGCCGCACAAAACAAATTGGTTTGCCTATGCAAAAATGGACAAATTTCTGCACAACCACTACCGACCTGTTGTTTTCAAATACCCAAGAGTGAGTATATATTTAGCAATCTTTGGACAAATTATTACAGTTGCCTACAGTTTCCCAATCACAAATAAAAACCGTTTTTTCTAGGACTTAATTCAAGACGTCGACACGCCTGAAACATCCCAAAGAATAAGCGACGACAATTCCGATTCATTGTCAGACACCCCCTCACAAGAGAGTTCGTCCAGTAGTTGGCAAGATGCCGTTCCGCCGAAGAAAATAAAACTGAAAGAACCCTTAATAAAGACGAAAAATCGCCCAGTCGAAGACTGTTCGAATTCAAGAAATGCAACCGACAATTGCTCTCTTTATGGCGAGCTGTTGGCCAACAAATTGAAGGACTTCGACCAGCACAAGCAGCAGTTGGCTATGCTTCAAATAGACCAATTAATGTACTTTTTAAAATATCAAAAGCTACCGAGTGCCAACCCATTCAACTTACAGCCACAGCCAGACAAAGTTGACAAGCTTGCAAATGGTTCGGCCAACTAATCAATCCCGGAAACTGCATATATTTTCATAGCAGAAAAATGTCTTTGACATTGTACGTTGCAATATACACATACATGTTCAATGAAATCATTAAATTTTATTTTAAATCCTTGCCTGGACATGTTGAGCAATTAGATAAATAATTTAGGACTAGCCCACAATATCTCTCACTCAGTCGCTCACACGCATGTATAGGCGTGAAAAGAACGGATTTTTTTACGATACAAATTTAAACCGAAGTTGCTTAAAAAGGGACCAAAATGGCATTTCAAAAGCAGTTTCTACGAAAAATACTCCTAAATTAAGCCAAACCACAGAGAACCCTGAACCAAACAGCAACACTGTAGATGTCAACGCACTTAACCTAAACTGTCAGGAAAATTCAAATTTGTTCATTGTCAACATTCTCAGGCAGACAGTTACAAATTCCATTAAAACCTGTGATTAAAACGCGACCGTTTTCAGGGTGAGTTGAAATGGCTTTTGTTGTTTTCTTTATGGTCGCAACTTTCAGGCGGCCGATAAGCGTGAGTATTTTGACAAGGATTTTTCGCTTTTTAGACTCAAAACCGCTTCGCAGAGTTAAACTAAACTAGTCAAAAGCCCTGTGAAACTTTTGTCAAGCTACCTAGAATATGCCGGAAAAGCGAAGGTCCATTCACGAGCTTTTGGAGCCTTCACGAAGGACATCGTTGTTTGAGCAGCCGGGAGAGGAGGGACGCAGCGATGCCCAGCTGAAGGAATGGGAGAAAAGATGGGGCTACATTAAGCCGGATTTTGTAAATGTTATTTCGTATCCAGATGAGAATGCTCGAGCCTGTAACAAGGAAAACGATGACTGGACATCGGGGTTGAAAATTGCCCTAGAAGAGTAAGAACTTGAATCCTATACAATCAACGCGGAATATTGGAATTATTTCTGTTGTTAGAGCTGGGAGGAATTCCGAAAAACTTTGTAGCCCCCAAGTCATATCGTGCAACTTATCAAACGAGCAGAAAGTCTTTTCAGCATGTATAGAGTCCAAAATTTATCAGTTTTTGCAAACTGCCAGCAACATGGCACGGGATGTTGAAATTGAAGCGTTCCAGAAGCTCACATTGGATGAAGACTGGGGCTTCAAATTGGTGGAAAGGCTAATAACATCAAAGTTGGAGAAATAAGTGTTTATACCATTAATATTCAGTCACCCCTGTATCGTACAATATTGTTTTCTGTTTCATGGATCTCAACCTCATGCAACCATTCAGGATGGTCCATAATTTCCTGCATACGCTTCCAACAATAAACGGCCACATTCTCGGTTGTGCTCGGTTTATCTTTGAAATACTCTATATCTTTGTCAATGTTCTTATGATCCATCGGTTTCATTATAGCCGCTTCCATGTACTTCTTCAAATGGGTGAGATTCATTAGCATTCCAGTCGTTTTGTCGATTTCCCCAAACAACGTCACTTTAACTGAAAAGCGAACATTGATGTGGGCTTTTACACGATCACTAGCTGGCACGTACTTATGTAATTATGTCCGTGACCATTAGGATGGTTGCATTTGCCAAAAACTTCCTGGTTCATTTCGTCAGATAAATATGGGCTGCAAGTTCAAAGCAGAACCAATCAGAAATTAACATTTTACGATGCAGCTGCTCACTATTGGGATTGAGTTAGAGAAGTTATTGATATAAAAATGACTGTATGTTTCTAGTAGAATGTTTAGTAGTTGATTATTGTTACTTGTAAGTGGTAAGATCCACATCTTACCTATGAAGTCTGTGGCAAGCTGACAAAGTGATTCGCCTCGTTTGGTAGCATTTTGGGGGCTTTTGAATGCTGCTCATGATGATTTAGAAAATCTATTGAATCAAGAGCAATGTTCAGTCAATACGGACACGGTTGGGCAGCTGCAATACTTTGGCTGTTGCTCATTAAATATTCCTTGAACGATTATTTACTTTCTAACCTGGTCCACACATGTCATCCTTGCGCTAAACTCGTTTGGCTGATTGTAATACAGTCACCATGCAGCCTACTGTCATTTTATGCGCGCTTGCCAATGAGTATGGAAAATCTTTGAATTATTTCTAGCACTATTTTTCCTTGTTATTTGCCCCAACTCCCGCTGACTCTACTAGCGATTGAAAATGCTGACCTAATGCTCTGTTTGTGGTGGTTCTCTGGCAAAATAACTCCAAATATTAGACGAAATTTTCGCATTTCCTAGCTAATTCATGAAAATTAGCCGCATCAATTTGGCAACAAAAATAAAGGAAATCCAAGATGGCGCGAGCCATTTTGACGGGCTGAGCCAGTGTGACAAGTTTTTCGGATTATTTTTAATATTTGTGTTTGTTTTTGATCAAAATTACCCAACCCATTTCAGTTCCTGTCCGGTGCATGTGTGTGTGCAGTGAAACTGTCCGAAAAACAACTTAAGCCCCGGAAAATCACCAGGAAAAGTTTACAACTCATCACAACACCTCAAGATTTTTTTGTTTTTTCGATATTCAGGGTCAGGCCTTCTTATTGGCAATTCTCACGCAGGGGGGCTCAGGGAAAATATAGTTATCGGAAACAAACACCGCAATCTTCAAAAAACTGCCAAATCGAACCGATGTCACTCCAAATTCATCTAGAGCAACAGATATAGTTAAGAAGATCAGAATCAAACACAGAAGGTTTTAACGGCTGATTAACCATGGAAGCAATCCAGTACGAGTTAGCTCGCAACATGACACTGTTGTTCTTTTTTGAGCGGTTGCTGGATAAGGGCGAGCCGCGCACTTTACACGACCTCAGTTGCCAATTTGGCTCCAAAGGATTCACGAAGGAAATGAGGCAAATCGCTGGGGGGTCTCAGAGTGGGCTGAAAAAGTTTCTCGCCCAGTACCCGTCGCTGTTTTCCATGGAGGGAGAATATGTGACGATCAGCACCTTCCAACACTCTGGAAGCAAGAGCTCAACAGGTGGGCAATCATTTAACAAGTATTTTACTAGATCTTTAGCAAATCAGCTACAATGAAACAATCACCATGTTGTTCTGTTGCACAAAAAAAATTCCCGCTTTCACAAACCCATTCACACACTTTGCATTGTCTAGACATACCTACTATTGTAAATATTGGCAAACGCTAAACGCACTTGTGCAATTGCAGGCACCAAAGACTACAACACCCAAGCAGTGGAATACTTTTCTGAGAAACTGCTCCAGTATGGGGAAGGAACGGAGGTACCTATTCGGAGCCTTTTGGGGCACAGGTATGAACGCCCCGAAGCTCTAAAAGGCCCCTAATCGACTCACTAATTCTTGCTAGGTCTCAGGCTTCGCCGGAAGTTCGCCACGTGTCCGGGCAACATTTCCACGAGTTTAGGGAGTTTCTGTTGAAACACCCCAAAACCTTTGGAATTGACGATGAAAAGGAAACTGTCATTTTAACTAATTATGAAGAGGTAACGTTCTAATCCCATAGGATTTTCATGCGGCAGCCTTAAGCACAAGTCCATATTCCAGGTTCGTTTGCAATGCCCAAATACTGAACTGCACTTTCATCCGGATGCGCAAATTGATCCGCAAGAAACCCAAACTCTATTGGACTTCTTGGCCGAATGCATCGAAGTCAAGGTGAATAATCAGTGTTAAATACTGTTAATTAGCATTCATTCAACATTAAGTATTAATGAATATTTTCCTTCAGGGGCCGATATTAGTAGAGCAGCTCTTCCAGATAGTCAGTTGCAATATGGATGAGAACGTCTGGTCCAACCTTTTCAATAATCCCACTCAACTGTCCAGCTTTCTACGACTATTCTCGGATAGCTTCCACATCCAGTCCAATCTGGTGACTTTGCTGCAGAGCCCCAAGATTAGCCAAAAGCACATCACTGCCCAGGTAGGAGCTTTGAATCCTGCCGTTTTGCCTCGCCCTCACTCTTGATGCTTGCAGGTGGATTTAATCAAAGAGAACAAACTGAAAGAACAGGAGAGAAGCAACGAAGAGGCGAAGAATGCCAAAAACATTTCCAATAACATTGCCAGCGAAAAGGTCGATCCGAAACTTCCAACGCAAAACTCCGTAGAAAAGGTAGTATTTCCCGGGCGACTGACCGAAAATACTGAGGCATTTGTTTAGGTTGATAGAAGTCCCACACAGAGTCCGGTTCAGTCGGCCCCACTTAGTCCTAGATCGATTAGTGACAGGCTGAAGCAGCCGAAGTTGCTGCAGAAGAGAGTGGAGGCGCAACAACAGAAATCCTTAAGCCCCGAACCGCCAGCTCCCCAAAGTGCGCCCATTGAAGACAAGAAAGTGAACTTCAAAATCGGTAGGATTCATTAAAAAACTTCCCGCGGTTTCTCAACTGTCAACTAATTGAAGGAAAACAAATCACGCCAGTGACTCAGACGGCCCCAGAAAGCCCCGAACTATCAATGGTCGACCCTCGGAATGTCGTCACTAAGCAAACGAACTACAACCAGAGCTTGAAGCAGAGAATCAACAACTTGGTGTTGAAAACCTTGCAGGAAAACACCGGTAGGGCTCTAGAGGAAGGTCCCCCTTTTTGTGAACAAGTAGGCTAAAATGTTGTGCTTGTTTCAGGCCGAGATCGCCAATCCATGCTAAACCAGCAACCGTACAATGACACCTGGAAGATCAAACTGTTTCAAAACACCCGAGTGATTTGCAGTGTGCGAGAATGCCAGATGGTGACTGATGATATTTTGGCTAGGAAAAATAGCAAAGTTAGTGAAACCCGAGATCTGCAACAACTTTGGTTGAAACAATGGACTTTCAGGCATCCAACAGCGACTGGCCATTTACAGAGGACAAAGTGATCGTCGGCTTGGACTGCGAAGGAATTAATCTGGGCGTTAAAGGCCAGTTGACTCTGCTGCAAATCGCCACAATGGCCGGATTCGCTTATGTCTTCGACCTGATTTCCTGCCCTCAAATGATCGAAGCCGGGCTGAGGAGAATTCTGGAAAGCCCCGATGTTATTAAGGTTTTTTGAGTGGCAATCCAAAATTTCCACACCACCAACATTACCTATGAACTTTCAGATTGTCCACGACTGTCGCAATGACTCAGTAAACCTATTCCGGCAATTTAACATCGTGTTAAATTGCGTCTTTGACACTCAGGCGGCTCACGCAGTGCTAACTTTCCAAGACACCGGTCGCCCAGTTTACAAGGCGAAAAGCGTCGCCCTCAATGCGCTGTGTGAATTATACGGAGCCACCATCAATCCGATGAAAGATCAGCTGAAGAACATTTACAGGTAGTTTCCATATAGGCAATGAATTACAAGACAATGGGTGAAATGTGCTGTTTTCAATCAGGCGCGATCAAAAGTACTGGTCCAGACGGCCACTGACTAGGGAGATGATCTTGTATGCTTCTGCGGACGTGCTGAGCTTGGTCAGCGAGAAAATCTTCTCGGCCATGGCCAGTGCCATTGCCGAAGACAACCGCAAACTTATGATGGAATTGTGCGAGGAACAGGTGGGTTGCGATTGACCACACAAAACGACAATCTACATAAATTCTTCAGGTCTACTTGCACATCAGTCCCGATGAGGTGAAGCTGAAGAAAAGACAGAGGAAAACTGAAACGGAAGTGAAGGAACTCAGGGCCAAATTGGCACAAGCTGCCAAGAGCATTGTACTTAGCAATAGAGAAGTGAGACTGTTACGGTAAGCCGCTTAGCGTCTTTGATGCTTGATGTACGCCACTCGCTATTTCCCTTTGTGTATAGGTATATTGAGTTGACAGAGGAGGAAAAGGAGAAGCTGAAGTCCTCAGCGAAAGTTGCCAAGAAACTGGAGAAACTAGAGAGTCTGGGGCAGGAGAAAGACAATGAGAGTTCCGATGAGGACGGAGAAAACGACGACGGTTACCCTAGCTTTGATAGGTAAAGCTCTCCATTGAAACAGTGAATGTTTTGAAGAGTTTTTCGATATTTTCAGCGACATGACTTCGCCTAGAAACTCCGAGCCCACGAGTTTAACTGAATCTATGCAACTAGTAGATTCAATTTTAAACGACAATAAAATAGACCGCCTGGATAAGATCGACAAGCTGGGTAAGTTGGCGGGATGTATTTTACGTTTCTTTGGATTTAATCGCAATTATTCCAGAGTCCATCCTCAGTTCGGCGGCTTTACTGCCAACTGATGGGGAGCCAGCAAAGTGTTGCTGTAATTGCCACAATAATAAAGTCAACGGGTTGAAAGTTGATCGAGTACTCTCTCCTACTAACGAATACGTTAGTAGCATCTTAGAGGTGGGCGACATTGTAGATGCCAAGGAAAACCACAGCAACGTGAGCACCCAGACGCTCAGCACTGGTGAAATAGTGGTGACGAAGATTTTTTTCAATGAAGCCACTGATTGAATAATTAGTGAATTAGTGGCCATTTTATAGCTCGGAACAAAAGTGGTAAGCTTTCACAACCTCGAATTGTATTCGTTTATATTTGCTTACCACACTTGAACGGAGGATATAATTTAACAATCTTTGGTTGTTGATTATGACCATTGAAGCAAACAAATCAAAAACTAATATTCTTTTTGATTAGATCTGATTTCAGAATCCATCTGATTTTAGACAGCTGTTAACAGCAATAATGTCTTCTTTAACTTAGTGGTTCTCCAACTGCACCTCCACTTTTTACGAGGTACAGGAACACTTAGCTGTAAGTGATCTTTATACATAATCATACTAATGCTCAATAACGTTTTTATCCTAAATAAGAAAACCTACAAATAGTAGAAAAGTATCCAAGGGCCTTAACCATGTGCATTATAGAATAGGTTTTAGAATGTTTTCAATCAAATGTGTATACTAGAGTTTTAGTCGGCAATTAATCCTGCGGTTTTGCAGCAAACTGGGTGCTCTAAGTAGAACGATTTTTTGTGTTTGTCGAGTGTTTCAGGGTGATGTGACACGATTGCAAATTCGGGGTTTTATGTAACCAACAATGTTCCATGGATTGTTACAAGAAGTTTTCCAAACTCACCCTGAACTTGGTATTGTGATAAAGTTGTTTAGTGGTAGATTCATGTTAAGCATATTTATATGGAAGGAAAAAAGACCGTGCCTTAAATCTAAACTGATAGTCTCACGATTGAACCCGTAAATTTTACCCTTTTTTATTTGATCGACTAAAAACCATTGTTTAGATTCTATGGATAGTACTAGTAGGTAATCGACTGCAATTATAAGTTTTTTATATTAGAAAATTGAAAGCAAACTTGTATAGAATTTGCCGCCATATTTCGTTGTACACTGTGCGTGCGTTCTGTAACTTTATATTGTGTTTACTACAATTGTCCATGCAGTATATTGCATAGTTGTTTCTTAGCCAAGAGGTTTAGTCTATGGACCTGATTGTATACTATCAAATGCAGCGCATACGTTTAAAATTGTTGTCTATAGAGCGAATCCATGGCTAAGTAGGTATAGCTAATTTTTTATTTATGAATTATACCTATATTTATTGGAGGTTTTTACGTCTTAAAGCCGTTTTAAGACAGTGAAGACCCTAACAATGTTATTAACTCTAATAAGCAATATTTGTGTATTATTAATACATATTATGTTTGCTGGGAATGGTTTAATAGACTTATATTATTATTTTATTTGTTTTTGTTAGAGTTTTTGTATTAGTTGACATTTCAAAATGTTAGCATCGGTTAACTCTTTGTTGGAAACCGCTTGTTTTTCTAATTTATTAAAATTGTTTCTGTTAAACTTACTCAAGAGTTTAAAAATCCCGCGCTTATGACCACATGCGCCTCTAGCGGAAAGTGTGGGCAACTGCAGCATTGTGCTGGGCAATAACCGCTCACTTGGTGAAAATTTGAAAACTGCACTATCAGGCCCGAAATGGCGCAAAATGCACGGCCGGAAAAAGCAGTCTTACTTTGCGATACTTTTTTAAGCCCTGCAAGCGCTAAAACCGGCAAAATCACCAAAAACACTATACAAAAAATCCACACTGACGTTCGCGGCGCCATTTTTTTTACTACAGCGCTGCCGCTACTTCGCAATATATAACATAATCGAAAATTTGTGGTATTAATACCTACCAAAAGCGTGACATGCATGAATGAATGAATGCACATTAATTTTAAAAACACACCGTGGCAACATACACGTTTTTTTGTATACTTTTGAAACTATTTTGCATAATTAAAGGGTTCATAATGCAGAAAATGTTTTAAAAAAACGGGATAGTAGGAGGAAAAAGGTAAATATCGGCAACAATGATAATGATTTTGAATACTCACCACAGGCGTACTGGCTGAAAAGTTCCTTGAACTCGGAGCACTTTATTGCAAACGGGAAAAGCGCACCCCAATATAAAAAAAAAAGGAAAATCCTTCAAGCGCATTTGTCCAGCAATACTTTGCAACACTTCTCTCGGCCGTTTGAGCACTAAAACCCGCGAAATATTTAAAAAACATTGGACGATAATGCTACACTGACTGAGCCGGCAACATTTTGAACTACAGCGCTGCCGCTGCTTGTCGAATTATTTTATTAGTGTTGCGGATTTTTATAAAACTACCTTTGTTGTCTCAAAAAAACACATTTTTAAAAAGTTTCTCTCCGATTTGGAAAAATAATGTTCCATAGGCGTTTGTTCAACCGCAAAAATTACAATCTGTATATATTTTATCTGTTAACACCTTGGAAGGAAATACAATTTACAATGGCAATATTACACTGTATATAATTTGGTTTTTTTCGTCACCATTCAACGACATATTCCCGAAGGCGATACCAACACAGTATATTTCGGAGCATTTTGAAGTTTCATGTTGCAGTCAAAAAATCGGGTTAGTTGAAAGAAAAACGTAGATACCGGCAACAATGGAAATGATTTCGAATACTCACCACAGGCGCACTGGCTGAAAAGTTCAATGAACTCGGAGTTCTTGATTGCAAAAGTGTTTCCCAACGTAAATAAAATGGAAATTCTCCAAGCGCATTTGCTCAGCAACACTTTGTGACACTTTTCGCGGCCCTTCGAGCACTAAAACCGGCAAAATTTCCAAAAAACTATGTTCGATTGTTCTACACTGACGTTTAGTTAGCAGCATTTTGAAACTGCAGCGTTGCCGCTGCATCGCAAAGCTCCTAAGTCATGTGACCGCCAGCTAATCTAGCTGGCCTTGTCAGAGATATTCAGCTAATAAAATGCCATTGGAATTGGGAAATTCCTTTTCCTTTCACTGTTCGCGTTCGGCAAATGCGAAGGCGCGGTTTAGTTGCGATCCAAGAAAGTGTAAATGCGAATTCCGTGACTGAATCATGGGCTGCAATTCATCGAAAGCGAAACTTGACATCAGTAAGTGTTCATTTGTTTCCAACACTGTCAAACCAAAGGGCAAAACATCAGCGAAGATTAACCTCAAAATAATTGACCAGAAGTCAAGGCCTAATAGGGCAAAAATTGCCAACTATGTATTGATTTCTTCGCCTAGGGTGTTCTTGGGGCTTCGCCCAACTAGCAGCTGCAGTGTCAAGTGTCTGAAAGCTGCGCCAAAAAAGTAGGATGGCATGTAAATATGTTGTGTTTACTAACAAGTTTTGTGTGTTTGAGGGGCCCTGTGTGAGTTCCTAGGGCTGCCTAGGCACTGACGGGTGATTGTGTTTTGCTTAATGGGGCCCTAGTGTGCTTACGCTAGATTCCAGAAGGCTGTCTAGCCCGGGCTATCTGCTTATCGCAAAATATGTTTGATGGAAATGTTATTTATATTAGTGTATTTTTTGTGACACGCAGAGATAATGCCTTGAATGATTGGGGCATTATATAACAATTAATAATACTCAGTATGCGTGTTTTGCCAGTGAATCGTTCAAGGGAAGTAGGTAGTTAGGTGGCTACTTTATATCAATTATCGCTTCAGACACTCATCAGCTAATAGCGCTAATCTGCCTAGTGATTATTGCATGTCATGATTTGAAAAACACTTAGTAGCAGTCAATGGCGAATTAATTGATTATTCGCCTCCCCGTTTGGTTGGAAGCAACATAATCGCAACCAGCACACACGTTATGGTTGAAGCATTTCAAACTTGACCTATTTGCAGGCTGGAATTTCAACCAAAGACCCATTCGAATAAGTCACGGTCATGCTGGTTCGCAGTAGAATGACCCGTTCATTTGCATGTGTTACGAAAAACCGTCGTTTTTGGTCCACGGTTGATTTTTCCACCGACAAGTTTCAAGGTAGCTAAGAGGAGTCTAGATTAGGTATTACCAGAATGTGTTCTATGCAATATCGAAGTATTCATTCGGATTCGAGATAAAAATATCTCGAATTAATTGTGCACCGCTTTGATGCAATGCGAGACGTTTAGTTGGAAGGAAAACAAGCAGCTAAAAGCAAAGCAACGCAAAAACAGTTTAATTAGGCAAAGCTTTCGAATAAAAAACCAGAGAGAACATTCTATCAACAGTTAATTCGATTATCCAACCCGAGAATTCGTAATCTCTCGATTATGGAAAAAATCGATTCAGTACAGGGTTATTCACGCTATACGGCACGGCCGTTTGCGGCTAGCCCGTTTGTTTTTTGCAAAGTATTATTTGATGAATCGGCAGACGCCTATCGGGTGCACATTTTAAAAATATTTTTGTAATGTAAGCCCTAAAAGTATCAAAGTTGTGTTTTTCTAAATGAAATCCCCTATATATTATTGCATTTTTGGATTCTCTGAGCAAAATAAGTGTTTGTTTTAGTAAGATTTATAATGTCTAAATCTAAACGTTTTTTAAATAATTCGAATTTTATCAAAATCTAATATTATTTTCACGTGTCAAATACTTTAGAATTATTTAAGTTATGTAAACGTAATTCGTAGTGTAGTGTAAGAAGTAATCATATTTTATATCCCAATGATAATAAAGTTACCATTTTATACAGGGTGTCCACAAATTTAAACCAATCAAATAAGAACCTCAAGTGGCTATAACTTGATTAATTTAAATACAACCCCATATTTTTTAGCTTACCAGGAAATGCAGTTTTTAATTACCTATCGAATGGTAATGGTTTTTATTAAAAGGTTAAATAACATATCAACAATAACATAAAACAAAGGCAAATTATTTATAACAAATGTTCGAAGTGTTGACCGTC
>NW_026018611.1:734504-740926 GCF_020466585.1 Dendroctonus ponderosae
AAATACTTCTAAAGTATTTGACACGTGAAAATTGGATTAGATTTTGATTAAATTCGTATTATTTAAAAAACCTTAAGATGTAGGTATTATAAACCTTAGTAAAAGACACTTATTTTGTTCAGCTGTTTAGAGCCTTTGCGACACCCTGTACATTACAAAAATATTTTTAAAATGTGCGCTCGGTAGAATTTTACTGATTAATTTGAAACTCACGTTTTTAAAAAACACTTTATTTCAAAATTAATACAATATTCTTTATTATGTGGATTTGAATTGTGTGTGACCGAACCGGACTTAACCATAGGCTGTTTATGAACTTTAACTTTAACTGAGATTAAACAGACCTGACCATAGACTGTCTTTAACTGAATTATCGTTCCTGCCGTGGCTACTTTTATACGTAAATCATGCTGATCATAGCAGAAACGATACTACGTCTTATTTTAATCGTTTAGTCGGCGGCAGTGGCCATATAATTGCAGGCGTCGGACAATTCATAAAATAATACTTTTTAAAAATCAAACGGTTTAGCGATTTTTCCATTCTCGAACGTAGTTGGCATCGGTTGTCTCGCTCGCACTCATGGAGGTCTATCAGAGCGACACCCGACCTGCGCGTTGCTATGTTCCAACTTGATGCACCCGCGGCTAAAAATGTTTCCGTTTGGAACGAGGCAAAAATTGGAAAAATGGCTACGCCTACTATATTGAGTTGTTCATCAAGATTTTGGAGTAGTTGGGAGTTTTTGGGGTTTTTCGGCCGTCGTCCAGAGATAAATTTGGTACAAAAACTCTCAAATTTTACATCATTTCGTTCCAAATTGCAAATACAAATGTTCTTATAGACAGTGAATGTGTCGAAAATACAAATTATCGTTCCTGCCGTGGCTACTTTTATACTTAAATCATGCTGATCATAGCAGAAACGATACTACGTCTTATTTTAATCGTTTAGTCGGCGGCAGTGGCCATATAATTGCAGGCGTCGGACAATTCATAMAATAATACTTTTTAAAAATCAAACGGTTTAGCGTTTTCAAACTTGCCGTGCCGTTTAGCGTGAATAACTCAGTATAGGCAGACTAAAAACGAAAAAATGCCTCTTAACTGCTTGTTGTTTCAGCAAGCGCACCGGCGGCCCGAGACACTTCCGAAAATGAGTTCGTCGAAGGCGTGGTTTGCAAGGTGCAGGACATCAACGAGAATGAAATGAAAACGTTCGAGCTGGACGAGGAGAAGGTTCTGGTCGTGAAGCAAAACGGAGTGATCAGCGCCTTGGGCTCCAAATGCACCCACTATGGGGCGCCTTTGGTGAACGGCGCCTTAGGAGACGGTAGAATCAGGTGCCAGTGGCATGGGGCCTGCTTCAAGCTCGCAACTGGCGACATTGAGGATTTCCCGGGTAAGAACCATCACATTTCCTCGCAAAGGCGCACCGTCTGACACACACGCCGCTACTTTCAGGCCTGGACTCTTTGCCCTGCTACAAGGTGACGATCGAAAACGACAGCGTGAAGGTGAGGGCGCGCAAATCGGAACTATCCAGCAACAAACGCGTGAAGCCCATGGCAAAGCGGGCGGCGCCCGCCAGCGAGAAAATTGTCGTTATCGGGGGCGGGCCCTCTGGGGCCACCGCCGTCGAAACCCTGCGACAAGAAGGTGAGGCCGCAGGCCCCTCGAATATCAAACCACTCGCCTTTGTGCGGCTTTGCAGGCTTCACGGGCCAGATAGTGCTGGTGTGCAAGGAAAACTACCTGCCCTACGACCGAGTGAAAGTGAGCAAGCAGATGGACTTCGAGATCGGCAAGGCCCAGTTCCGGACCGACCAGTTCTACCAGGACAATGGCATCGAGGTTCTAAAGGTACCGCCTCTCTAAAGGCAGCTACCGGAGGATTTCACTATTTCAACTCAACTCTTTCAGGGCGTGGCAGCCACTGCAGTGGACACTGCAGCCAGCACGGTCTCCCTATCCAATGGGGCGGAGCTTCAGTATGACAAGCTTTACGTGGCCACCGGCTGCAAACCCAGAAAACCCAACGTTCCGGGCGCAGACCTGGAGAACGTGCGCGTTTTGAAGGACTACGACGACTCAGCGTAAGTCGTCTGAGCTCTCAAAAACCCAATAAACTCATTGTTGTTTCGTCGCCAGCTACGCCTTCCCGCTGCTCAACCCCGACGTGGAGATAGTGGTGATCGGCAGCAGTTTTATCGGGATGGAAGCCGCCAATTTCTGCGTGGACAAAGTGAAGAGCGTGACTGTTGTTGGGCGAGGGGCGGTGCCGTTTAGGTCCACGTGGGGCGAGCGGATCGGGGCCGCCATACTGGCGCTGTTCGAAAGCAAGGGTGTAAAATACATCGCAAACAACGGTAAAGAGAGGCAAGTGTGGCGCGTTCAGAGGCACTGATTTTTGCTTAAAAAGGCATCAAAAAAATCAACGGATCGGGCGCCGTGTCCAGCGTGGAGCTGCACGACGGCCAAATACTCAAATGCGATATTCTGTTTTGCGGCATTGGCAGTTCCTACTTCACGGACTTCCTCAAAGGCTCAGGGGTGGAACTGCAGCCCGACGGTTCCATTGAAACCAACGAGTTCATGCAGACGAACGTTCCGAATGTCTATGCAGGCGGTGATATTGCTTATGCTCCGGTTTGGTCTTATCACAACAGGAAGGTGGCTATAGGTAAGACAGTATTAATAGCCCGGGATTTTTTTAACGCTGGCAATGGCAGGTCACTACGGCTTGGCGCAGTACCATGGCCGGGCGGCTGCTGTCAACATGCTGGGCAAGAACGAGCCAATCAGAGCGGTTCCCTACTTCTGGACCATGCTGTTCGGAAAGGGGTTCAGATATGCGGGCCATGGCAGCTACGACGACATCATTTACGCGGGCGACGTGGAAGGGCTGAAGTTTATGGCCTTTTTCCTCAAGGAGCACGAAGTGGTCTCGGTCACATCATGCGGTGAGTCTTGCAAAGGGTTCAGAAAACCCCGCACTAATTGGTTGGTGCGGCAGGTATGGACCCGTTGGTATCAAAGTTCGCGGAGCGATTGGCCCAGGACAGGAAATTGTACAGGAGCGATTTGCAAGAGGACCCTCTGGCCTGGTCGAAGGCCGCATAAATGCCAAACGAAACGCTGTTGTTAATTTATTTTCCGCAGAGATATTTATGTTAAGATTTTTACAGATGTTTTCACTGCTCGCTTGCCTTGTACAGTATTATTAAATAAAGCCACTGTTTCACAGCAGCACAGCAAACACTCACAGATTCCAATCAAGCCGCGCACTTGATGGTAAAAACGAAACACTTACCGACTATGCTGATCGCTATAAGTCAGTCTGCTGGAATTTCACTCTCGGTGCATGGTCCAGGTCTGCAGAGTCGCTCCCATTGCCATCCAAACTCTGCACCATCGAACTGGTGAAACTGAAGCGACTGTTATCGGTGGTTTCCGATCCGATTGAGACCGCATCGTAGTCGGGCAAGTGTCTGGCATTGAGGAACTTCACGTGGGCATCGTGCTCGATGAAAATACCTTTGGCGTTCGCCCCCAGTAGCTTGAACTTCGTCAGGCCCAGCCGGTACGAATCGCCTGCCATCAGGCTGCAAAGCTCTTCGCTGATTTTCAGGATCTCCACCGCAGCAAATTGCACCACGTACAGGTAGTTCTTGATTAAATGCACTGCCAGCGGAAGGTGCTGGTTCTTGATCTCCTTCTCTCTGGACGAGCGCCCGTATTCATCCACGAAAATCGAAAACTCATTGAACGTCAGCAGGTACTCGCGAGGATTCTGCGACACTTCCACAATGCCGACGGGAAAACTGCCCAATTTGTGGCATTTGAGGGCCGGTTTTAGGTTCAGATCGGACGCGTCCAGGAATTCCTCGGCCTGGAACAGGCTCAGATCGATTTCGAAGAACTTGTCGGCCCCAACGATCAGACTGTGCTCAGTGAATAGCATGCAGCTAGTTGGCTGGGCGGTGTCCAGAATCCGCACTGGAACGAACTCTTTGCTTTCGTAGTAGTACTCGAGGATTAGGAGCTGTTTGGCTGTTGCAACAGCGATTTTTTTCTGCGAAGCATGTTTCGACACCTGGAAAATACATCGAGCTATTTAAACGGACCCAACATTTCTCTTCAAATGGTGTGGAATGGCTTGCATCTTCACAGTGCGAGCAAATGGCCAAAAACGTTCTTTTCCTAAAGTCCTAAATACCCGAAAAACGCATTATTTTACCTGTGTTTAAGTCGTGTCTGTTTGTAAGTGTTCCGCACTTTTTATTGAGCTCCTTTATGCCAAAATAGTATTTTAACTCGAAGTTGATGGGAATTTTCTATTTTGTGCCTTTTTCCAGTTCGAAACTGACGAAAATCAAACAGATCACTCAAACTACCTGTCAACTGGGCAACGCTCATAAAGCAGGCGCAAACGGATGACAACTGCAATAGGGCGTGGCTATTCAGGCGTTATAACAACTAACAAAACGTGTATAAAATTGTAAATAATCAGAAAATTATCCTAAAAATGCCGTTAAAGTTCATAGAGAAAATGGCAGTCGCCGCACATAGCTAGGCATTTGGGCATAGTTGGCCGGGCCCTGTACCCTATTTTATTTTACGAACACCCTCCAGCTGCGCCTACAACCGTCAGTCTATTCTGCCCTTTGCGCGTGTGCATGACAAAGAGAGCAACATTTTGCCCAACTGACAAGATCGTTGACATAATCAGACAGTTGTGAAACTTCTTTATAAAAACTCGTTCAGTTTTCTTGGTAAAAAAGCGTTTTAAACATGGACTGCGTACTGAAATGATGGGCGTGAAGGAAGAAGCACAGAAGGTAACATTTCCCAAACAATTACTCGCTTATTTTCTTAGAAAAAGAATGTTTAACTAAACTGGTGTTGCGCACCGATCGTTGCGATATCAAAAACAAGTTTTACCTGCAAAAGATGAAATCCGCTCAAATTGTTCACGTTGATGTTGTGGTAGTTTAACGTGGGCTTCGCGCATGGGGCGCACTGAGTCAAATTGATCAGATGGTTCACATCGCACCCAATCAGGGTCAACTTGGCGCCATGGATCATCAGAACTGCATCCTCAAACAGCGAAATCTGCAATAAAACCACCGCTCTTTGCCTCCTCCTTTGGGTTCGCTCCACTTTCTCCTACCTGCTCAACATTGGCCACGCCTTCGATCCTCAACGCGCTAATACTGTTGTTGTAGTAGGAGAAAAGCCCCTGGTCAGTGCCCAGGACTTTGATGTTCTCAGTCAGCTCCACCATACAGTTTACTGATAAATTCGCCGGCAATTTCGCAAGAGTTTCCAACTTGGAGGCGGCCGGATCAGGTGCAAAGAACCGTTGAAGCCCTGAAAAAGCAACTGTTGAGGCCCAAAATCCGCTGAAACAATCAGTCCTCGTACCGGAAACCCAGGTGTCCTTGTCTTTGGCAGTGAGCGCCATCAGGACGAGGCTATCGGACGGCCAGCACGTTGTTTCGGGGCTCACTTCCACTTTGATGATGAATGGCAGGTCGCTATTGGCCACCGGCATTCCGATCTCGGATGGGACTGGTTCCAAAATTATCTAGAAAAAAGGGTTTATAATAATATGGCATTAAGGAGAGATGCGTGCGTACTTTTCCATGTGAGCCTTCCGGCTTCAATGGGAAGCTCTTCAGCGGCGCAGCGCAAGCCGCATCTGTGAATATTTCCAGCGAGCTTGATGTGAGGCGGGCGAACCTTTTCTCCCATGAGTTGAGTTTTTTGCTGAAATCATTTTGGTTTGAGTCTTGCTCGAACCATTGCGTGGATGGCACTCACCATGGCAATTTCACCCATCCTTCACACACCGTTTCGCCGCACTCCCCATTGCCTGGCGGGTCGGCGTTCTCGAAAATCTCCCTGTAGTGATTGGCCAGCTCCTTCGGTAATCCACACACTTTCGGCAGGAGTGGAGCGCAAGCTGGATGTCCAGCTATTTTGCATTCTTTGCAAATGCTACAGTTGCGGCCGATTGGGATTGGTTGATGGCATTGTGGGCATTTTTGCGGCATCGTGTTCAACTTCGACTCGAATCTGCGACAATTTGGCGCGTTAAGCTAGCTAGTTGAGTTATTTTTTAGTCGCGCAGCTATCAAGTTCGAACGTAGCAACAGTGGGCCGTCTCGCTGCTCGCAGCGACTTCTATGCGAGCGAGTGAGAGGACCGATGGGAACTACGTTCCGCAATGCAGTTTGGTTTGTAAAGGTGAATAAATCAAAATCAATTCCTGGGCTTCAGTCATTTATTGTCTATTTATCAATTAAAAAACGTTTCGGTGTTTTCCACCATCATCAGTTTTTATGTGTAGCGTTGTTGCTGCTTTAAGCCTTGGCATGCATTTTTTGCCGAGCAAGAAAATGCATGCCAAGGCTTAAA
>NW_026018611.1:740976-745279 GCF_020466585.1 Dendroctonus ponderosae
TGATGGTGGAAAACACCGAAACGTTTTTTAATTGATAAATAGACAATAAATGACTGAAGCCCAGGAATTGAAACACAGTCAGGAAAGTATGTACAATAAAGGTGAATAAACTCACCTGTGCGGAATATTATGATGCATTCTCCTCACAGAGCTCTGGCTCACCTGCCGCTTCTGAGTGGGTGAAGTGGCAATCTGATCCAAAACGGCTTTAGTGCGCGGCGTTAGAATTTCCGATTTGGACTTTTCCATTTTGAGGCCCGGCTTTCCATTGGTGCTGAGCTGCAAAGTGAACCGACCAGTCCTCAAGCTCTCAGCGTCAAGGTGGCGCTAAAACAAGGCTCACCTCACACATAGTGGCCGACTTCAGCTTAACGACTTGTTCCTTGAGCCTTTTGCTCGTTTCCTTCTCTTTGGTCAGCTGCGCCTCCAAGTCGCGATAGTTCAAAGCCCGGGAAATGGGCGGCTGATTTTCCTTCTTCGAACTGCCGAAAATCACCTCGGTTAGGGACTTTTTCTTGTGGGAAAGTTCCTCGATCTATCAGGAAACTTTAGTTAAAATCGGCTGCTTTCTTTCAACGGCTTTACCTTTGACTGCAAATAATCAATCAACTTCAGGTGTTGTCTATCGCGAGCCTCAGCCTTCACCTCTCTTTCCTTGTGGTAGTTCATCTGCTCTTCCAAGGTCACTTCCAGGTCCCGGATTCGCTGCGCAAGAGCTGCAAAAAGGGGGCTTTTCATTTAACTTAATCTCTTGAGGGACTTTGCACGCCTTTACCGGCAATGTTTTTATTCAAGTCCTCCGCCTGGTGAGTGAGGGTGTACTTGGACTCCTTTAAACTCCCGATTTCCGTGATGTGATGGGCGATTTCCTCCTTCAGTTGGTTGTTTTCGGTGGTAAGCTTGCGCACCTGCCGCTCGCAGGATGTGACCAGCACTTCGGTGTTGCTCAATTTGTCTTCGGCGCCCTGAAAGTGATTGATGCAGTTGTTTCTTGAGGGAGTGGTTTCGATTTGAAGCCCTCACCGATAGCTCTTCCGATAGAGTGGCGGAATAACTCTTGTACTCCATGCACTGGTTCTTGTAGTCGGCGCACTCCCTCTCCATGCACTCCAGGTCCTCCTGCAGGCTCTTAATGCGATGTTCCGCAACGGCACGAAGCGACTTCTCCTCGTTAATGTGCCTGCAATGGATGAGGGTTTTGATCGCTTGCGGGATTTTGCGAGAGCGGTTTACCTTTTAGCGGCTTGAGTGTCTTTGCGCGCCTCGCACAAGTCGGAGATGAGTTTCTCAGTGTTGCCGCTCAGCTCCGATTGCTTGGCCTTGCTTAGGGCCAACAGTTTCTCGTACTCGACCACTTGGCCTTCCAGTAAAGTGCAGGCTTCACGCAAGGCCTCCAAGTTCTGCATTTGGGAGTGATTGATTGGCGGTTGCACAGTCGCTCTTCACGTGCCACTTACCACTTTCATTGCGGTCTGTTCGGAGGCGCTTTTCTCCAGGAGTTCGCCCAGATGGGCCTTTTCCTTTTGCAGCTGTTCGACCAGGGAGATGAGCTTGGTTTTTTCCGATTCCTCCTTGTTGCAGCTGAAACACTCCAGTTCTCAAAGCGAGGCAATTTAAGCCTCCGTTGGCTTACCGCAGGTTTGCTGAGGAAAGTTCCGATTGGAGGGCCTCAATCTGGTTGGCCAGCTGGCGATTGGAATCCTCTTTGGTCTTCAGGAAGCCCTTGAGCTCGGCGATGATGGTTTTCTCCTCGTCGGTCTTGCTCTTTTCGTGCTGCAGCTTTTCCTACAAGCCCAACATAGAGGGTTTGACAAGGTGGGGGTGAGTTATATATATAAACCTTTACCTGGAGCATTTTCACATTGTCTTGCGAGCGCATCAGTTCCATGGAAATGTTCTCGTTGATCTCAGAGAGTTCAAGCAGCGCGAGCTCCTGGGCTTTCTTGCTTTGGAGCAGCTGGTTTTCTGAGCGGGTGAGTGTCTCACGCAGTTGTTTCAGCTCGGCCTGCGGACCGGTTAAAACGGATCAGAGATATGGTGATTTTCGAGCAAAAATGAAGAGGAATCCCCAATACTCACGCTTGCTTCCTTGAGCTCGCGCTCCAAAATTCGCTTATCAATTTTACAGTCGGAGAGCTCTTTTTGCATCTTATAGGTTTGCAACTGTTTCTCTCGCAGCTCCTGATTGGCCGCCTGTCCAGTATCGGCCCCGTCCGCGCTGAAAGTACAAGTCAATGAGCCAATCGCAGCCCGGTTGTTGAATACTTGCTTCTTCTTCAAGGTGCGGCATTCCTCGGTTTTCTGCTCCAGCTGCTTTTCCAGGTCGGCGACGCGCTTTTGCAGCTGCGCCATTTTCAGTTTGAGACTCACAGTTTCGGAGTTTAGTTGCTCAAAAGCGTCGCAGTCGCTCTGCAAGCGGCTCGTCTTGTTCTGGAGGTTTTTGAGGGTTTTTTGACTGTCGTCGAACTTCCCGCGAAGCGATTTGATCTCCATTTCGTACTCGTCCAGCTTGTCTGAATCCTGCCGGGAATCGGGGGTTGAATGGGGAAAATCGAGTGGATTTTGGAATGATACCTTTTCAAGCTCGTTCACTTTGCGGCTCAGTTGCTTTACCACAGCTTCATTGTCCTGCAGGGTGTTTTGCAGCTGCACATACTGCGATTTGCTGCGCTTCAGCTTCGCTTGCACGCTCTCCATCTCGAGCGTTTTCCTTTCCATCGCTTCCTGCTGTTGAAGGAGTTCGTTTTGTAGATGGGATGTGTGGGAGATTTCCTCGGTTAGTTTGCTAAAATACGCCGGTTTAGTGGGTTGAGGATGCGAGACGCTTAACTTACTTTTGCAGTTGGGAAATGAGGCTCTGTTTTTCCGCGTTGACCTTCCCCAGGAGGTTTTCCAGGCCCACAACGCTTCGCCTCGTGATGTTTTGCTCGGCCTCCGCAGATTGTCTGGTGTTTTCCTCGATTTTCCTGGCATGATGCAACTGTTCTTCCAGCATCTGATTGGTGTGGCTCAGCTGTTCGATTTTGGACTTGAGTTGGCGAATTTCCAGGTCCAGAGCTTCCACCTTGGATTTCTCGGCCAGCTCCCACTTGAGTTTCGCCCCTTTGATTAGATCCAGCGCTTTTTTCTCCAAACTCATCCGCTCCCTGCGCTCCAGCTCCAGTCGACGCTTTACCGCCTGCAAAAGCCTGATTTAAAAGCCTTTTGCGACTCTTCGCGCGTTGCTTACGGTTGACTCAGCCAGGCTTTCAGCGAGTTGCTGTTCCAGTGAGTCGCGCAGCGCCTCAACGCTGTGCAGTTTGATCGTTGTCTCGTCCAGGCGCTTCTCCACGTTGTCCTTTTCCTGGACGAGATCGCCGCTTTTGGCCAGCGTCATCTTCAGACTGGCCAGTTCGGCTTTGAGGCTGTCCACCAGTCCGGTTTCTTGGATCGAGCGCCTTTTCGAGGCTTGATCAAACGCCGCCGGCTCTTCGTGCGTGAAGCTGAAGCCTGGAGAACGGCGTCAGTCAATTTAGCGTTTATGGTGCGAGAAAATCAAACACTCAGCATGGGTAAACTGGGCAATTAAACAGCAAACAGCGCACAGTTTTAAGTAATAAGCACTGGGAATAATCGCACGAAACGCCACAGATTTGAGAGCCGTCGCAGGGCGATAAGTGGGAATGAATGTGGGAAAGCTGGCAAAAATCCGGGCAAAAACGTTGTTTATTTAGGCGGCGGAAGGTTCAGAACGTTTCACGCGTTGGCGTGCAGTCGAGCTGGGTTTGGGCCCACAATTTATCTACCGGGTCGCTTTGCTGCTCCAATTTTTACGGTGGTTTTCTTGTATCCAGTGGGACCATGAAACTAAACCGAGTCAAAAAAATAGTGAACTCACCAACAAACGGCAAATTTCTCCCGGAAAACTGCGACCTTTTCTTGAAATGCTCCATGCTGGGATGCTTCTTCTTGGCTTGCACGTCGACGAAATTACTGGTGTCCTCCATCGAGCTGATTTTCGGCACATAAGGGGGCACCTGGTCTTTGAGCGTGGCGAATTTGGTCCCTGTGAAGACCGGATGCGCCTGGATTTTGCTCGGTTTCAACCGCGATTTTGCATCAGTGATCAGCGCCTGAAATTCACCGAGCTCAGTCTGCATCCCTTAAAGCCCGTTTACACGCGCAAGCTATCTGAACGATTTGGCTTGCGCAAGCCAGAACTGTGCAGGTGAACTGAACGATTTGGCTTGCGCAAGCCAGATCTGTGCAGATGAACTGAACGATTTGGCTTGCGCAAGCCAGATCTGTGCAGATGAACTGAACG
>NW_026018611.1:745329-762760 GCF_020466585.1 Dendroctonus ponderosae
AACGGGCTTTTAAAGAAGGGCCGATCTCACCTTGATGAAACCGACGTAGGCCTGGCTCAAACACACGTCGGCCGGGAACTTCAGGCTTTTGGGATGATTGATAATTTTCGAGTAGATGGCTGTCGAGGTCGAGCCCTCGAAGGGCGGACTTCCGATGGTCAGCTCATAGGCAAGCACCCCCAACGACCAAAAATCGCAGGAAATCTGCAGAAACACCGTACAATCGCAGGAACTCTGGAAGCTTGCAATGTTACCCCATATCCCGATGTTTTCTCGCTTTTGTTGTCCAAGCACTGCAGCACTTCGGGGGCAATGTAGTCGGGCGTTCCCACCGGGGGGCCCACCTTAACCAGGCCGTCTTTGCCCAGTTTGGCAGCCGAACCGAAATCCGTTAGCTTCAAGTGCCCGCAACGGTCTGAAATTTGCCAAACGAGGCCAAATGAGTGCTGTTAGTGAGCGGAATTGGACGATGGGGCCCACCAAGTAAGATGTTGTCGGGTTTTACGTCCCGATGCACGTAGCCCATGCCGTGGAGATGGTGAAGAGCCAAAACTAACTCGGCCAGATAGAATACGGCTGCGCTCTCTGGCAAACTGCCGCCTACTCTATAGAGGAGCCCTAGAAGGAGCATGGTTAGAGCGGTTGACTGGGGAAACTCCCTAGACGTACCCAATAGGTCCCCACCAGGGTGATAGTCCATGACAAAGAACAAATAGGAACTGTCCTGAAACGAGTACTGCAGGCTGGTGAGCCACGGCGAGGCCCCGAACGCCATTATGTCCCTCTCCTCTTCAAAGGACATTCTTTTTGTCCCATTGTCAAATTTCCTGATGGTTTTCATTGCGTATATGTCGCCAGTTTGCTTTTCTTTCACTACGTGCACTTCTCCAAAGTGGCCACATCCTGCCAAAGCAAAAATTTTAACCTTTTTCCCCTAACAGTAGTTAAGTATGAGGCTAGCAAACTCTTCAATGAGCACAGAACCCGCGTAATCCTTGCATACCCTAGGCTATTAGATGTAAAACGAGGCGCTAAAACTTACCTATAATATTCTTAATCTCAAAGTCACTGATATTCACCCTGAGAGTCTTCAGGTTCTTGATGGCACTTTTATACTTTAGCACAAAACTCGCAATGTTCGAGTCCAACTTTTGCATTCCCTCAGCACTGCACTCATCGTACAGGACCTGTAGGGCGTCCAGAACAGTCTCTCGGCTTATCAAGGGGGCTCTTTCAGGTGTTTTCGTTTTACCGGTGAGTTCTGAGTTCAGTCGCGCCACCCTTACGCTTATGGGTTCCTTGAGGGTTTCCATTGGCCCGCTTTTATTCAAAAAACATTAAAACGCCTTACAGTTTCGATACGAGAAACGTTTGAAAACAAACCGAAATGACCGTTAGATGTTACACCTGACACTGACAGCTGCGTGTGTGTGCGGGACAAAGATCGCGCATGGGGTTATAGCAGCAGAAAAAGATAGAGAAATGCCGAAGTTGTCCGACGTATAGACGTGACTGTAGACAATATTAATTATTAATATATTTTACAAATTGGGGCAAGAAAAATGACAATCACAACAAATATACAATTTATTTCGGTAAGAAACAAATGTACAAATTCCTTGAAATACGAGGTTATATATTATATACATTCAGTTTCATATAAAAACTTTAAACATGATAAATGCACCTTGAGAAATAAAAACTAGAATTAATTGTCATTTCCATAATAAATGCGAATAAATATGTTAGTGGCTGATATGTCGCATGAATCATCACCGAGAACAATACAGAATGCCGGCACAGACTTGATGGGGTTTGAATTATTTTGAAAAACAAATATACTTATGGTAAATTGAGTTAAAATTAGGCTACATCCATCAGTACAAATATAGACAATACATTAATTAGAGGGATTCTTCCAGTTGAATCTTTGAGGGCCGAATTTCAGGCAGTTCTTCTGGTAAAGCACTAGAAACTGTTGGCCAAAAACCATTAAAATGCAACACATTTACACTCACATTGGTTATGTACATTGAAAAACTAGCTTTCTTAGTTGGACTTTGCACAACGGAGCGACTATAAGCATTTCGCAACGTAACAAATACAATATCAATTTTCTTGAGTGGTAATTAGGCAAATTTCAACGCCAATAAAGGTGTATAAAGATAAGACATTATCGGTTAATCCTCATTGATTAAAGGCCCAGAAATTAAATGAACCACACAGTGGAGCACTTCGGGGAACCGATTATGCCCAAACTATGGGATTTTTCCGGATACATCCAACCTGTGTGCCACATGAAGAGTTGCAGTTCCCAAAATATCACATATTTTTGGCCTTGCAGGTTTAGCGCATGGAAGCCGAAATTGTCTAACAAAGTGGCGACTTGGGTTCATATATATCTACTTGGACACTGTACAGACACATTCACACAGATCCTGGCATGCTAACAGCATTTGCTTTTCTTTGAAGATTTCTTTTTATCTCTTAAATTCACTACATCTTTATGGTCATTTTGCCTCTCCTTCATTTCCAGTTTCGACCTGCAAATCCATTGGACCATTACACTTGAACTCTGTTAGGTTCCTGATTAGATTACCTTAATACTAGCCGGGTGATGGACATGAACATTTCCTCTACGTTAATATTGTCTTTCGCTGATGTTTCGAAGAGTTTTATGTTCATGGTATCGGCGAACCGTTGAGCATCTTCAGTTAACACCACTTTCCTGTCGGGGGTATCGTTTTTGTTCCCCACTGAAATCGGGCGAAAAGAGCGCCTTAGGACTACCCAGCTAGAAAATGAGCGTGACTCACCTAAAACTCTATTAACCACTTCGCAATTCTGGTCGATTTCATGTAGCCACCGTTTCACGTTTGCAAAAGTCTCTCCATTTGTGACGTCGTAAACTATCACAACACCGTGTGTACCTCTATAGTAACTGCAATGTGAATGAACTAGTAATTGAGAGGAATCTGTGATAAATACGAAGAGCCTTACGTGCTGGTGATGGTTCTAAACCGTTCCTGTCCAGCTGTATCCCAAATCTGCAACTTCACCTTCTGTCCATCAATGTTCACTGTTTTAATTTTAAAGTCCACCCCTATCGTGGTGATATAGCTGCCAGTGAACGTGTTGTCTGAGAAACGTAGCAGGAGAGAACTTTTGCCCACACCTGCAAACAGACATCAAACACTTTGTGGTGACTCGAATGATGCTCGTGGAATGTAAAATATGACGCCTTCGCAAGCATGTACAACCGAAATACCGGAAGCAACTACAATGCTGATAACTCGGAATTCTTTAATTTGGACCAATTTGCGCTTAAACCCCGCCCCGAGGAGGATTCCTCCACTCACCACTGTCTCCAATGATTAATAACTTAAACAAGTGATCGTAGTCCCTCGCCATTTTACTTTCCCTAATCACTCCCTGGATGCTGATTAATTAAATAGACATTAAAACACCTGGCGCCAGCACTTTGTTTATCTAAAAGGGAATGTTAGCACTTTTCTCGGGACTTTCTGTGGGATGAATCGATGATGGATGCCAGACTGACAGCGATTGTCAAATTTCGTTGTCAGTCAAAGTCTGTTGCGGCAGTGCCATATCACCCAAATGATGACCACCACCACATGTAAACAAAAGAAATGCCAGCGGTCACTCGTATAGTATAGTATATAATTTAGCCTCCAGCAGGCGCTCAAACTTTTAATTTTTGCAACACTGTAACTTTCTAGGGCTTTACGGCCAGTTCAGACTTCGGTTGGCCACAGTTTCTTTCACTTCCGTCAGTCAGTGACAGATCAGTCATTCGACAGTAGGTTGGACAGCATATTGGCCAGCCATTAAAGTTCCAGAGTTTGGTGATCTCAGTTTCAGAAAGGTCTTAGAAACAATGGGAACCGAAGTGGAGGTTTTTACCATTGGGAGTTCTGTTTGGTGTAAAACGTTTACGAATCATGAATACGCAGGCGAAGTGACGGGATATCATCCAGAGATCCGAACGCTAGTGTAAGTATCCTGTGAACATGAGCACAACACGTTGTTGATATTATTGTTTTTATCACTTTTGTGGCTATTTACTGGCAATATAGCCCCATTTCTCATCAAATCTAGGGGGGATTTATAAGCCCTCTTGCTCGGATTGAGGGATTCGAGCAGACTGAGCTGATTGGGCCCAAAATCCTCATCAAAACACGAGGTGCATTTGGGGCCATTGGCGCACGTCTGGAGTCCCTCATTGATCGAGCGCGTGTTTGCCAACATCCACGTTATTAACGCTGCTCCCACATTTCCTTATTATAGTCTACGGTGCCCTTCGTCAAATGGAGACCCCAAGTTGAGAAACGTCGTATTTATAAACTTGACCAGCGTTATAAAATTGAGAGTCAAAAATGATGGGAATAAACACCACGACCCACCTGCAAATGTGAACCTGCATAGGGTAAGTAACATAAATGTAAGAGCGCTAAGGCCACGCGCTTCTGGGGAATTGTATTTTAGGGTAAGATGGTAACTTGTGGCAACTTTGCAAACTTTGGTTTCAAAAATGAGGCTTGCATAAAATTGCACGTGCTTCTTTAAGATTTCGCAACTTTCAAGTAGAAACTTTCCCGTACTATAAACGACGCGTGAATCTAGAAGCCCTGAAAGTTTCATTAAAATACCGTGGCAGCCTGACCTGTGGCGACTTTGGAAACTTTGGTTTGAAAAACGTGGCTTTTATAAGACTGCACGTGTTCGTTTAAAATTTCGTAACTTTCAACTTTCCCAGACTATAAATGACAAGTGAATTTAGAAGCTTTGAGAGTTTCATTAAAATACCGCGGAAGCCTGACCTGTGGCGACTTTAGAAACTTTGGTTTCAAAAACGTGGCTTTTATAAGGCTGCACGTGTTCCTTCCCAAAAGCCCGCTTCTTCGCAGCATAAGTTTCATTCAAATTGCGCTCATTTTTGGTTTTTGCCATGAGTATAAAAATGCTTATCGCTTCTGACTTAATACAATTTTAATTAATTTTCAGTTAAGTTCGAGGATCCGTAACCAAGTTGAGCAGAAGAGGCGAACGCTCCAAGCAATATCTGCCAATGTATCCGTAGAAGGACAAAGTCTATTTCTAGCATTATCGAAAATTATACAAGACGTCAAGTGGAGAAACTCAGATATTGTCATTTACAATCAAGAGGTGTGTGTGTGTTCACTGAAACTGAGCTCAAACTGAATTGTTCATTTTTCAGGTGTACATAAGCCCTCCATATCAACTGGAAAATGTCCACGGAAATACGAACAACAAGACCTACGATTACATCGTGAAAGTGGTAAGTTTGTGCTCGCGTTGTTCTCGACTGGCAATTAAGCGACTGATTTTCAGGTTGAAAAGCATATTCAAGGACGAGCGATGAGTTCAAATGCAGCTGTGAATACTGAAAATTCACAGTTGCAATCGAACACAAGACCTTCACAGTAACCGACACGGACACAGCGAGAGTATCAGTTTTTATACTGTGTGTATTCGGCCCGGTCGTATTGGTTGAATTGTGGCAAGAATATTCTAGTTTAAAAGATGCTGTGAACTGATGCTATTCAATTGTTGTACTTCAAGAGCCGGATATTTATTCGTTGACTACGTGTGCTACATTTCAGTTGATACGACCATTTTGAGAACGCTAGAACAGTTCTTTTTGTTTTTTATTTGAAAAACTTTATGTTAATTCCAACTTTTTAATTTATATAATTTTTAAGATGTACAATTAAAATATCTTAGGCTCATTCATGCACATTTTGCAGTTTTCATTGTTTCTTCTCAAGATTAAATGCCTATTTTCAAAGAAAATTGTTGATTTTACTTTACCAACACCCTACCACATATACCTATCTTTGTCCGGCGTGCTAATTCATGGTGGATGGACGGTTGACTTTGACATCGACTTTAAATAGGTAACCTAGCCCAACTCGTCTTCTTCAATGAACCTAACCAAGAAATGACTGGCAGTCTAAATAATAGAAAGGAAAATTCGAAGAAAACCAAGATTGAGGCAAGGGTTTTGAATAAAACCATAGTAAAACGTTATAGACGGGGTGCTCGCAACGCCAAGCGCCGTTGCAGGCGAAAAAAGAGCAAGAAGGCATACATCAGCATGCTCAAAAAGGGGCGAATCACTCGAGAAACTGAGGAACTCTGCAGCAGCATTCAAGAGGTGGACGTTGTGGACATGGAAGAGCTGCCAGAGCTCAGCAGCCTTCCCCGAGAAGTCGCTGAATGGCAGCGACAAGTATGTGCAAAATAACCTATTAAACACCCCTTTATTAGTTCAATTATTACTAGGACCAAATTGCTTACTGGAAGTCTCGAGCAATAAGCTTTGAAATCGAAAACAAGATGCTGCGTGAACACTTGCGGAACGTCTATGCTGATCAAATACAACAAGACTATAACCAATCGCAGGCCTGGCCAAGTGCGTCTTCCACGACGCAGCAGCAGCGATATGAGAAAAAAGGCAAAGCAGCACTAAAGCAAAATTGCCAAGACAAAGTGAAAGTTCTCCCGAAGGAGCCAATAGGTAAAAACAGGCTAACGGAAATGGAAAAGATCTATGGGGATGTGGCGCCGAAAATCATGGGAATGGAGACAGCAATCGAACTGAACTATCAAAGGCTGATGGAGGAAGCACCGGCCTATTGGCCGAATATTCCCCTAAAGTTATAAACCTAGTCAAGAATTAAAAAACATTTCCTTTATCCAAGTTTTTTAGTAGTCAAACCGGCAGCTTTCTAGCTCTGTGGGAATGCAACCAGTCTTTCAGCTGGGGGGCCAATAAGCCCCCCAAAATAATCTGCGTCGGATGATAAACCAGCAGCGGCAAGCTGATCTGGCTCAAGTGCGAGTATCCGTGGAACATTATTCTTAGAATGGGAATGCCTGAAAACTCAAGCCTCATTAGAACTCACTCACTTGGCAAGCACAAACCTCACCTACCTAAAGTGAGGGATTTGTGGGTGGAACAGAACACTATCGCAATCACTTCCGCCGGACTAAACATGCCTTTGAACCAGTTGGCCAACTTAAAGCTCAAAATGATGAGGATCATCTGGAGAAGCAACACTGAAAACGCTTGGTAGAAACAGCAAGAGTAGGGCCGGGTAAGAAAAGTACCTGAAAATATGGTTATAATCACATCCAGCGCAGAGAGGCCAGTCTCGGGCACAAGGAAAGTATCACAAAAAGTGGTGTAAATCACAAACAATAAAGCACACTGGCTGATGGTGTTCAAGGGGATCCTCTGGCCTGGCAGCTGAGTGTACACTTTGATTGCTTGCCCTAAAACGAGCGGAAGTAGCACGGTTGTAGTCAATTGCGTGACTGTGCTGAACAAGGGCACTATCGTAGTTGAGCCCAACTGGAAATTCAATCAAAATTACCAAGCGTAATAGTGGAAAAACAGTGGCCACTCACATTGAGCAGCAGGGACAAAGGAGTGAGGATAATGCCCAGAAAACTTCCCACCAAAGAGTTGAAAATTGCGGCCGTCTCATTGCCTTGGGCAGCTCTAGTTAGAATAACAGCACTGCTAACTGGAGGCGGCATACAGGCCACAGTGATCAGACTGCAAGCTTACCAATCAGCTAGAAAAACCCTTCTATCCGGAAATCACTCACCCTTTGAGAACCCATCCGTTGATTCCAAACAATGCGAGTATTTTAACGAAACATTGCGTAAAAATGGGGATAAACACAAAGGTAAACACTTGTATAAACAAATGCAGGCGATAGTGCTGAAAAGTGCGCAAAATGCTGTCGGTTTTCAAGGAAAACCCACTGATGAGAAACATTAGCGAGACAGCGCCATATTTCACAGAGTACTCGGTTTTCAACGGCCCTAAAAGCGACTGGTTTAGCTTGGCGAGCGAGTGAACACATCCAAAAGCTTGCCATGTTTGGAGCCAAAGTCCGGAAAGAGCCCCGCTAGAAATATGCAACCTAGAATCGCACTTAGAAGCCAATTTTTCCGCAGGAACTCTCCAGGGGTGATCCTTTGGCGCATTTTAACAGTCCTATTTGCTCGTGGACATTCACATGGGAGTGGCACCCTGAATCTTGTTCCATTCAATTCCCGGGGGCATTGGGGGCTCCCTTATAGGTTGGTCCGGTTAAAGAGTGGTGCAAAGCCACAAACATTGCTAGAAAACTCAAACAGGGAAATTCAACTCCTCAAAACGCCAATGTTTATTTTTTGACGCGACAATAACATAACCTCGATATTTCCAACTGTCTGTGCCATAGATGAAGACAACCATAGATAAAGACGAGTAGAGAAGACAACTTTACGTGCTGTCACTGTCACTGTGTTTGTATGGGTTAAAACACAAAATATCCCCCCTAGGGGGTATGTTCTGTGGGTCAAAAAGAGAGCACAACAGTAGCGTGCAGGAAAAGTCGTATCTTCAAACCCCAACAGCTATTGTTAAATCGAGATTTTTAACTACTTCGAAAATTGTTCAATAGTTAAATCGAAATGTCCAACTACTTCTAAAATTTTTCAACAGTTAAATCGAAATCTCCAACTATTTCTAAAATTTGTCAATAGCTAAATCGAGATCTTTAACTACTTTTAAAATTTTTCAATAGCCAAATCGAAATCTCGAACTATTTCTAAGATTTTCCAATAGTTAAATAAATGAAAATAAAATAAAATAGTTACAAGTTCGTTCAGAACTGGCAGAGCCAAGAGCCAGCTCATTTGCTTTCGTCATAGCTAAAGACAAGCTCCTCACTGTTGTAGAAGCGCCAGAAAAATCCTCAAAACAAGTTCCCAATATGCTCCTAAAACGTCAATTATCATAAATATACCAAAATCCTGCTTGCTCGAGGGCGAATGGTAGATTTTTCAACAAAAACCGCACTTCCCATAGGGAAAATATCGCAAAACAGTGCATGAAAACTTGCTCATAGCAGTGATATTTTCAAAATTTTTGCCGACCAAAAACCAACACACTGTTGCCTGCATGGGCGCGAATCCCCACTTAAAAGTGCACACTGTTCACACAAATTGCGAATAAATCCCGGCAATTAACCACCAACGGGCAACAATGCATAGTGCTCGCGACGTCTACAATGACAAGTGAGTGACAGTCGCTAACATAAAAAACACCTCAAAATGCAATTATAAACAACAGTTGATAAGCGGAAAAAATTCAAGTGAACCGACCCAGTTGAGCTATGGTTGATTATTAGAGGGCAGAATGACTTGAACGTGTTTCCCGAGTCGAACAAGCTGAACGAAAATGTCTTCGCAATTTTCAAGGCAAAATGGTAAGCAGAAGAGGTTTTCCATCGACGACGCCTTTGAGGAGGAGACCGATGAAGCCATTAAGGTCTATGGAATGGCCAGCCCGACGGCGCCTAATAGCAAACTGGGGCAGGGCGATTCCATAACTGTTACTATTGAAAATGACAGGTGGGTGTCCAGTGTATCCAAACTTGTATGCTAATGTTACCTTGAGTGCATTCACGCTTTTTCAGACGGTACAAACCGATCCTGGACACGTCTAGGGACAGCGACTCCTTAATCCAGGACTACTATGAGTGCTCCAGTGACGAGCACATTCACAAATCGTGCTTTACACATCCCAAAGTACGGGAAAACTGGCGAATGGTCTTGGCAGCTACCACGCTGTTGATTATTGGGACTGGCCTGTTGGTGACGGGCACCCTCACCCTGAATGAGCCCCATTCCATGCTGCAGTCCTCAGTGTTTCTATTGGCCGGTCAGCAATCCATCAAAAGTGCATAAAACAGTTTTGATTGAACAGATTGATTGCAGGTTTCATCTGTTTCATTCCTGGTGCCTACCATGTGGTTTACATCTACCTGGCAGCGAAGGGTAAGCGAGGTTATCACTTCCACAACTTACCACTGTTCACATAAGCTTGATAATCACTGGTTTGCGATTACTATTATTATGACTTAGTCCTGGCGGGTATTGTATTTATTATTTGGTTGTTCTTATATTTAGGTCGTTTTGTATCGGAGATTTGTGTAAATTTAGGAAAATTATCCAATTGAGCCACGGTATGAGTGTAAATATTTCTGTAGATTAGCTCAAGTTCATCACAGTAGCTTCGAATGGAATCTCTGTTAACATTTGCCATATCTAGCATTCCGTCGGTTGGACTATTTTGGTTGTTTTTTTCTAATTACGAAGCCAAAGCAATTTTTTTTATGCAATGCAATTAGCGATAGAGGACTTAAGCGATCTGACAAGGTGTTTCTAAGTAGGTAATAGCCGTACTTATTTAATTATACTTTATATAAACCGCTGTTGTGTTTGATTCGTCCTAGCAGTGAACTATATTATTCGTCTTGCAGCAATCGAAATAATTACTCTTGGTACCACTAACAGACCTTTCAACGTTGCCACTTGATGGCTGATTTCTTGGTTATGACTCACATCAGTGCTTTGAATTGACTCATGTCAATGTCAATCATGTGAATAGACAGCGAAGCGCTTGGTTTACTTTCTCTGCACCTACGAATTTTTGTTTGGGTTTCGAAAACAATCAGGTATGCTTTCAATCAAATCAGCAGCTTGTGCATAAACCGCTGGTTTTTTCTCCGCTAAACACAGACGAGAAGATGCAACTGCAAATTCTCCAAATTGAAGTTGCCCATTTGGATCTTCCTTAACGATCTCATTTCGCCCTATCTAGCTTGTGGCTAAGCACACTGGCTGGGGCTAACTACAAAATGATTCTGTTTAACCAGCAATGATTGTAATGGTTCAGCTTCGCCAGACAATTGCGAATGAAACTAGCGCTGGGTCAGAGAACAGGGACACTGTTGGACGATGAACGCATCGGTTGAGGAGTCTTGGACGACCTTTTGGGAAAGTTCGGAGTCTGAACAGGACGCGGTTAGCAACGATGTAGATCCACAGGGCACTAGGAACGGTAAAGCCAGGTACTGGATTAATATAATTTTTTAGAAAGGGTTGTTGGATCGTTGCTGTTTCAGATTAGGCAGCATGGCCAACGCAATTAGCCCAATGCGCTCACTGCTGAAGATTCAGTGCATTATATGCAAAGAGGCCATTTTCGTCGACAACTTCTCTGAACACATAGACTCTTGCGGTCGAAACAATCGAGAGACGCAAGAAATGATGAAAGGCAGTTTGGAGAGGATTTTGCGTAATTTCACTCCCGTTGTGCAGAGAAAACGCAAGAAATCTGCATCCGAAGCAGCAAACGACATCTACAATGTGAAGAGCCTTAGAAGTGGGGACGTTTCATTAGATCCTAATCGACGGTATGAGAACGTGCGAAGAGGCAGATCCAAGACTCTGTTGTTGAATAGTAGTGAAAAAGACTACGATTCATCCCAAGATAGTTGTGGTAAGACTTCGAGCATGTAACTAACCAGTTGGACAGTTGGATACCCCGATTATTTGCAGGTCCATGGCGAGTGACTGAAGAAAAGATGGCATCCAATCCAGAGCGACCTCCTAGGCTTATCAACACAGATGTAACTACAGCAGATAACTCGCTTCTGCTGAAAAACAGCACGTTTTCCTGCTCGCTCTGCTCGTACACTACTTTCAAGAAAGCACGCCTGCAGAAACACGAAAGCTTACATCGCGTAAGACAGGCCAAAGTCCTGCAATGCTTTTACTGCAGTCAACGATACACGAGTGGTGCGCTTGTGGTACATATCCGAGAAGTACATCCCGGCCTGGAGTTTCGCTTCAGAAATATTGAAGGCGCCGAGGTGACGCGATTGGCATGCACGAACTGCCCTTACAAATGTCTGTTGAAGGTCCAACTGAAGAACCACATGAGGAGAGAGCACAGCGCAAAAACCGCAGATACGCGGAAAAAAATCCTCAGGAAACTGACCATTGTGCTGAAGAGGGAGAATTTGGAGGCTGTGAAACGTCGTCTAGATCAGCTTCGAAACGTTGACAATGCCGGAATCGCATCGCCTCAGAGCCCCAGTCCAACCACATCAGATGGAGAAAGTTCCTTCGAGTGTTCCAAGTGTTCTTTTGCTTGTTCCAGTAATAGTAAATTTTGCTCCCATGAAGAGACGCATGATTGCAAAACAAGTGAGTCCACAGTGGTCTCCCCGCGACAGACGCCAAATAATGTTAAAGGCACAGTAAAACTTCCGTGCACAATGTGTTCAGGTGAGTTCAGCTCAACGTCTTGCCTGAATATTCACATGCGGACACATTTACGTAACCAGCCTATACAGAAGTGCTCTCAATGCACATTTCAATCGTCTAGTCGTTGCCTGCTGAGACATATCAGAGCGAGTGGACACTATAGTGGGCGCTGGCAGACCAGGATTTTACTCAAAAAGGTCAGAAAAGAATCCAAGTTGGATGCTGATGAGCACAGCACCCCTATTGACGAAACTCAAAGCGCCAGCTGTTTCATCAGAAAAGAACCTATTAAAAGTGGTGAAGGCTCTAATGGGTTTTTGAGCGAAAGCTCGACAAGCACAGTCTCCCCCAAGGCCACTGAAGAAGACTGCACATCCCCAGCTCGCCCAGAAACCACTTACTTAAACTTAAAGGAAGAGTATGCAGACATAGCATTTGGAAGCGATGATTCGGAAGCATTACATGGCGACGATGAAGACGAGCAGCTCCTGATGAAATGCACCCTTTGTTCGTTTGTTTGCACGAAGGCACACATGTACAAGCGCCACTTGGACAATCACATACGGCTGAGTATGCCGATTTTGAAGTGCCAATTCTGCAAATTCACCGGCACCAAGTACGGGTTTAGGGGCCATCAAAGCCGATGCGCCGGCTACAGAACAGCCGACTGTGCCTGGAAAGCTCCGCAAGAAATTCTGCTGACTTGTTCCGGATGTGCATTTAGTACTAATTCACCCGGGGAGTTGAACGCTCACACACAGAACTGCATGGACAAAAACAAGCTTCTGGGCCAGTGACTCAGTCCAGGCCAAAGACAGTGGGGTTGTGGCTGTATTGACAATTTTGTCATAGGTTTATATACATTCGTTATTAAGTTTCGCAATATAATAGATGTTGGCAACTGGCATATAAATGGTATGGTATTTTATTACTGTTTTTGATCTGATCGTGTCGATTGACTATCATCAGTAGAGTTAAGTATTAGCACGTTTCTCTTGTGGAACTTAATAATTTAAATCTTAGCAGTAGTGACATATTAAACTTACCATCAAGTTCGGGGTTCCTCTATTTCGGCGCTTGAGCTGGAATTGGAAGAATGTTGATCGGTTGAACTTCTGGGAAGCACAAGGAACATCATTAATAGACTAGAACCTGCCAAATTCCGCAAAAAATGTCAAAATCCGTCATCTTCGACGCTCTGTTGTCAGCCAACCCTGACCGCAAAAATTATTAAAGAAATTTCGAAAACAATCCAATTTTACTTAACGGCCTTTGCACCGCTAATAAAAGCAGTCCGAGACATAGAGAAAGTAAAATATTTTAAATAAATAATAAATTTTACTTGCTCTATGGTCCGAGACATAAATCACAAAGAAAAGTTCAGTTTTGAAGGAACAAACCTTTTTTTATTCCGCTATGTTGGCACCTAAGTGCATTCAAATGAACGCCATCCTATATCTCTGATTAGAACACCGTCAACGACTAGGATTGTCTCTGTTGTCTATATGCAGCTAACAAAGGACAGCAATATAATCTACCTGAAATCCCGTGAAATTAGTGGTTGGCAGGTTGGCAACCCTTTGTTATCATTGAAGCTTGATCGGGAAAGTCGCACTTTTGAAACCGGTGAAGACTATTTTTTCGAGTTTTTCCTGAAAATATGGCTGTAAGTACCTGGTTTTTTTGGTCCATGCACTTGGCGATACATTTGCTCGTTCTTCCTAGTTCCACTTGTCTCAAACATTCGCAACCAATTTCCTAACCTAAAATCCAGTATAAATGTGTTCCATTCATGGCGTTTTGGGGCGTTTCAGGCTGCTGCCGCTGCCAAAATCGCCGAAGTGCGCGAAACCACCCGCGTGGAGAGAATTGGGGCGCATTCCCACATTCGAGGCTTGGGCCTGAACGACAGCCTCGAGGCCCGCAATGTAAGCACCGTTTTATTTCTCCAACTCCCATCTAAGGTCTAATCTCTGCTGCAGGTGTCTCAAGGGATGGTCGGGCAAGTCTCGGCGCGAAGGGCCATCGGCCTGGTCCTCCAAATGGTAAAAGACGGGCGCATTGCTGGACGAGCTGTGCTATTGGCTGGACAACCTGGTGAGGCTTGACTGTTTATTGATCAAACAGCAGGTTCACGGGGGTTTTTTGCAGGGACCGGGAAGACTGCGATTGCCACAGCTTTGGCTGCGGCTTTGGGCTATGATACCCCTTTCACTAGCATGGCTGGCTCGGAAATATACTCGCTGGAAATGAGCAAAACTGAGGCCCTAACGCAGGCGATTAGGAAGAGTATCGGTGTCAGGATAAAGTAGGTTTAGTGAAGCTTTTGCGGGCTTTGGAGGAGTACGGGAGTTTCGTTTTTTCAGGGAGGAGAGCGAGATAATCGAGGGCGAAGTAGTGGAGGTTCAGATCGAAAGACCTGCCACCGGTGTGGGCACGAAGGTCGGCAAGCTGATACTGAAAACCACTGACATGGAAACCGTCTATGACCTGGGGGGCAAGATGATTGACAGTATTTTGAAGGAAAAGGTCCAATCAGGGGATGTGATCACCATCGATAAGGCTACAGGTTAGTGGCAACTGACTGAACAAGCTGTGATTTTAACTGGCGCTTTCAGGCAAAATCAGTCGGCTTGGACGGTCGTTCACCAGAGCAAGAGACTACGATGCCACTGGCCAACAGACCAGATTCGTTCAATGCCCGGAGGGCGAGCTGCAGAAGAGGAAGGAAGTGGTTCATACGGTCACTCTGCATGAAATCGATGTCATCAACAGCAGAACGCATGGATTTTTAGCACTGTTTTCAGGTCAGTTGAATGACTGCTTCAAGCCCTCTCCTGTAAAAGTACAGAAATGTTAAATCTTTGTCCAACAGTTTTCCTCACATAACTTCACATTTTAGGCGATACTGGGGAAATCAAGCCGGAAGTTCGGGAGCAAATCAACGGCAAAGTAGCCGAATGGAGGGAGGAAGGCAAGGCCGAAATCATCCCGGGTGTTCTTTTCATTGACGAGGTGAGCACCCGCAAGCTACAACAGGGCATGGGAACTAAATTGATTTAACACTTGGTCTCCAGGTGCACATGCTTGATATTGAATGCTTCTCCTTTATGAACCGAGCGCTGGAAAATGAAATGGCCCCCATAGTGATCATGGCCACTAATCGCGGCATTACGAAAATCCGAGGCACCAACTACAAGTCGCCGCATGGCATTCCTTTGGATCTTCTGGACAGAACCATCATCGTCCCCACTAGTCCTTATGACGAGAAGGAACTGAGGGAGATTTTAAGGTGAGCTGGGGAAGGAAGGTTGTTGTCATTATTTGCCGATACATCGTGATTGGTTGCAGTATACGCTGTGAGGAGGAAGACTGCCAGATGTCGGACAACGCGCTTACAGTGCTGACCAGGATTTGCAAAGAAACGTCGCTCAGATACGGGATGCAGCTGATCATGACCTCCAGCCTGATTGCCAGGAAACGAAAAGCCCAGGAAGTTGAGGTGGAGGACATCAAGCGGGCCTACCAACTGTTCTTCGATGAGGGCCGCTCGGTCCAGTTCCTCAAAGAGTACCAGCAGGAGTTCATGTTCAATGAAGGTAAGTGCTGGGCTGGGCGGGTGCTTTTATGGGTGTTGACCGGCGTGTTTTCATGCAGTGGAGGACGACCAGGACGAGGATAAAATGGAAACCAACTAAACGTTTCGGAATCTCCTTGAGCCACCAAAGTTCCCATTACTTAAGACTCGCTAGTTCTGTAAAGCATTGCAATGTTCATTGGGGGAAAATCAATTGATTCTCGCTGGTTGTAGGCCAGAGAAAGAGCCAGGTGTGCGCTTTAGCCTTTAATCAATAGATATTTCACATATTTCTATTCCCTCGTTTACCTTTTTGCAGTGCGTTAAAGCATCACCCTTAATCGGAAAGTTTCTTGTTACATTCTGTCGCTGATGGTTAGTTGCTGGTGATGGGCATCAGCGGGTAATACTTGTCCGAAGGCCTAAATGTCCAGCGCGAGCAAATCTCGTCGGCTTCCGCCTGCGTGTAACCATTCCTACAAGCAATCAAAGGAATGAAAGACAAAACGTGCAAATCAATAAGCGTGTATTGGCGACAACAACTAGAGCAGGCGTGCGATTTTTTGGAAAAACTGCTTCAAAATCAGCAGTTTTGTGCGCTTGAAAAGGCCCAAACGCAGCCTGCTGGCGCCGGGCTGCTTGTACCTATCGGACTTGGCCCATTCTAAGCGACAGTCCGAGCTGCCCGTGTTGATAAGCGAGCGCATGCTGTTCCTTTGCAAGCTACTGCTATTGCTGGAATAGTGAGGGCTAGTTTTAAAAGAGCCTTTAGCATGCGGGTTTTTCGGCGGTTTTTGCTACCTTTGCCATTCCGAGCAGGGGCTGCGCTGCTGGAAGCACACCACTTGGATGACGTTGAAGAAAATGGCCCCAATAGTATTGGCCGTTTCGCTGTTCACGTTCTGCAGGCATTTGCGGAAAGTTGCGTCGCAATCGCAGTGCGACCTGCAAGGCGGAAAATCGCATTTGCTTCACACTCTTGCCCAGTTTACCTTGTATAGGGCGAGTTGTTGCAGATCCCCTGCTGGCACTGGCCCTTCATCAGGTACTGGGGGCAGTTGTCGTGCTCCCGACAGCAGGCGTCCTCCTTCTTAAAGTAGCCCAAGTCCGAGTGGTTGGCAGCGACATCCCCTGGAAAGGTCCTGGATTGCACTCTGGACCTCTGCGATCACTCCGGGTTGCTTACCAGGCCCGCACCATTTGGTGCCCGGGTAAATGAAGCCTCCTTGTTGCCGCCGCAGCGCCTCTTTGTTCTGGCACACTTCCTCCAGCTTGCCGATCTCTTCGTCGGCCATTTGGCGGATGCGCGAGGCGTCCGCAGCCAATAGCATGGTTCGAATGTTGCCCCTGTCGGTGTGCACGTTGCAATAGGGGTCGTTGGTGGTCAGCTCGATCATTCTGGACATGCTGTTGTCAGCTATCAGCACTGTGCTGCCCAGCGCTGAGACAACCCACGCCAGCACATGGCTGGTGTAAATCAAGCTGCGATGCTGGATGGAAGTTCATTGGTTAAGGGCGTATGGTTGCTGAGTCTATGTGAAGGGATGGACTGAGTGCATAGGGGGTCTTAGGAGCCCTAAGGTCTAGGTGGGTTCCTAACTGGGAATCTGGAACTAGCAGAAACTTGGGACTTTTCCAGTCTTTATAAGGACCTGAGTTTTAGCGACTTGATGAACGTTTGCATCCAAGTGCTTA
>NW_026018611.1:763759-770504 GCF_020466585.1 Dendroctonus ponderosae
CATTCAAATCGCGATTTTTCAAATGCTGCCCGAAAAATGAGCGTTTCGACCCAAAAGCACTCGCTATAAAAATCGTAACTGTGAATCTAGAACAAGTGGAAACTTAAAACTTTTACAGCGTCTCGAAGGCAATTCAATCTCCAAATTCTGCAAGTTTCTCGTCGGGGACGCCAAAGTTTATTTTTATATTGGCGATTAGCATTAATTAACTGTCCATAGATTGAAGTAACCTTTAGCCTTATGCAAATGGTAACATGCGTTGATGATATTGACCAAGGCAGGTGAGCTTCAAACAGGTTTTAAATAATCCAAGTTGATCGCGCTTGCTGGCACTCCATTAGCAAAAGCACAATTCATTTATCTAAACAAAGGCACGCGAAACAATTAAAAAGGAACGCAGTTTTCGGCTGCTTGACTTATGTAATTTGCCGAAGGAAAAAATAAGGATCGGCCGCTAATTGAAGATTTCCCAATACGCTCGATGTGAATGAGTGGAGATTTAAGATCATGGACCGATCTTGGCCCACTTTTACCTTAGGTGATGATCAGATTTGGTCGATTTCGTAAATTTAAAAAGAAATGGACTCACCCGCATTATGTTGTGGGTCTTCGCTAGTCGGCCCTGAAAAAAACACGCGTTGTCAGTGAAGAAAACCACCCCATTTTGCAGTTGGTTTGTTGTGTGGTCACACAAAACTAATTATATTAGTTAATAATCAGTCAGGTGCGGACTGGTGTATTTATATTAATCATAAAGCAATTAGTCGGCAGTAGATTGTCATTAAAGGGATTAGGCAACCGTCAGCGGTTCAAACTTACCCATACATTAGAGTTAATGTTAATTTGCCGTCTAGATAATGTGAACGTGATAAAGACTTAAGATAACAGCCAAAAACAATGCGATAATGCGTACGTTAACGTTAAGGTTTGCACTATTTGAAAATCTGCCAAGAAATACCCAAAAAGCAACTCACCTTCGCAGGTGTTTTGAATTGGGGGCTAACACTGGTGCGCCCCACCAGTTTTTTCGCTCATTCGATGCACACTTCGATCGATTTCTTTCATTTTCCCGGGCATCTGTGCGCTCAGCCTGCGTCAGCTAAAACCGAAGGTTTTCATCTCAGGACGGCCTGAAAAAACCGAAAATCTTAAGGTGGACAGAAATTTCACTGTTGGTAGAGTTCGCTCGTTGATGACTGGTTTGCCGAAGAAGTGAGTTTTTGTTAGGGCGGGTTCTACCACACTGATATGTTCTTGATTATGGTGAATGCGCCTTTAAAGGGAATGGGCAATTTAGATAGTTTTCTCGAAAATAGCTGTCTAATCTGGAACAGATGGCAACGTGAAACTTTCATAGTCTGTAGAAGAGGCTTGAATCTATAATTGACGAAAAACTTATTAAACTTGTATCGAATTCAGATGTTTGCGGAATTCTTGGAAAACGACCCTAGAAAAACCCATTTACTTGAAAATGTTGTCACTTACGATCGATCGAAACCCGTGGTTGCATAGGGAACTGCCTCAGAAGATGTCGGGCAATACAGGGTGTAAAGAAAAAACAATTTAGTTAGTCTCTGGGTCCGATTGACCGAGAGGCTTGCCAATCTACGGGCGCTTACTCACTTCGATGTAGATGAAGAGCATGAAGATGTGCACCGGCACCTGGCAGTCCTGCTCCTGATGCTGTTCCCCGACTTGCTGCAGCTGAATATATTGACTTGCATCACGGCGTGCAGGGTTTCCATGTTGGGAACCAGCCTGAAATGTTGATTTTTCCACAAAACTCCTCTCCACATTAGCCCGGACTTACCTAACGGCGGCTGGGCGTTGCCCAGGTTTCCATCGTTCGAGTCCTGGATAGTATTTGGGGTCCACATAGTCTAGAGCTTCGGGATTCGGTCACCAAGCACCAGAGCCCCATAGTCTACAGATTGATTGACTGAATGGTTGAAGTGAAATCACATAACTGATTTTCCTTACTTGTCAACTCCGAAAATCCTCCTCAGGGCTAGCAGGTCTTCGGCGAAGCCCAATATGGCGTTTTTCAGCCCCTAAAACCGGACGTTTCGGACCAATTGCCATGCAACGAATTTCCTGCGTGCAGAACGGGTCAGAAGGCGCGAGCGAAGGGCCGGGGGTGATGTCCGGTACCCCATCAAGCCCTACGCCTTATCCATCGTCGTCTTCGGGGCGTAAAGCTTTGTTTACATCCAATCTTCAATGTTGACGTTTTACTCAACGGCTGCCGACCGGATGTGGTGGATCTTAGGTTAGGTCGTCTCGACTGGCGCATATATCGTAACTGACTCCTTGCTTAAATGACATGCGCAAGTTAGTTTGAGGTTACGTTAATCAAAACAAACTTCTATTTACCAAAACGGGTATACATTACGTCTCGGAATCAAACTCTAAATAATAAATAAGCCGCAACGGATAAAAAGTGCCTTTGTCGGCACACTAATTGTAACACCGCGCTAAAGTTGATGTCGCGAGTCACCAGAACACAAACACATAATTTCATATTCATTTGCTGGAGGGTAAATAATTATTTTCATTTGCTTGTAAATACATAACTATTTGTTTAAATGCTTGTAGAATATGAATAACTTATTTTATAAAAGTGTACAAAGTGCATATAAAGATATTTGCACCTTGTGAGTTTGATAATGTTGGTGTATTCCATTATTCGAATTTTCGAGTTATGACTAGACATAATTACTCGCTTTTTGAATATTCGAATACTCGAATTGTTCGAGTTTGATTCCGAGCCCTAATACTTAATACCATAGATAAAGACAAGTAATACATACCCTAATACCCTGATACAGACCACAAAATATCCCCTCTTCTATATGGGTATGTTCTGTGGTACAGACCTAATACATACCCGTTTYGGTAAATAGAAGTTTGTTTTGATCTTTGAATATAAAACTAGTTRKTTTKATWTTSAAAGGTTTTGATTAATGTAACCTCAAACTGACTTGCGYATGTCATTTAAGCAAGGAGTCAGCTACGATATATGCGCTAGTGTCGTCTCGGRGATGTTGKCCAAGCAGCTGATTTTGACAACAACGAACTCTCAAATCGACCTGTGTACTTTCATTTTAGTCCTCAATTGTAATTTTTATCGCTAATTAGAAAGCGCACCTTAATAATTATTAGAAACTCCTTAAGTGGCACTTATCACGCACTATGAGCTGAGATTAGTGTCCGGTTCAAAGCTGCAAAATGAGTGAACACAATGTGGAATTGGGGCTGTTCGGGCTCGTGGCCAACGCTGTCGGGGTGTCCGAGCCTGCCCTGAAATTGCTGCTGGGTGTCCTGGCAGGTGAGCACTGCAAGCCTTTTCAGCGCCAGCTTTTCAAGCCGGTAAATTACAGGCTACCCCTTTGCGCTGATCTACCGAAAGTACCTGTTCAATCAGTCGGAGAACCGGCAGTGCCTGTACTTCATCTCCTGCGGCCTAGTTATTGGGCTTTGGAACTATGGATTCGGCATGTTTCACTGTCTTCTGGCCATTCTTCTAACCTACTTGGCGGTTCACTTTCTGAAGGGCCTCGCCATGGTTGCAGTGGTTTCAGCCTTCAACTTCACCTACCTGCTTGCAGGTAAGACCCAACTCTCACTCATTAGGGAACATTAACCGGCGGTTTCCCCACAGGATACTGCTACTACAGCACGGACTCCTACGACATCACCTGGACGATGCCCTACTGTATTTTAGTCTTGAGGTAATTGGGCGCATTCATGGCAAGTCTAGAGCGTCAAGTAACTGGCAAGCTTGCAGGCTAATGGGAGTGACTTTCGATGTGTACGACGGGACGAGGCCCAAAGAGGAACTGTCGTCAGACGCCCTGAAGACGGCGCTTCCACAGCCGCCCACTCTGCTGCAAATGTTCGGCCACAGCCTCTTCCCCAGCGCCTGCTTAGTGGGGCCCCAGTTCAGCATGCGGCGCTTTCTGGACTTCATCGGCGCCCAGTTCCACTCAAAGGTCTGCGCCTCGTTTCACCTGAGAGCCATATTAACGACGTTTTTGAATTGCAGAGCCCCGAGGGCGAACTGCTGCCCCCCGAGTCGGTCAACTGGGCGCTAGTGCGGTTTTCCATGGGCGTTTTCTACCTGGCGTTTTTCCAGCTTTTGTCCCTGTTTGTGTATGATGACTACATCATATCCGACGATTTTGCCAGCATGGGGCTCATCAAGCGGATGATTTGGCTGGGCGTCTGGGGCCGCTTTATTCTCTACAAGTACATCTCCTGTTGGCTCTTCGCCGAAGGCGCCTGCATTCTGTTTGGTAAGCGCCGCATTCAGCTGGAAAATTCAGACGATTTAATGGCTGCTCGTAGGGATTTCGCATAATGGCGAGGAAAACGGGGTGACCCAGTGGAACGGCGTTCAGAACATCAAGCTGTCGGTGTTTGAAAACTCCACGGAATTCAACCACTACATCATGTCCTTCAACGTCAACACCAACCAATGGGTGCGTCTAACTCCGTCTGCTGTGGCTGGATAGTGGGAAAAAAAGGCTTCACTTTCAGGTGGCCCAGCACGTGTACAAAAGGCTGAAGTTCCTGGGCAACAAACATTACTCTCAAGGGGGCGTGCTGCTCTTCCTGGCGGTGTGGCACGGTCTTCATAGCGGCTACTACGTGACGTTCTGGCACGAATTCATGGTGATGCTGATGGAACGCGACGTACGCCCTGTTTGAAGCGCCCTACAATCCTTTGCCTAATCGACTGTCGTCATTTCAGCTCCAATCGTTGATCAAATCGAGCCCCGCTGCGGACGCCTTCTTGAAGAACCCCATAGTCAAAGCCCTGCTTCAAGTGGTTCTTCGTCTCTACACCTTCATCTTCATGGGATGGTCCTTGCTGCCGTTCGTCTACCTGAAATTTCCCCGGTACTCTCCCTAGTCTAGCAAGCAGCCAAGGCGATTGAATTTGCTTGAAATCCCTGGTTTTCAGCTACTGGAAGGCGTTTTCCAACTGCAGCTTTGCCGGCGTGTTCGTCTTCTACCTGTGGCCCATCTTGTACGGGCCCTTGTTGCGGATGATGGCGAAAAAACGGCGCAAAACCCAAGAATAGGCACAATAAGCTAAGTACTGAGGTGGAGAAAAGTCTGATTTTCAAGCGGCAGTGCGTATAATTTAACTAACATTTAAACAGTAGTTTTGCCATCAACCAACCCTCGTAGACTGGACTGGTGCAAGCAGGACATACTGGTTGCCCTGACAACCACTATGTCTCTCTCACTTGCACGCACAGTCACCTAACGGTTCAAAGCGTTGAATTTACTACGGGGTGTGCCCAATACAATTGGACTGGAGTTCTTTTGCTGTTCGGCCAGCTTATTATTGGAAAAAATCGCATGTTTTCCACACATCGTACTTCAACAGGGATTTTACATTGTCTTTTTGGTAGTGGTTGTTTTAGATGTTTGCCCAATTGCTAGTGGTGTATTAGTAGGTTAGAGAGAGTGGTGAGTTGAGTGTAACAGTCGCACAAATAAAGGTTTTTATTGTTAGAGTTGTGAAGTGAGTCCATATTTGAACTGATCAACACTACATATACATTTATCCTTAAAAAGTATCATACTCTGAAGCTGTCAAAGCTATCACAATTCGAAAATTAGGACGGCCACTATAGAATAATTATTGCTTTCGTGGCAAGTGGAAGGCACACACAGTAAGGCACTTCAGGTATGCAGTTCTGTGGTGGTGCCCCTTTCTAAGATTAAGCCCGTGTAACTGACTAACAGGTAAATAATCTCGCTTACATCAGGTATTTATCACTTACATTAGGTTTATATTAGAGTCGCTTACCTTATCCTACTAACCCTGAATATTTCAGTCATATCCTAGTGGTAAGCGCCTTGATTTCGTCGTCCTCTTCCGAGCTGCTGAGGTACGTGTTTTCAATGTCCGCAAAGTCGTTTTCCTCGTCGTCCTCGTCCTCATCGAAGTAGGGCCGCGTGATCAGTTTCTCTGGAAAAAATCGCCAGAATCCAGAAAAGGCCACAAATCAAGCCGCTAAATTTACGCTTTATCGGCCGCGAGAACACCTCAGTCTCTTTACTTTCGTCGTTCTCCTCCTGATCCTTAAGGTCCTCGAGGTATCCCTCCTGAGACAGCAGCCCGTAATCATGCGTCTTCTTGCGACAGACCACGAAGCAGAAGATTCCCAAACCCAACAGACCGGCCAAAATAAAGCCTGTGGGGGAACGAGAGTTTTTTAAACACCCGGAACGCTTCTCTGGTGAAACTTACCCGTGAGGGTCACAAACGCCAGCCGCGGAACGCCCCAGAAGGTCGTGTTCCTTCTGAGCATGAAAATCACTACTTTCGGAACATCCACCTCGTTAACTAGCACGAGCTTCACGTCCATCACGTACCTGGAGGCTTCCACTATGACAGTGTAGCTTCCCAGGGGGAGTGGGATTCCGTACTTTCCATTGGAGTCCGCGTGGGCTGTGAGGTTGGCTTCACGCACGTAAAGTTTGGCGTTGGGCACTGGATGGTTCTGGTCATCGTGGATGTATCCTGGATGTCGCAAAATATTAGCATTTCCCTTTTTTTTGGGTATTTCGCCTCAAAAATTTTTGTTTTCAGACAGAATTTCCTCACGTCTTTTATTACAGATTGATAGATCGTGCTCCTATTTCGCAATAAGAACGAATTATTTATCAAGAACTATCACCTAGAGGGTATCCTGCGACACACTTAGGCTCAAGCTGTAAGAGAAAA
>NW_026018611.1:771503-780298 GCF_020466585.1 Dendroctonus ponderosae
CAGTTGCCACAAACCGCCACAACTGCTCGGCGCTTAATCAAAACGGCGCCCTCACCTGCTCCATAAAGCTGATCAGAGCCTCCCGATTATCCATCCAGTACTGCGGTAGATCCTGGGCAAACGGATACTTGTAGCACCCAATTTCCAGCGTCAATTCCATACATCCAGCCACCAGGTAGTTCCAATCCTGCATCCCGCCCGTCACCTCGTACCATTTGGCCCCATTGGTGATGCCGCCCTCGAAGATTTCCTTGGGGAACATCGGGCACGGCTTGCCCTCATGCATGCTCCTGTGCGCCTTCAATCAAACCCGATTTAGAGCGTGCGGCTGAAGAGTTTGAGCCTTACATTTGAGTAAACAGCGGCCAAGTGCTCGAACACCTTGTTGTCCGGCGAAGGGTTGCTGGTGCGCAACGGGGCACCTGGGGGGCTGTCGTCAAAGGGGTAGTTGGCCACTAAGGCGCCGTTGTGCAAGTTGGCGGACAGCACGAACGGCTCCGAACTGATCCAGCGCATCATCAGCTGCGTTTCCGGCTCCAAGAAGCGGTTGAACTGCAATGGAGGATGGATGAGTGATTGTGGGACGCTGTGGGGCCTAGTGGGGCCTACCGAATTGACGCCGAACTGATCGGGGAAGTTGCGATTGAGGTCGACGTTCGCCGCGTTGGACCTGCCTTGGTTGCTGGACGCGTCGCCTGCAAGTTGGGAGTTAAAGTTTGCACTTCCTGATCGGATTTAGGGCAGCTGAGCCTTGCCTACCTTCCTGCGCCATTTCGTACCCATCCGGGTTCATGGAGGGCATCAAGTGGATCCTGGTGGTGTCCAGCAGGCTGGTTATTCTGGCATCAGTGCCGTAGCGTTCGCACATATACTTGATCAAATAGAGCAGCAACTCTTTGCCCACTACTTCGTTCCCGTGCATGTTGGCCACGTATTTGAACTCCGGCTTACCTGCAAAACTCAACAATCAGGCGCTGATCAGTCCATGATTCGTGCTCTAACCGGGAACGTGCTGGCCAGGAGTGGAGCTGAGCACAAAAACGTACAACTCCCGCCCCTGGACTGATTTCCCTATGGAATAGAGGTGGGTGATGTTGGGGTAGGTGCGGTTGTGGAACTGCAGGAACCGCACCAAGGCATCGTAGTGGTGGTGTTGGAACAGCTTCTGGTCCGGAACCATGAAACCGTATTGGTCGTAAGCGGAACTGTTGGCGCTGATTGGCTGCTGAAACTCGCCTGCATCCAATAAAAACCCGCCTGTTGAGGAAGTCACACGCAATCGCACTGCCTAGGGCCTAGGGGATTAGTACAGGGACGGTTAGTTGTAGGGCAAAGAAATACACATGTTTATTTGCTCAATTACATTTATTCCTTAAGTACAACCTAACGATATGGGTTCTTCGAACGGCACAAAAATAAACATATGTATTCAACACTCTACATACCACAACCAAAGTGTATTTTACATAATAAACCTCTAGGGTGCTTCAAGCCCAGGCTACTGGGAAGCCAAAAGAAACTAAGACTTTAATCAGATCCACAATATTGGTCCTCAGTTGACTAAAAATCTACTTCAAAATTTATTCCTCGGTTTCAGTCATTTATTGTCTCTATTTATCAATTAAAATACGTTCCGGTGTATTTTTCCACCATCATCAGTTTTTCTAAAATAACAGATAGTTAAAAAACAACCACAGTTCGTCACTAATTAATTTTAGAATGTTTTAAAGTATTGCAATTGTGCTGTATTTTAATGTGTGATATGATGAGGCTGTTGACGAACTGTGGTTGTTTTTTAACTATCTGTTATTTTAGAAAAACTGATGATGGTGGAAAAATACACCGAAACGTATTTTAATKGATAAATAGAGACAATAAATGACTGCAACCCAGGAATGAATTTTGATTTGGAATTGAAACACAGTCAGAAAAGTGTATATAATAAAAATCTACTAAAAGGGTTTTTGTCTTTTCATTCACAGTCTTTGCGATCAAACAACAGAGATTACTTTAAATATGAGCCAATTAAGCATAACGAGCAAATAAGAAGCGCGTGGGCTCGAATTGAATTGCCTGAAATCAAAAATGGGGTTTTAACCAGAGTTTGCTACCCAAAGTCACAGACAGCGGTTATTTCCTGTTAAACAAGGCAGTCGATTATTATGGATTGATGAGAACAGACTGAGCGAGAGCGTGTGCAACCAATAGACAAGCGGCAAAGTGATAATAGACAATTACACAAAATTAAACGCATTAATTGGCTAGACAGACAGTGTTTAATCAGATTTAGCTTACGCGCCCCAATACCAGCGATCACCACCAATGGCACCATTGTTTGTGCGTAATTCGTTACCTTGTTGCGCCTCTAATTTGATGGTAAAGTTTTGAATGGTGGTTTTGCCCGGTGCGACCTCAACTTCCACCGTGTCTGAAGGCGAATAGCTGCAAAACAGATCGGCCACTCTCCAACTGAGCCACTGCTATTGAAGAGTTCTTACCCAAAAGCACTGGCGTAAATCGAGTATTTTCCGGGCAAGAGCAGCCTCCAAAACTCGCCTCTATTGGAGGTGGTTATGTTATGGTCAATCCCCTTCACCACAACATCAGCGTCTAGCACTGGATCGCCGTCTTCATTGATCACCAGCCCTGGAATCAAGGGGGTTAAACAACGGCTTGTCTCGGTAGTTGAGTGGAAACTAATGGCAACTTAAGCTGAACAAGCCGCGGATGAATTCGAGAAAAACGCAGCTCTTGGACAGCTGCAAACCCGACCTGGCAATTCTCCAGTTTGCCATTTAAATGGGCATAGAGTTACCTTTAACTCCCCAATGCACAGCCTCCATGAAACTCAACAGGGACTCCTTGTTGGCGGCCCACTCTTGGGGCAACGTCTGGGCCGGCGGGTATTTGCAGCAGCTCAGCTCGAAGGTGACCTCAAAGCAGTTGGACTTCACATAGTTGAAATCCTGCATCCCGCCTGCAAGCCATCGAACGTTCTCACTAACCAATCAATGCGCGAGCTGCGGAAGTTACCTCGCACTTCATACCAATAGGCCCCGTTGGTGATGCCTTGCGGAAAGTTGTCGTTTTTGCAAGCCTTGCCCGTCTTCATTATGGAGTGCCGGTCCGAGTAGACGAGGGCCAGCTGCTTGAAAATCTCGTTGTCTGGCGACTTGCTTTCCCGACAACACTGGACGCCAGCACTGAAACCACATACATTTTAGTCCTGATTAACTTCCCCGCCACTTGATTGTCTACTTGGAGTCGTCGTAAGGGTAACTGGCCACCACTGCGCCCCCATGGAGGTTCCCAGATAGCACAAACGGTCTGGATATAATCCAAGTCATCATCGCCACTGTTTCGGGTTGTCGGCCCGACAAAATCGTGCCTAAAACCGTTCATTACAACCAAAACTCCCGGCTGGGATCCGTATGCATTAACTACCGGCTCTATGGGGCTCGAACTGATCAGGAAAGTCCCTGTTGAGGTCAACGCTGTTCTCGTTCTCCCTGCCCACGTACCGCGGCTTCGACTCGCACAAGCCTTCCTAAAATAAACCAGCCTTGCCCAAATTGTCTGGACTAATAATCAAAGAGCTCACCTGCGAACTCTCATACCCATCAGGGTTCATGCTGGGCATTAGGAATATATCAGTGTCATTGACCAACTGGGTGACCCGCTCAACTTTCCCATAGTTCAGAATCAGGTACTCGGCCAAATAAATCAGAAGCTGCCGCCCAATCGACTCATCCCCATGCATGTTGCCCACATACTTGAACATGGGCGTCAGCAATGTTCTGTTATGAACATTGGCGTTGATGTGCAGCGCCCACAGTTCCCTGTTCTTCACCGAACGTCCCACGCTCACCAACTTGGCAATCTGCGAGTTTTCCGTCTCCAACTTCCTGAAGGCGTTGGTCAGCTCATCGTAACTGTAATACCTGGGGTCGATCAGGAAGTCTTCGACTTCGGTTGGGGACAACGGGACAGCTTGCACCAACTGACGGCCAATGCACAAGAGCACAAGGATTTTGATCATGTTGACTGGATTCAAAAGCGGATTGTTCGCGCGATTACAATAGCATCGTCTTGGTTGGACTAGAATGTGGTTGGGCAAAGAAAAAATCGGAAAAAACAACTTCAATAGACGTCAACACTTTTAAAATGTGCGGTTATGGTAAATCAAACGTCAGATTTAGACCTTGATCAATCAGAAGCGGCCCCTTGGAATACAACGTTGCCAGTATCTAATGTTATGTCAGGTATTGTGTCAACTGTCAAATCTTAGAAAGGTGAGGTTAGAACTGTTAAAAGTGGGAAGTGAAGTGGTTTGGTTTATGTCTGACCACAAAGTAAATTTTTTATTTTACTTTCTCTATGTGCCTGACCACGTTTTGACTTGAATGTGTCGAAGTAGTATCAGTGTTCTGTCGTAATAACGTACAAATAATAACTTTTATATCATTAATTATGTCTATTTCCAATGTTTGCAGTATTTGTCAAAAAAGCTTTTCAACACAGGGAAATCTCAATAAACATTATCGTACAAATCGTGGTACCCCAGTGAATAAACTAAAATTGTGTTTCATTTTCTTTATAATTGTTATTTATACAGGGTGTTCCGAAATATGTTAAAATATTTTAGCAGCGTATTTTCCCAGTCATTTTAGAGGGGGGTCTTTCTAAGAATTTTTTTAATTTGAGGTCTCATTTGTGAGATATTTGATCTCCAAAATGGCGAAAAATATTAGTTTTTGTTGTTTTTCTTTAAAACGGTTAAACATTGGGAACTTAAATTTTGTTTTGTTTGTTGACAATTGAAGGCCATTCTGTGGTAGTGTTTATACAGGGTAGAAATGTGGATCTCCTACTTTTGTCTTGTTCAGAACTTTTTGTGTGCACTTAAACTTTTATCAACATAATTTTTTTAATTACTACCAGTTATTTATCAATTTTTTATCTGTTATTGTTTTTTCCTAAGGGCACTAGTTTGCCCACAAAACAATTAAATCGTTTCGGCTTAATCAAAACTTTCCAGGCCGTTGGATTGCTAGAGGTCAAGAAGCTCCTATAAACTCGTCTCCTAGATCTCCCGATTTAAACGCGCTTGATTTTTACTTCTGAGACCATTTAAAAAGTACGGTATATTCACCAGAAGTGAATACAATCGAAGAACTTTTTATATTTCTAACGAAATAAGAACTTCAGTGCAAACTTTACGGTCTGAAAATTTTAATTTCATTAAAAGCCTGCTGCTAAGTTAACATTAGAATGGTTATTTAAATTTAATTTTGCTTGTTTATATCGTTGCGCATATTGTTACCATGTTTTTATTTAAGTAAAATTTATTCAAACCATAATGCATATTATTTTAATTAATTTTTTTAAAATTCTTTCAACATTAGAAATCTTAAACTGATTTTTGGTAAACGTTTTAAGTCGGAAATAATTTATTATATCGATATCTTAAATAACTCGGTAAATATATAATAATATCTTTCTCATTTTCTCTCTCTCTCTCTCTTTCTATAATAAGCCGCTCCTGATCAATCAAACAAAGTTGCCAATTACTAGATACACGAGTTTTAAATCCGGCGCGCAGATGGCGCCGGTGCATTGAAACGATTAGTGTGAAATGATTGTTTATGATTGAAGTGGATTTTTCAAAGTGGTATCTGATGAGCGGTTTATATACAGGGGGAATTCAGTGATGGCTGATGCATTTTAGAGAGAGATATATATAGATTTGCTTGCGAAGTTTGCGCGATGCCTGCAGTTTTTCTTACATTTTTAAATTGCAGCCAACACCTGGCGTTTGCGTTGTAATAAACTAAAAAAACTGCACGCAAATTGCCCACCGCACAATTAATGTCTCCGTTTCTCTCAAAGAGTTCTGGAACACTGGTGTTGTTGTTGGTAAAAATTGCAATTAACGGCAACATCGCCACTGTGCGACCTTTAACCGTTATTTAAAATTGCGCAGTTGTCACTGCCCGGCTTATCGATCCGCCAATGGGAAACACATGATTAGGGATCTTCTATAGCCGATCAAACGAACATAATCCAGTTATTTGCGCCAGCAAAGTGCGTTCTGGAGCCTTGAAGGCAGCAAAATGCCCCAAAAGCACTTCAGGTTTAGCAATGCTCTTGGTGCGCCCACTGGAGCAGTACACGGTTGGTTCTTTCGTGTTCGTGCACGATAGCTCCCTATCGGCGGGGCATGGCAACAGTGCTTCGGAACTTCGTATTGAGCAAATGCGCTTTCTTCGAGGTTATTTTCCTGCGTAAGTAGAATGGCAAGAGGGGCTTCCCCAGTGACCAGTGAGCGATTTCCTGCTGAAGCCCCCAAATAAACGCGAATATCTTTGGCACTAAGTACAGCGTGTGCTTCTGTGGCGCTATCGGTAAGTTCTCGGGCAGTTAAACGTATTGTAGACGATTTAGGCTCACCGAAATAGGTTATAGGTCGGTGCGGGAATGGAAGCAGCGATGGACCTGCAGCTTATACAGAGTGGAGCGGATAAAAAAATGAGTTTCTACACGAAAGGCCCGCTGCGAGTGAATGCAGAAAACTTCAACTTGTTGGGATTTAAAAACAATTATCCGGTGTTGGAGCCTGCGATAATAAAAGTCGAATACGTCTCATTGATCAAGTCCCAACTGGAGCTTGGCAAACAGGCGCAACAACTCTATAACTGGAAGGGGCGCATCATAAAAATCGTGCCCTCCGGGCAAATCCCGAAAGCCGTGAAAGAGCAAACGATGAAACTGAAAAAACAAGGTAGACCAACGACTGCTGCTGGCGCAAAGGGGAGAAACCCGGCGGCCAATCATGTTCCCGTTGAGCATGTAAACAGAGATAACAGTTTGAATATCCCATGCACTAATCAAGACTTGGGCCAGCTAATCAGACCGGCTGGTTATCAAGTCATTCGTAGTTCAACCGCGGAAAGTTCGGGTTTCCCTGCGAATCCTCCGATTGCCGATCCTCAGGCTCCCGCAGTGCCAACACTGAACGATCCGAGTGCGCTGATAAGTTGTGTTGATTCAAGTTCAGCGGCAAGCGACAGCCCTGGGCGAATACTGCCAGCTATCGGCAGCAGATCGACGAAGCTGCTGTCTAAAAAGAACCTGGCAATCCTCAATAAGGCGAAAATGAAGGCGCTCAATTTGTCAATGAAGGCGAATATGGACGGGGAAAGCGGCAGGGAAGTCGCCGTCCAGACTGATCAGCTGGAGACGAAGCAGTTCTGCCACCAACAGGTCCAGACTGATCCGTCCCAACAATTCAACCTTGTGGACTACATGACTCTGAACCTGGACAACCTGCTGGATATCAATAATAGGGACGAATCCCCCATTATAAACGACGTGCGCCTGGACAACGGCTTGCCCATGAATGGACCAGAATTCGACTCTATACCGGACCCCATCAGCAGCCAGGCCCAGAATAGTCCAGACGGTAAATCGACCGACAACAAGCAAGTGCTGAAGCTGAAGATGATGTTCTTTCACGACCTGCGGGAGTGTATGACCTACAATGCCGCTGGAAACCTGTAAGTTGATGGATGGTTCCATATACAGAGGGAGATTCGAAATAGTCACAACGACGCCAATTTCCAATCGCTCTGTATAGTTGTATCTATAAGACTTCTTCTTTTTTCCAGACCTTCAGATCCCCGAAGTTTATGGGCGGTTTTGATCTTCAGCCAACTGTATTTTCTTTGTTGCCCTCTCTAATATCCTGCGGTGAAGAAGTAAACCATAAAAACCTTCACTTCGCTATTTTTGTCGTACAAATTAACCATTCTGTTAGGCCTTTCATTGTCATCAGTTTTAAGATGTGATTATGGTAAGATAGTCAAACAAAACACGTTTGTTGCTTTCATGTAAAAGATAACGTTGACAAACAGACCCAATTTTGAATTTTCATCTTCCATTCTACTGGTTTAGTTCTACTTGTGCTTAAATCGAGGATCCAAGTTTGAGCGAAAGATCCACAGCAACTCTATTCCTATATTCAGTAGACTTTTTTGTGCATTTCAGTCGTTCTCACAGCAATATTTCAACAAAATAGTCATCATTTATAGGCACCTATAAACACTTAAGGTATTATGAGAGTTATCTGGTTTTTTCTATAGGCTTAGTGTAAATAGTTGCACTTTATTGCACAACGCATCTCTGATAAAAGTCCCCATCATTGTCACTGAGGTTTTTTCCAGTTAAAAATCGTGCTCGAATCGACATTTTGCCCCCAAAGTGGCGCCATCGAACGTTTCGAATTATGTTCGGCGATGAGTAAAAGTCACTCTAATTTCTGGGTTCTCGGAACGCATATTGCACAAGGAATTTCCCATTCACAAAGGAAATTTCGTTTCATCATTAGTCCTCGCATCCGTCGTTTTTGGTCAAAATTGAGATTAAATTTCTATTGCAGGCCGGTTCATGAAGGAGTCCTCAAAAATGACTTGGTGGCAGTGAAGAGACAGTGTGCAGCCTTAAAGGCGAGGAAATGTGGGGTCAATTTGGGAAACCATGATGGTTGTGTAAGTTGATTTTTTAGCTTCTTTCCTCCTAGGTTATGTAGTAGTGATTTTAAACTTTCACAGTCCATAGAAGTTTAAATTTAGTGAACATTTCGTTGTTGAAGTCGCGCAAAAATTAGCGTTTCAAGGCAAATACACCCGGTCCTTGAAAAACGACTAACTTCCAATCTCGCACAAGTAGCAACTTGAAATTTCGTCAAGCTACAGAAAACATTTGGATCTCAAAGTCCAAAAAAATGTATTAGAATC
>NW_026018611.1:781297-785866 GCF_020466585.1 Dendroctonus ponderosae
AAAAATGAGTTTTTGCACAAATACACCCGCCGCTTGAAAAATGTCCACCTTTGAACTTAAAACAAGTAGAAACCTGAAACTTTCACAGTCTCTAGGAAACACTGCAATCTCCAAACTCTAAAAAAATGACTCAAATTGCGTAAAACCCTAAATGTTACCGAATTGGTAATTGATGGCCGAAAATGTTTCCACCCAAGTGAACGCACGACATAAAAATTCGTAACTTTGAGTTTAGAACAAGCAGAAAGCTGAAACCTTCAGGGTCTGTAGAAGACACTTCAATACCGAAATCCGGGAAATTTTGTTAAAATCGCGCAAAATGATGATTTTTAATAACTAATTGAACTAAAATGAGCGGTTTAACTCAAATGCGCCCACTACGTGAACAATTGCTAACTTCCAACCTAACACAAGTAGCAACTTGAAGCTTCGACAATCTACAGAAGACGAATCTAAAAATCCTAAAAAAATCATTAGAATCGCACCAAATCCAGATTTTTGCTGATTTGGAAACTGAGCGTTTTCGGGCAACTGCACCTGCTGCTTAAAAATTCCTAACTCCCGATCCAGCGCAAGTATAAACTTAAAAACAAGCCTCCACCCACCTTTACCCGGATAGTTTAAAGAACAAGCCTCTTTGCCGCTCCTTAAGCCCGCTCGATTAATTTCTATCTGTGTTTATATCCGATATATCGGCTGATAAACGTGTTGGTTAACATTGGAAACAGCTCAAGCTCCGAGTGTTCCAGAAATTACTTAAAATCATTGTCAATTGAAGGATTTATGTTTGTTTATTATTACATCATCATAGGCTGCCGCTATGCTAACAAGTACATGGCCCATTTTGTATGATTGACTATCGCAATTCTCGTAAAATTCCAATAAATACTTGGAACTTTGATAAGGATAAGCCGTAGATAAAAAAATGTTTTCAAACCTAATTTATCAGTGAATTTTAAGTATTTTTTTCACACGTTGCTTGATAGGTATTTACCAGCCAGATTTTCATTAGAAACAACCAAAAAATCAAAGAAAAAATTCCCAACCTATTGATTAAGTTCCTGGTAGTTTCCGTTCATCCAATCCAGGCCAATAAAACTGTTTTCCACAAATTACTTCAATTCCCGAAAACGTGATTTAGTGTGAACAGCTGGGGAAATTTCCCAACTTCTAAGTAACTAATCGGATGTAATTCATTCCCGGTAGGTTCGAAAGAAGGATTTCTAGATAATTCAGGGTTTTTAGAAAATATTACTTAGTGAAAACCGACAGCTCATGTCTTAAGTAATCTTCAAATTTCCCCCATGATTATGAGGAAATTGGCTTTTAAGCACTGATAAAAACCTATTTTGCCAGATGGATGTACACGTCACCAGTCATCAAAGCAATCAATGACGTCAGCTCAGTGACACGCTTGATTCTCAAAAATTTTATTTGTGAAAAATGCTTAAAAAAGGGCGCCACAGTCTCGATGTTATCGCTGATCCCCATCAGGCTCAACCAGATATGTTCAATTATTTCCTAAAAGCAAATATGAAAAAATGTGGGAATCTTTCGACGAACACATAATTCTATCAACTTTGCTTGATAATGACCGATCTTGCAGGAATTCCCTAGTGGGATTCACCCAAACCGCCATAAATGGTCAATGCAAGGCAATTAAACCGATTTCCTTGCGATCGCTCTTCGTATCGTTGGCACGATAAAGAACATAGTATCCTCTCGCTCTGTTACACAGTAGCGAACCTACCCGAATAAACTCGGCGATTAGGGGGAACCATCAACATTTATATTGCCAAGTGTTCCCTTGATGTTGTTTACAAGAACGCCTCATCAATCCATTATGATATTGAGAAATTGCCCAATGTTATTATCACAAAGTTTCAGAAAACAGCTTAACTTACACTTTACAACGTAGTTTCACAACTACGTGTAAACATGTTGGGAAATATTTTCACGTGTGTTTGCTTAATTGCGAGGAATTTTTCTTAAGTAACTATATACAGGGTGTTCGGAAAAGAAACCATTTTTGCCAGTTAGATCAAAAGCCAAATTCTGCTATTTCCCATCGTGCAGTTGGTGTCCGCCCGTGTTGGCATCACCTAGATAAAACCCGACAGCGCTTCGGCCTCGTTCGGCCTGCACTCGACAGTGAAACTCGCCCGTTGCCCGGGCAACCGGTGTGTCTTGCTATGGTTAGGCCGTTCGGGACTGGTAATATTGCACGATCGCAATGCAAACTTTGTTTTTTGCAAGTAGGATTTTTTTTTAAACCAACGATATCCATCGAGTCTTTCGAATTCAAGTAGTTTCGAACTCAACGCGACAACGACTGTCCTTGTACTATGCGCTTTACTCAGATGATAAGCAAATTAATCGCAGATAAATTGTAAAAAAAAGATGACCTCATTGAGATGCGAAGATTGTTCTCGCACGAGAATACAACGTACTGGTTTGTATTGTTCGAAAGCGATAAATTTTGTGTACAACACGAAACAGAAAGCAAACATTTATGGGGAGTTTGGCAAAAGGAGCACACAGTCTTGTCCGCAATCATTGAACAAAGCCAATCATTAAACTACTGGTGTGTTCTTTGCCAAATTTGTAGTCAACAATTCCTGGCTATGAGTGGTTCATACGTTCCAAACGTGCTTGACATTCTTCCCCTCCACAAGATGTCAAAATTAACTACACGTCATCAGGAAGTTTGACTCCATATGGCTTATTTATATACCGCCTGACTGATATGAAGTGTCTAATGATTAAAAGCGTGTAATTTATTTGTTGCTTTATCATTTTATTTACTTGAAGAGAAAAACTGTTTTGCAAATAATCAACTTAAAAAATTGCTTTGAAATATTCCTTGAGTCTTGCCCAGGGATTCAATGAACCTTCTAAAACTTTTTTACGGTCGATTGTGGCTTTAACTTTGAGTTCACGTTTCCAAATACTTTTTTGCTTCCAGTTTCCGCTCGCTCTCTCACTTAAGTAAAGACGATCATTTTGGCTGTGAAAACTTTGCTCAAATTTGAATATTGACTCATCAGAAAAGAGAATAGTTTTTCAGAACTTGTAAGGCGATTACCAGTCAAATTTGCAAATATCGATCACAATTAGTTCGCGAGATACACGCCAGGTTCGCTAGGGGACCCTTCATATCAGCCACCCTGTAGTATTAGAACTAACCACTGTTTTTTTTTTTGGTTTTACGTTGCTTAATCGGTCATTTTTTTTTAATTTTCAGACGCCTCTTCAACTGGCCATCGTTAACAATGTCCAAGTGGAAATCGTGTTTATTCTATTGGAATCTGGGGGGGACCTTCAAGACATCGATGGTGACGGCAACAACGTTTTACATTTAGCGGCAAAATTCGAGCGGTTGGGCGCGATGCAAATGATTTTAAACCATTGCTGTTTCATGTCGTGCTTCGACTGTATTAACAGTTACAACTTTGAAGGTAAGAGAGAGTTAGAAGTTGATTTATTGAGCATAATTAGTGAAAGCCTCACTACAAGTCGTTTACCGTATAATTTTGTTATTAAAATAGTTAAGAGGAAGTTGATAATATCTCACCGCAAGAATGTGGGAAGTTTTCGCAAGAATCGTTCGGCGGTTGGTTGGTTCAAATGTCGGCTTCGGGCCCGTTCGGGACTTGTCGGAAATGGTCGCGGTTTTCCATGAAGCAGCCGGAAGACGTCACAAATTGCCCAATTTATAAACGGAGTTTTTCGGATTTGCTTGTTATTCCCGCACGGGATTTTGCCACAGATCGGATGCCGACGGTTTGCCGATTCGGAAAATGCCCAATTTTCACTAATAAAGCCGCATTGTTCAACGATTTTTCAAAAAATGCCCGGAGTGATCCGACGCGGTCGTCCAGGTTGGTGTCACTGTCACTCGCAAATCATGCACGTCAAATTTTACAGGTTTTTGCCAAATATAGTGGAAAAGCAAGCGGGGCTTAATGAAAAAGTGCGTTTTAAGAAAAAAACGGGTTTGGCTCATTTGCAGCTGAATATTGCGAAAAACTGCGCACATTTTAGTGTGTTATTTAGTTTTGTGTGTGTGTCAAAGTGTTTGGTTTTCCAGGCTTAACTCCTTTGATGATCTGCTGTGCATCCAGCTGGACCGAGGGAGCGCTGCTTTTGATCGATCGTGAAGCCTGTGTGAATCTGCGTGACCAACGGTCGGGAAAAACAGCCCTATTCCACGCCGCCGAGGCCCAGAACGGTGAGTGAACAACCAGCAAAATCCTCCCGTGGACTTACTCAATTTTGGGTCGTTTATAGTGGAGATTGTGCGCGCCCTACTGCAAAACGGGGCCGATCCCAAATTGAAGAACTTTTTCGGCACGAGTCCACACGACGCCATGTACGAGCTGGATGATATGGTCGACACCATCAAGCGGTTGATATTTGGAATAACGAAAAAGCGCAGCAACGGTAAGGAGGGCAGCCAGTCGGTCGGTTTACACCCACATAGCAAAATGATATTCCCAGAATATACCTGGAACATTCATGTGATGTACATGCATATTCCTGGGACATACGTGAGTTACATTATGAACA
>NW_026018611.1:786034-791640 GCF_020466585.1 Dendroctonus ponderosae
TACATACCTGGCATGTTCATCTGCACATATACCCAATATGTACATACCTAGGACATACTTTTTATGAACTTTGATGAATATACATGCATGCATATTCCACGAACATTCATGTTAGGAATGTTCAACCATGTATATTGCCAGGATATTTCCGCAATGTTCGGTATATTTTTTGAACATTCTGGGATATTCATAGAATATCAAATGCCATCTGGGAATTGCACTTTCTTAGTGTCACATTTGTTGCAGCAGAAGCGGAAATGAACCCGAGTCGAACAGCGAACGCGGCCAAAAAGCTGAAAACCTACCGAAAGTTTCAGAAAATCAAGCTGAACGGTAAATTTCCCATGTACACGATGGTTCAAAAATGAACGTCAGTTTATTGGTGAGTCCATCATTCCTCTATACAGGGTGTCTCCGAAATAACTACCCTAAATTCAGGATCAAGTAGTTTCTTGTTCATTTCTTTCTTTCAACTTCGGCATTAAACAGTCTCTAAGGTTTAATTTTATTCTTCAAAAAGGCTTAAAAAATATCCAATAACAGCGGCATGCACGCCACTGACTTCACGATACGTATTTCGTAGACACTCTGTATAAAGGAGGGGTCAGTATAGACTGATGAGACCAATCCAAGTCTATGCGTGTAAATTGGGCTCTGTTTTAATGTTCAATCTTTGATTCTAGATGTCGCTCCTCGGAGTTCGGGATAAGATGCCTCATTTTCTGAGGATGCAGCCAGGAAAGACAAGAGAAACGGGTTTAGTGTACAGTACAGATTGATCGAATCGAATTTAGCGTTTAGCTTAAAAGCCCAAGACCGGAATTTGCGTATGGCTATCATGCGATTAGGTGGCAGCTTGCACGCGTTTAGTGCATGGTGCTGAACACGTAGCGCGTTGTTGTAAGTTATCAGTATTAAAATTTAACACACCTTCAATGTTGCGTATAGTTATAAGTAGACAATTTTTTAGTTTTTCTTTATACAGTCAGTTTCGCGAGATATTTATGTACATACAGTTAAGTCGCCAGGAAGGTCCATTGGGCGCCGCTTGGTCCAATCAACAGCGCCGTAGTCAAATCAAGTGGGTTTCGATCATGTGAATGACACGATTGAAACCACCGATAGCGATAAAATAGCGGCTTCACATGGCTTTTCGGTTATTATCAGCAAAGTAATTAATATTCTGGTTCATTCTTTACAAGCTTTTTTGTTTAAAGACGTGTTTACACCCAGAAAAACTCCCCTAATGGCCAGGGTTGCGATTTTACCGATCTAGGCAAGTGACTTTGTATAAATTAGAATAATCACAAGGATGCTGTATATTCTTCTGCATTATTAAGTGTATATATTGATCGAATAGAGTTATTTTTTAATAGACCCATGCTGTTTGGTTGTGCGTCAAATCATCCAGCTTAGGATTTAGAATATTTATATAGAAATTACTGCGTAGCTGTTGTTGTCTGATGATGTCCAGATGATAAATTGCGTTTCTCTGCGATAAGAGATTAGAGTCGAATTGCGTACGTCCATTAGCCCGGGAAATAATTCATTTTCCTTCGTATCTGGACGGATTTTAAGCGCACTGAAGTACGGCAATAAGGCACCAATTAAGTAGTTTAGATAGAATAAGTGCTAACTAAAGGTTTTAATAAAAAGGACTGTACAAATGTGGAAATTGGGGTTGAGTGGACACCTTCCGTTTCTGGCGGTTTCTCGTTTAAAAACATGCTTCTAAACAATGCCGCCCAGCAGTCGAAAAACTGCCCGATGGACGCCATCGAAGAACACCGAGTAGGTTTGATCTTCGTCCTTCGACTCTACACTGGGCCTCCTGACTGATATTCTTCGTAAGAATCGTCTTGTGTAGCGGCTACGCACTGGAAAAGTCAAAACTCAGCCGTCCGGCTCAAGTAGCGTTTTTGTATGCGTTTACCAATTATACTGCGAAATCTCGCGCGGCACATCGGACAAGTGTTTTTTCGCTTTGACCATGTTTTCAAGCACAGAAAGCAGAACTTGTGGCTGCATCTGTTGGGCACCCCAATGTGCTTGTTTTTGGTACTGTCCAGGCAAATCGGGCAGCGTTTTGATTGATTTAGCATGCTTTTAGTGGCCCCCGCCTCTGTGCCACTTTGCATCCTCAACGCACTTTTACACCGCGGTTTTTGAATGAAAAAAATGCTCGTTTGACATGGGTGACATAAAGGTGCCAATAATGGAGTTTACCAGCTTTTGCTGACCTTTGTGTCGTAATTGGGAGGGTGTCAAAGGGTTGGAAATTTGGAACGCGGCTCGTGGCACAACTTCTCAAGTAAACAATCCTTAGGGTGGAAGTCGAACTAGATCAGTCGTTGTCTCAGGTTACTTGGGTAAAATGCTCACTTTCCCCATCTGAATGCAGGTTTTTTCGTACAACTGCAGGTAAAATTCGCAAGTTTTGACTGATCCGGGGAAGTTTTACCCCAACTATGCCAGAAGAATTCATTTAAAGGCGATTTTGCTGTGATTCCAGTTAATTAAAATATCAACTTACCTGACATTACGTCAAATTAGTCCACTGTTTGTCAACGAATAGGAAAGACCGCTTGCAATTTGCTCGGCAAAAAGTTCGAAAAGCTTCAGGTTTTTTCCACTTTTGCGCGGAGAATTGCGGATTTTCAGGAAAACTACGATTTCCTCTAGTGGTGCGGGGCTTGTTCGCGATCGGTACTGCGGTTTTTGTGGAAAAAACGCGAGTTTTCAAATCCCACTGACGTTTGGTGTCAACTTGCGGCAGCCATGTAAACCTTGCCCACATTTGAAAGGTTTCTCCAGGATTTGGCAACTATGGAAATGGACGCTTTGGGTGCACAAATGGGCTTCTAAATGGTTAGTGTGACTTTTTAAAAAGCTTTAAATCCGTTGAAGACACACATAGTATTGCTCGAGAGAAACGAAAATTGTCACTATCTCATTCTCATGTAAGAAACCACCTTCAAATGTAAAAAGTTTGAAACATGGATTTTAAATCCCTGCCCTGATTTGCGTCTTAGATCGTTTGAATTTTTTTGGGTTTGTTTACCTTTGTTGTTATTTTGAGTATGTTTGAATTAATCTTGGTAGCTTAAACAAAATGTGTGTACCAACATGACAAATCTCTTTGGTTACCAGGGTCTACTGAACGTCAACTCACATGTCACGTCAAACTGTTGATGTCCAATTTTTGAAGATTCTAAGAATTATTTCCTTAACATTTGCAGATTTTCTAAAAAAGCAAGTTTTCCTCTACTGTTTGGAGATATTTTCTCAATTGGAAATGCGATTTCCGTTGAAAAAACGCGCTTTTTTAAAACTCGCTGATGTTAATCTACAATTTGCCCTCTAGCAAGCAGGATTTTTGTCACCTTTGAGCTTTCAGGGACATATTGAAAACTTTCACGGGTTTGAGGACTTTGCTCTACCATGATACCGGTCTATTGGCAGTTAGATTTTCCACACTAACGAATATTGGGGTTGCTTGGGGGCGTTACACCGCGCATCTAAAGCGAACACTTACTGTTAACGCGCTGTGGTCATTCTGGTGCTTTTTACATTAGGAGTTGTCAAAGAATCACGTTTAACTAGTATATAAGTCCCGGTTTATTTACATTCGAAAAAGTCTGACAAACCTCAAAACCAAATGCCGCTGCTCTCCTGCACATTGCACTTGTTCTCCTTCCGCCTTCTAGTCACTGCATTGGCATCGCCCTTTGGTACACACTTTTTCCTTTGAATCCTCGAATTTTTCGACTGCTGCTGCTTCTTTATCCGGCGTTTGGCCTCATCTGGTGCAATCGTGCTGGCTACGGATGAAATTGATGGTTCGTAGACGCTCTCACTGCATCGAGTTTCAATGCGAGAAGCGCTGGCTTCATCAGAGTCTTCTCGCAGTGGATAGGCAACTTCCAAGCCTCTCATGTATCTTGCGATCTTATCCATTGATAAAAGGTCGAGGTTTTTCGGGTGTGCGCCATCCTCCTCGTTCTTATCAGAATCATCTAGTCCTAATGCCTTATCAAGGTCTCCGGCCAATTTGGAGTCTTCAATTACTTCGTCCAATTTAGAGCATGTGTCTTCCGGTTCCGATTGATCATCGGATGATTTATCAGCTTCTTCGGTCGTTCCATTCTCAGATTCAGAGCAATCGTCGTCGAGTCGCTCTCCTGCCGCCTCAAAGCACTGAGCCATTTCTCTCTTAAATCCTGTGCATTTGACCTCTGTATCCATACTGGCGAAGCGCTCGACGTCTGAGAATTGAGGGAATGTTTCGCTTTCGTAGCCGAACCTGCAAGAAAATTCTCTGTCTAGTCAAAGGTCTCTGTCAGGCCAAAAGCCATTTTTATCAACTAACCTTTTCCTGAAGAAGTTGTTCACGCAATGCACGTCCCTTTCGAAGTACATTTGCGCGTTTGCATGATCAATGGACATCATCTGAGGGAAATCTATAATGACGGGGGTTTCGTCCTCAGTGATAATGATGTTGAATTCGTTGAAGTCGCCATGAATGACTCCATATTCAGCGAATCTCATTATCAGGTTCATCAGTGCGTCGTAAAGAGCCTCCACATTGTTCAGACTTTGCACGTGATTGAGAAGAGTGCCTGTAGAAGATATTATTTAAATCTTCATCCAGTTCTACTAACGAACGACTCACCTTTGACTAGTTCCATTACCACGCAGTGGCGATTGAAGTCGTAAGGCTCAGGTACTGGAAACTGGCGATTGAACAGGGCAGTCATATAAGCGAACTCTTTGGTCGCTGATATGCGAGACAGGTACAGCCAGGAGGCGGACTTTCTGTGCAGATTACAAAACAAAGCAGTTTAATATTGTAACAGGAGGCGGTTGATGTGAACAGTACCTGTTCTTGTGATAGTCACGTTTCTCCACGACTTTCTTAAAACACACGCGTCCAAGGCGGTGCAACTTGAGACACCTTTCCTGCCCCCCTGCAGACACAATGTAAATGTTGCTCTCCTTTCCCACGCCAATCTGGTTCCCAAAGGCGTCGACTGCATCGCGTTGCAGCAGCGATTTCAGCGCCAAATAATCGTAGCCAGAATTCGTTAGACGGTACCCATCGTACTTGTCACCTCGGTCGTAGCTCAGCAGCTTGTGCTTGCACAATTCCTTCAACCTTTTGCCTATGCCCCCGCGTCTCAAATGAGCTATGGCAGCTGCCAGGGCTCCCGGCACTAGCGCGTGGTTTTTCATGCCCATTTCTATTGCGGTGAGGACTCGGAAATCCTCAGGCCCGAGGTTCCTCAACATTTTCACGTCCAATTTTCCCATTTCGAATGAATTAGTTTTAAATATTTAACACTATGTATTATAAACAGCATGCAACTTATTACCCATAGAAGAAGACAAGTTACCAATAAAGTGCTTATTACACTGACACTAATGAAGTTTGAAGTAAGTGTCACCAAAGACCTGACATGCAATGTTGCCGGTTACGTTTTGACCCACACTGCGCGAGAGAGGAATTTAAAATCGAGAGAGAGAGAGCAATATAAACTCGGGAGAGAATAATATAAAATTTATTTCTGCGGAACGTTTTACTGTTAACACACAACCCAAGGGCGGAT
>NW_026018611.1:791803-810735 GCF_020466585.1 Dendroctonus ponderosae
CCCGGCTTGTCTACAAAACGAGGATATTCTTAACTTAACTAAAATCTCCGAAAATTGCATCTGCCCGACCATAAACTCTAAAGCGCAATTGAAACAATCAATCTGCATGAGCGTTTGAAAATGTAGTAATTATCAAGGACGAAATTAGTTGCCGTAATGGCCGGAAAACTCAATTTGAAGCAAAATTTTTTGAGAGCAGCCGATGAGTCTTCCTTTGGATAATTATTTAAAACGAATTGGCTAAAGAAACCGTTGAGCAACATCAATCCACTTCAGCGGTGACGCAATCAAAGATCAACTAATAGAAAAACGTTCGAGGAACTCAATTTGGCCCCGAAAATCGATCGTCGCCTCCCCATAAGGGGCCATATAAAAGCAGGGCTGAATTGAATGTTTCCCTAATTTAATCACATCGAATCACAAAACAAATACACCTTGATAATGAATACGTTGATTGATTGATCGCTCGCTATGAACTTGGACACTTTTCAGCAGCCCCCGCGGATTTGGTCGATGTTGTATTAATCGAGGCCTCACAATAGCCCTTGACAACCAATGGGGGGCGACTTTCGCTCCGGCCTTGGTGGTTCAGTCGGCCGGAATATTGCGCAACAAACGCACGAACCTGGGGAAAATTTCCAGACATTCCATCGCCAGGTGGCGATAAATCCACCCGATTAAGATGAACAGCAAAGTGCCCATTAGGAAGCAGCGAAGCTCTCCGGTGCTCAGTGAGACGGCGGCAAAGTCTCCCGATAGGACCAGTTCAAGCAATTGGAGTAACTCCTCCAATGGGAGTCCAGAGCCGGGAATAAGCAGGAGCCAGTTGGGAACGAGGAAGCATGAGAGCGAGTGAGTGGAGCGATCCGGAGGTGGAGTCTGGATGCTTATTGGCTGTTTCAGGAGTGGCAGTGTAGAGCGGCTCAACGAGGACAACAGTTTTCGCAAGATCACAACCAACTACAACCAAAATGAGGACAACATCAATGTGGTGGTCCGGTAAGGGGGGAAGAATGGCTCCACTGGGGGATATGAGGAGCTCAACTCAAAAAGTCGATTTTAACGAAAATTACCCACATAGCAAAATGATATTCCCAGAATATGTCTGGAACATTCATGTGATGTGCATGCATATTCCTGGGACATACATGAGTTACATTATGAACATTCCATGAATGTCCCAGGAATCTGTCAGAGTTAATCCACTGAATGTTCATGGTATGTTCTGGGAATGTACCTGGTATGTTCAGTGAATGTATATGGTATATTCAGGGAATATACATACATACATATATGTAACGAAAGAAAACAATACTTCATTTCCTCTTATTAGTTTATTCACATATTTAAGTATTTACTGATGTAATATAACCCAATATGTACATATATGTACATACCTAGGATATACTTTTTATGAACTTTGATGAATATACATGCATGTATATTCCACGAACATTCTTGTTAGGAATGTTCACCTATGTATATTCTCAGGATATTCCCGCAATGTTCTGTATATTTTTTGATCATTCTGGGATATTCATAGAATATCAAATGCTATCTGGGTACCGCATTTGAAGCTTCCTTTTGGGGCATTTAAACTTGTTCATACTCAACTTTACACGTTCTTGCGCTGTACTTTGCAGGGTGAGGCCGCTGAGCAAGAAGGAAATGCAACGGGGCGACACTCAGATAGTGGACTTTCCGGGAAACGGCCAAATAATGGTAGGCGATTACTGGGGAAATGTGCATTTGCTTGGATCACCCATTTGGTTCCAGGTCGACCATTGCGCCCGCACCGGGAGCGACAGCCACAAGCCGAAACGTTTCTCCTACAATGTGGTTTTCGAGCCGGGTGCCACTCAGGAGGACGTTCTTCAGTTCTCCGGCATGAAGCGGCTGATTTCGATGGCCATCGAAGGGTTCCGCTGCACCTGCTTCTGCTACGGCCAAACCGGCAGCGGGAAAACCCACACTCTAACCGGACCCCCAGGCCTGGTAACTGCCAACATTATCTCTCCTTTTCTCGGCTTTAGACGGTGTTTTTTGGCATGTTAGATCGGGACCAGAACAGTGCCGTACAGCGAGAACCACGGCCTGATCTTCCGCTCCTTCCAGTATCTGTTCCAGCAAATCCAGCTGCAGTCCGATACGCACTTCGTGCTCAAAGCCAGCTACTTGGAGATTTACAACGAGAAGGTAGCAGGAAATGCATTGAGCAAAATTGGAAATGTTCTGATTGCCTCGTGAGTGCCCACTTAGGTGATTGATTTGCTGAATTCCGGCTCGCTGCGGAAGCCGCTGGCTGTGAGATGGAGCAAAAAGGCTTGCGGGTTCTTCGTGGAGAATCTCTTCACAGTCGACTGCGAGGAACTGGACGACTTGATCGCCGTGCTGGAAGAAGGCCTAAGGAACCGCTCAATCGGCCGCCACAACATGAACGACTATTCCAGGTGACTAATCACATTTCGAAGAGTTTCATTGTTGAATGTTGGCGGGTTGCAGTCGAAGCCACACGATTCTGACGGTCCACATCAGCTCGGAGCTGCCGGCGGAAAACGGCGTCTTCATATCCAGAACTGGCAAGATCAACTTTGTGGATCTGGCGGGCAGCGAGATGACCAAGAAGACGCAAAGCCAGGGCAAGATGCTGGAGGAAGCGAACAACATCAACAAAAGCCTGATGGTATTGGGTGAGTCGATTAATCGCCCACTTGTTGAGGCCGTGCGTGTCTGCAGGGCGGGAGAAAGTCGCATTGCTGCTGGCTATTAACCCTGAACCTCAACGGACGTTGAACCGCCACCCTAATGAAAATATTAATTGCGCAAAACCATTGCGTGCCTTCTGGAAAAGCTGTTTCAATTAGTCGAAAAACCTATGCAAATCTCCTGCGTCTGCTTGACACAACCAGGAAGGGTTTAAGGCATTGATTTTTGCCCGATTTACTGGAAAATTCACGCGTCTAATTGCCCGTTTCAGGATACTGCATAGCGACCTTAAGCGACCCGAAGAAGCGAAGCAGCCACATCCCGTACCGGGACTCAAAGCTGACCAAACTGCTCGCAGATTCGCTGGCTGGGAATGGGGCTACTTTAATGGTAAATTGCCCCCAGTTGCAAAACCCGACCGACAACTGATCCGGATTCTTGCAGATCGCCTGCATTTCCCCAGCCAAGTCGAATGCCTGCGAAACCGTTAACACTCTGCGCTACGCGGCCAGAGCTAAGGAAATCCGAACAAAACCCGTGGTGCTCATGGTAGGCCGCACCAACCGCCAATCTCAAAGCGAGTGTTTTTTCCTCAATTTGTCTAGGACCCGCGTGAGGCCCTGATTCTGAGCCTGAAGCGCGAAATTGATGTGTTGCAAAACGAGAACAAACACCTGCGTTCTGCGCTGCACATCTACTCCTCCTCAACTCCCAGCTCTGGCGGTAGGTTGGGCGTTTTTCCGCCAAACGTCCCCTAATTGCCGGCTATTTCAGAGCAAAGCCCGCTGAAAACTCCCCCGCATGTGGACTTTGCCGATCTGGGCAATTTGGAGTGGAACGAACTCACTGAACTGGTGCGGCTGTACGTGAAGGAAAATGCGGAGCTTCGCAAAAAGAACAACGAGTTTTTCACTGCGCGCGAACAGCTGCAAAGGGATCACGAACTCGTCTGCAGAGAGAACGAGCGACTGTCCAAGAAGCTGGAAGAGCTCAAGGAGTGAGTGGACCAATGCAGTAAAAAACCCCCGTTCTCTTACGCCAGGTAATCCATTCTTAGGACGAAATCGGATTAGCAAAGAAGATCCCCTCCAGCAGCGCCACCGGCTGTTTAAAAACGCACCAGCTCATTTTTTTTTTTGCTCTGAGCAAAAATCAAGTCTCACTAACTAAAAATTAAAAGTGCGATTCCGATCGTGCACGTTTGCCGGTCCCAAACCGCACACGCAGAGCAAATCAAGCGGGTTGTCCGGGCAACGAGCCCGATATCAGTTCAGCCTTCAGGCGATTTGCCGGGCCAAAACCAATTGCACAAGGGGAAATAATTGAGTTTCTTTTTTAAGCCTGTTACTGAAAAGCGATGCAACTGCTGAATCACTCCGTTGTATTTGAAAGGAACAATATAAATAGCCTATTTACCGGTCCCCACTCTTTGCCTGGCGTCCTACTTGTGGCCTCGCTTCCAAATAATTATCAGGCCATCCAGGTCGCTGGTGGCCAGAAGAGACTCGTCGCTGTTGAAGCTGATGCTCAACACCGTGCTGGAATGGCCCTGAAGCGTGTTAACCACCGCTTTGCTGCTGGATGTTTCCACGTCCACAAAGTACACGCTTCCATCCTCGCTGCCGGTAACTGAAGCAAACATTGCAAATGAACCGAGCAGGAGCGGCTGAAGGACACTGACCAACACAGGCGCCTTGCCTGAAGGACATGATGGGGCAAAAGGTGGACTTGACCACGTGCTTTCGGTGCCGGTTTTGAAACTTCCTCTTCAGCTGGAGGCTGCCTTCGTAGTCGCCCACACTGTTGAGTAGAAGTGAGCTGTCGCATGGCCCGCTAATTGGGTCTTATTGGCCTACCTAAACAAGCACATGGAGTTGTTGGTGGCGTTGACCAACAGCATGGGATCTCGGGCTTCTCTGCTAATCCACGTGCGATAGCTGAGGCTGGTTATGTAGCAGTTGGGGTCCAGAGTGATCCTTTTGCCTTTGCACAAGCCCCCGTTCACTTCGCAGAAGATGGAGAGGATTTCCCCTCTATCATTGCCTGGATGTGCCACGAAACTGAGTCCTACTAGAGGAATTTGGGGGCTGGCATCGCCTACCTGCCCATATGATTTTGCCATTGGTGTCCGACGTGATAGTTAGGATGCACCCGCCCACTTTGCAACAGTTCTTCAGAAAAAGCCCCGTGGATACGTTGACGATTCGGATCTCGCCCCTACTGTTGCCGATCAGGATCAGGTTGTTGTTGCTCGGCTGGAAAATGCAGCACAAAATCTGGGCGCCGTGGGGCTCCGCCAGTGTGCGGAGACAACTGAAGTCCGCGGATTTCCACAGGCGAATGGTTGCGTCCAGGGACACGCTGGCAATAAAGTCATTGTTCGCCGACCACTCGAAAGCTACAACAATATAGCATGTAATCTAGCGGTCTGGGTGGGACTCGCATGTACCTGGAACGGCCGCGGTGTGCCCTTTCAGTACCCTTAGAATCTTGGGAGGATCGCTGGATAGGTCGCAAACAGACAGGTTGCCATCCAAGGAGCTGCAGCACAGCCTGTAGCGTTCATTGTTCGCAAATTTCACCATTGTCACCGCTTTTACATGCTAAAGAGCCCAACGCTAATGCCCAGTTTGCCGTGTCCATGGCCCCCCTACCTGGTCGAAAATATGGTGAACGCCACTGAAGGCATAATTATCAGCTATGCTGTTGTCGCCCACTATGGCCCTCGAGGCCTCGGCCTGTTTGGTCGGCACGAGAATGTCTCTGTTCGGCCAGGGAATGGATGAGGCCCACTCGGGGGGCACAGTGCAGATCTAAAATGACATCTGGGTCAAATATATTCATCTTTTGATCGTCCCTAGAGACTCACCGATTGAGACAAGCTGGAAGTTGACCCCAGCTCCAGTCGGGCGTTGCCATAATGGTGCAGTAAAAGGGTGGACCGCAGTCTGAGGTAGGCTTTCCATTGGTCTGTGCTTCTGAGTGTTTCTCTTAGTAGCTGACTGCGGCGTCTTATGTAAAGGGTTCCTAGCCGAGCACGCATTTATGAAGCTCTGATCTAGTTGTTAAATATTGTTCAGCACACTTACGGAAATTCGGGCTGCTTGGGGCCCTTTGGGCGTTAAATCGCGCATCCAAAGCGAACACTTGCTGTTGAAGCGCTGTCGTCATTGCGATCAACTGCTTTTTGCATTAGAGGATGTTATGTATTTATTTTATTTTGTTTGATGTAAACAATAACTTTTCTTTATTTCTGGATCACAGAGGTTAGGCTCTGCGGCTCTGCTAGTTTCGAATCATTGCAAAAGTTCGGGTTGTTGCCAACATGCTTCAATGTAGGGCTTTTAGCTAGACCGGTTGGTCAGCTAATGTCGCTTTCTCTTTTTAACCCACGCAAAACTAGAGACGACGTGACTAAATGTAAATTTTATTGAATAGAGTGATGAAAACGATGGCAATGCTGATGAGTTGACATGGTTGACGTTGTTTGCGCTGCTGTCGGATTCACGAAAAAGTCCATCAAAACCGAATTGGTTCATTAGTTTTTTCTCTAAAAATTCTGTCTCTAAGAGCTATGTTTTATGTGGCCCGCCAACAATCTAAGTGTATCTTAGTCTGAACGCGTTGATTTAATGCAATAGAAATAAAACAGCGTTTTGTCCAGTTAGTGTTCAATTTAAGGATGGATTTGGAATGGATGTGGCAATTCGGCGACAGGCCGCCATGTTGATCTCATTGTCAAAGTTGCTAAGTTGAAAAGCCGTCAGGAAATCAGCATTGTTCAACAAATATAAGAGATTTTCAATATCAAACCATTTCGCAGTAATCCTGAAGCACTAAAAAGGTAAGGCAGGCAAGTCTGTGTCATTTACAGTGGAAATACCAAGTTCGTTTCCATCAAAATAAATTGTGCTCTCATGTATACAGTTAGTCGAATGTCCGCCAGTTACCGATTATGTAGTTCGAATTTAAAGTACGCGAAAGACTCCCAGTAGTTTGTGTCGTGAGTAATGAAGTCACATGCAGTTTAAAGTATTTTAAGTAGTATTGGAAATATCGTTTAACCAGCAAGATGCAGCTGCACATTTTCTTTTTGAAGTGTTTAAATGGTAACAGAGAAGTTGGCAGCTCTTCTCAGGTAAGATCAACGCTACAACAAAGGCTACAACGGTCCCAAATCAATGATTAAACATATGTTTCTACGTAATGTTTAAGCTTTTTATTGTTTTTCATCAGGACTGGTTGATTTGCTTCAGCTTTCCTACTCATGTTCAAATGGTTTCACTCGCCATTGCTTTCCTTTCATCACTCATCTTCATTTTTACGCCCTTAGAAACACGTTGTCTTCAGATCAGCCAGCACCCAACTAAAAGACCTGCAACCGATCGTTGTGGCCCTTTTAGTCCTCATTGACTAGTACTAAATATCCCTTAACCCCCTGCTAACATGTGCTCTATCACGGATATTAACTCTTTAATTCCCGCAGGATTACGATTTGGTAGGTATGTCAGTGTGAAATTATCTTCAAACCCACAATTCCTAATAGTTTGCTGCAGGTAAGTTAGAAACCAATCGAAGTTGGGAGGGTTTAGGGCCTTTTCCTTGTTCCTTCTCCATGCTTTAGTCATTCAGTCACAACAACTATCACCAGAGCTGAAAAGGTTTTCCACTATTCATTGCCAGTAAAGTATTCCCTAACAAGTCGTTTATTCTCAGTTGGAATTATGCCGGTGGTGGATTCGGACGACTCCCGGAGCGGGTCGTCTAGCAATGAAAGCGATAATGAGGAAGTCAGAAGTCGCAACAATACCAGATCGCCTAGTGGATCTAGTCGCCCTCAAAGTCCTGCCAGTGGGCCTCAAACCCCTAGAAGCAACCGGTAACATTCAACTGACCATCTAGCAACTTGCAGCCTTAAATAGGGCAATTTTCAGATCAAGGAACCGCGAGTCTGGCAGTCGGTCACGGTCGACGTCTCCTAAGAGTCCACTGAATGTGCATGCGTCTGAAAATGGGCCCCAAAGTCCCAAATCGCCTAGCCCGGACGGGATCAGAAGCAGGTGAGAATCAGAGCGTTTCAAGTAGACCGATTTTTCAACAGTTCAAACGCGCTTAGATCCAACTCGGGTTCCTCGTATGGAGGGTCGCCCTCCCCATCTAGCCCGCAAAACAGTCGGCCGCCTTCCCCTAAATCGCCAGATTCGGGTCAGTCACGGCCCCATTCGCGCGGCTCTGTTGGAAGTAGCCCACCCAGAGCCGGGAATCAATCCAGAAGCATTTCGCGTGATAATTCAGCTGGTAAGTTCAGCAGCAGTTGGTCAAGAAACCTGGTAAATTTGCCTGTGTTTATTCAGGTCGGCCGTTTAAAGGGCCCAGAGGCCCCAGAAGTCCAGAGGAATTACGCAACACACGCCAGGTAGTTTTATTCAACAAAGGAAAACTAGGAAATCTTGATAATGTACGTGTTTCCAGGGCTCAGGCAGTGGCGACAATGCTTCGGTCAGATCGGCTAGTTCGGACGGTTCTAGAAAATCGACCAGAAGTCGCGGATCGCGTAAATCCAAAGGGCGAAGCTCCAGCAGATCGAGCTCCAGAGGCTCGGGGCCGACCAGAAGACGCAGTCGAAGCGGCAGCGACTCAGATTCCAGTGTCAGCAGCGTGGATTCATCGTCCAGAAAAAACAAGGACATATCGCGATCAGCCGACACCAAACCTGAAGATATTTCGGACGGTAGCAACAGTGAGTGAAGACCGCAGCTGATTTTACCTTTAATTGACATTGTGCAGGCGACATGGAGTCTGACCAGGAGAAGCCAGCAGTTCCAGTCGAGAAAGCCAAGAAACCGGACATCAACATCTCGCACGAGGATCTCTCCGATGTGTCCGACCTGGAGGATTCCATGGGGGGCACGTTCGATGAGGAGGACGAAATCCCCAAAGACAACAAGGAGGAGGCACAGAAATCGAGTGAAACCGAAAAAGTCCTTGCCGACGAACTGAAATCTGCGGCTGGCGATAAGAAGGTGAACAACGAATAAGCCGGTTTTGATCAATGTTTCCTTAATCAGGCAATCAATCGACAGGTGAGCGAAGCGTCGCTGGGCACGGCTCGTCCCGACGAAAACGAAGAACAGCTGGATTTTGAAGCAGAAGATGGCGAGTGTGACGACGTCAAGTCCAAGGATGGCGACAAGGAGGAGAAGGAGGAGGGCGAAGAGGACGGCGAAGCCGTTCCGCCCAAAGAGGAGAAGGAACTTGAAGAGGGAGAGGTGTCGGACGAGGACGACGCCCGGCCGGAGGAGACTGAGCCAAGGCCAGTCTGTCGCTTCTTTTCTCGGGGCGCTTGTACTTGGGGCGCCAGCTGCAGATTTCTCCATCCAGGAGTTACCGACAAAGGTAAGTAAGAATTGGAATTGGAGAAATAGTGCTGCATGAAAATTAGGTTTTTCACTAAACTTATCGAATTCTTGCCTCTAGGTAACTACACAATGTTCGATATGGTCAGACCAATGTTGCCTGGCGAATATGGCATGGGGCGAATGGCAGACGAAAGGCTTTACAAGCCGGAGCCCCCGCTAGTAGAGTCGGCTTGGGAGCGCGGTAATTACCCCCGCCCAATTCAAGTGAATCGATCTAAACCGGCCGCTTGTTTAGGGTTGAGGACTGCAAAAGAGATGCTAAAAAAATCGATGCGCCGAAAGGAGCAGGACATCGACTTTGAGGAGAAGAAAATGAACCTTAGCATAGCTCAGGAGGAGTTCGACAAAGAGAACGGCTACTATGGCAGAGTGCCGTCGCCGGAACCCCGATATGTGCGCCACCTACCGGAGTACAGCGTGCCAAGACCCCCACCAGAAGAATACTACTCGCGCAGACCAATAGTGTACGAGCCAGAGTATGCGCCAATCAGGCGCGAGCATCCGCGGCCGTACCGCGAGATGCCGCCACCCAGGGGCCCCCCACCCGAGTATTACCCGCCCAAATATGAAGAGGAGCCGCCCCCAAGGCCCCACGAACGACCGGAGGTTCGGGAGCGCGAGCGAGAAAGACGGAAGCCAAAGCGCGAAGTGATTGGTAGCTGAACTGAGTGATTTTCTTTCAAACCTTGTTCTTATTTCTCATGGTGTTTCAGTGCAAAGGGCCGAAAAAGAGGAGCGCCCCGCTCGAGCTGACGACTGGCAGGATCCGTGGATGAGGTCGAAATCGCCTGGACGCCGAAAAGACCGGAAGCGGTCGTACAGTTCTGGATCGAGCTCGTATAGCAGCAGGTAAGTTGAGTCGCCTACTTGTCTGTAGGATTTTAAGAAAATGCTCAGTTCTTCTAGGAGTTCGTCGCCCAGCAGCAAGAGCTCATATCGGTCTCGGTCCAGATCAGCGTATCGCAAGGAACGATCGGGATCGGTGCAGCGAGGTGGCAGACATGTTTCCCCCTCAGTCATCGTGTCTGAGAGGAAAGCAGCCAATGAGCGTGCAGCTCTTATGAATCCTCCCGCCCCCAAGCGGCGGGCACCTTCACCAGGTTAGTGGGGGAGTGGGGGGCGACTGACAGTTCGTACTCTATAGAGACTGAGTTGACGTAAAACTCTCTATTATTAACAGTATTTCCGAGTCTGCTGAAATATTTAAAATTCAAAGGTAATTGGGTGGAGTGCAACTTGAAGTTGTTGTGGTGTAGAGTGGCAACAGCGGTTTGGCGCAAGTTTCGCTCAGTTATCGAGGAATGTGCACACAGCGCACTTGATGTAGCGTGTTCAAATCGGTTCTTGTGCTTTTGGTGTCGGTTCAGCGAGGGGTAAACCACTTGAAGCTCGCTCGCGCTGTTTGCGCTACTCGCTTTTGTTTGCATCGGACAGACGGAACGAATGGAAATCAATTTTTGTCGAATTTTCGTATAATCAATCGCGTTTTGCCGGGTGGTTTACTTCTCGTCTAATAGTGATTGAGATTGGTAGAGCTGACGGCTGGAATGTTTTAGGTATGATGCGGGTGAGTGCAGCGGCCAACCCACCAGCACCCTCACGAGAAGACATCGGGCAAGCACGCAGCAAACTGGCGGTGGCCGCCGCTCTAGTTAGAGCCAAAGGCAAAAGCAAGCGCTCTGTAAAGTCCAGTTCCGGATCCAGTTCGGGCAGCTCGAGTGAATCGGACAGCAGCGAGTCGAGCTCGTCGTCCAGCCGCAGCAATTCAACGCCGGTCCGCGACGCTCGCAAAGCCTCTGGTGAGTGCGTCGCCAGCTTTTCAGCGCATCAGTTTTCATTGCCCCATTGTTTGTAGAGTTTGTTAAAGCGATCGACGCGCTGAAAGGGGGCGCAATCGGCAAAAATAAGATCAAACTCAACTTGAAGAACCCGCCGGGGGTGCGCAAAGCCGAGCCAAGGGATGCACGGAAGGCGGAAGCGGCTGGTAAAAAGCGCGCGCCCACATCGCCGCCACAGGGCGACGTCAAAGCGAAAAAGGCGACTTCCAGAAGGGAGGAGTTGTTGAAACAGCTGAAGGCTGTTGAGGACGCAATAGCGAAGAAGCGCTCGAAGGTTTAGATGTTGTTACTGATTGGTTGCGGTAAGGGATGTTTCTTTATGCCTTAGTATGTAGTCAGTAGCGGGATTGTGAGCGGTTTGCATTTAAGCAGGAAAGACTTTGAAACCTGTGGGTAAGCTTGCTTGATTGATTAAGTCAACTTTAGGTTTAAGATTACTTATGAACTCATACGTTTTGCAACTTCGTAGAACCCATGAACTCATTCGCTCGTCAATCGCACAATGTCATTGTTAGATCTAGCTGTTAATTGCATCAACTATTGCATTAGATGCCTTTCAGCAAGGAAGTACCGAATCTACTTACTTTTAAGGCCGATCATAATTTAGGATTTTTTCTATCCTATTAAGAGCCGATTGGGAATCATTAAACGTACTTATAATTGGAAAATTTTATTATTCAACCAGTAAGCTTGGGAGGTTTCATTGTGTTTAACATAGTATAGAAAATGTAAATACAACTAAATAACAAAAAACTAATCAACATATAAACATTATATCACTTTATATAGTAATTTTCATAAATACCTTAGAAGCAAACTGTGAAATTTGGTGATCGGTTATTTCGGTAAAATTCATCTAAATTCGCTATACATATTTTTGGCAGAAAACTGCAGGTACAGAGAACTAAAATTGGTATCATCGAAATGATCGTGATCATATTGTGGACTAGCCGGTGGTTAGTGATGATCTTGTTCGGTTGATTCGTGATGTCCCCACAACCATCCCAAAGCCTTGTGCACGTTAAGGAGCACCCATGGAAAAAATCCTGCTCCGTTCGCTACTCGTCCACACATGAATTTTATATAATCGGTACGAAGCGTTAAGGAAAATTAATCTATTTACAGAGTGCTACAAGTTAAAAATTGACCCACCCGCTACAGGGTGTTTTATTGGGTCCATATTACTGAAAAGATAATTCAAATGCTGTATTTTTAGATGAAAATATACTGGGTGTTCATGGGAAAAAATGAGCTTAGGTCCGCTAACTTTGTTACCTCACCCGGTATACTGATTCCGATACATGCAATCATTTGAAAGACGCTTTTGTACAACGCATTGTTCTGCATCTGTTTTAAATAAGCAAATATGGGGCCGTTTTAAAATTGCCAGTTTTTTTTATTTTCCCCTGGATCTCTTGGGCGAGCCAAAATTTTGAATTTTGATCTTTCCATTTTCTGACCCTACACTTGAAACCCAACGTACTTTTTTGGTCGCAACAACAACTACACCCAGACGCCCTATAAGTGTTGTTAATGAAACACCCTGTATATGGAAAATTATTCGAATCAACTGCGCAGGTGGATCGTCCATTTTGGCTGTAGTAACAAGACGCGTCAGCACCTTTGCCGAAAGATGTGCAAATTTTCCGGAAAATCGTTGCAAAATTGCCCGATTCTAGTGCAAGTGTGTGATTTTCCGATACGGGATTTTAGAGGGATCCGTTTGGTCGTGAACTGGTCGCAGAAAAACGCGAATCAATCAGAAAAATCTCAGTGTAAAAATGTGACTTTTTGGCAAGGTTGATAATCGCATACGGGTGTTTCAATGACGTCTGAAGGCGTTAAAATGCAAAGACAAGGAACGAGATACTCTCTTGTGTGAGAAAGGGAGTCATCAGTGCGGACCAACCACTCCCGAGGCGCGCCGGAGTTTACCGAGTCGCCTTGGCAACTGAACGGGAAACTAACCGGTAAGTCAAAAAGAAACTCGAATGTCTAAATTACAATTGCAGTAAAAGGATATTATAAAGTCCATGGAGGTTGTCCATCATTGATATACAAAACATACATAAACCCATCTTTGTATCGCTCTTTAATCGAGTAATAGTACGGTAAAAAGGCATGAAGTCTGAATCTGCAAAACGCGACTGTTTAGTACCCCACTGCCTGGCCCGTTGCGGCTCTTGTGCGTTTACAATACTTACTTTCTTCTCTCATAAAAATGGATTGCTGCTGAATTCGTGGTTAATACATGTAGAAAAACAGCTTTTACCTTCCGCCTTTCCGGGGTCATTAAGTTTTTCAGCAGCGAATCCAGCAGCAGAGTGGCAATGCCATTCCTCCTGTACTCTTTCAATACACCCAGGGAGAGGATATAGGCTATATCACAATCACTAAAACATTTCGCCAATATGCCAGTGTCTTCGTCATTCAAGTAGGAGTGAGGTTTGATTTCCGCCACTATCAGTCCGATGATTTGCTGCTGATACACTGCGGCCAATGAGTAGAAGTGACTGAAACACCACTGTTTCAATTAGTCCATTCCGCAATGCCCACTCCTGCCTCTAACCTGTTACTGGAGGTAATTTCCTCATACCAGTACAGTGGGTACTCAATGGGAAACCAGTCTTGGCAGCGTGTTCGCACCTCATCTAGATCCGCAGGGCATAGAAACCTTAGCTGAACATCTGCGAGTGAATACAAAGTAATTTCCCTTTCTGCATGTTTGTTGCTCATCATGGAGTAAGCCTTTCCATTTGAAGGATACCTGGGTGCAAACAACGCAGTCTTGAACAAAACCCTGACAACACCCCCAAAATGTAATCTGTAACCTATTTGGTTCCACTATGTCGACACCTGATTAAGCCAGCCGTAATGATATCAGTTACTGCAACCGATTAATTTAGAAAGGAGCGCCCTTACCAGGTAAAATCAGCCATTTCACGTATTCTAGCAAGCCGAGACTGGCCTTTGTCGTTTCCTTTTCATCGTAATAACAGTGAAATGGTGCTCAACTCCACTATTCCCTTTCAAACCACTCATTTAATTATCACTGGCTATTGTTGATTTGGTAATAATTCACTTGAATTCACTGTATCACACAAGGCTACAAACTTTCGACACAACACATGACTTTTCAGGCGCTGGCATTTGGCAAAAACATTTTCTCTCTTGCTTCGTACGATATGAGGGAAAAGGACACGCTCTGGCTGGAGGGCATTGGTACATTTAATAATTATAAAAGTTAATGTTCTTGATGCTAAATGAATATTTTTGGTAATCGTTCAGTGAGGGGTTTTGCTTCTGGATAAAAAAATGATTTTCACGTTGCAAAAAAAATGTCTGTCTTTTCAGGCTGATTTTGTATCTATTTGTCTTCTAGTTGGTAGCATAGTCAAAACGCCGGTACATTTTAAATAATTTGTTATATGCATATATTGTGTGTCCACTTAAGTTTCCAGCATATGGGAAACTTTTTTATTATTAAAATGCAGTTTTGGTGAAAAACTCGGGATCTTCCCAACTCGACCAAAAAACGAATTAAACTATTTAATAGATACATTGTTTCGTGTCACTTGTCTTTGGTTGAATAAACTAATAAATACTGCGGGCTTCTGCAAAAAGTTGCCTAAAATGAAATTCATTTGCCATTCGGGAACGTAGTTTGCAGCGGATTTCTCACTCCCACCCACGGGGGTCTATCAGAGAAGCAAAATGTCCGCATTCATGCTACGTTCCCAGTTGACACCTTTGCGCTTAAATTGGTCGAAGAAAAATCAAGGCAAAAACGGCTCTGAATCAAAAATATTTAATGGCTTAGTATTTAAAAAAAATCTTACATATAAACGCTTTCCTTTGCACATAATTTAAAGTTATTCCACTTCACTCTCGTTGTCCTCGCCAAACGACGTTGCCCTGCAGTTGAGCGTCAAGTTGCTCAAATTGCTGATTAAATCAACTGTAGCCCGTAAATTCGCCTCGCCATTCGGAGACTCTTGGCCACTTGACGGACTTTGAGGACTATTCGAAGGGGTGGCTGGTAAAACACTAATGTGATCCGTGGAGCTAACTGGGTGCATCTCAAGTGCAGGGCGCTCGCAAGGAGAATTAGTCCTAATCCCTGCCACTCCTAGACATTAAAAAGGAATAAATTTGAAGTTTCATTTTTCGTATCGATTGGGTACCTTTTTTGCTAATAGTCGAGAAATCCCGTTTGATTTGTCGCCTCCTCGAAGGGTCATTGCGCCTAATTTGGACCATATTTTCAAAATCCGCAACATAGAGAAAGCCTGCAATGAGCAATTCAACGGTTTTGTCCTCGTTCTTGTAGGAATTCTCCATTTCTTTGCTGGTTCGTTCATCGTACTGCCACCAACCTGTAAGCGAGTACCATAGAAAGGCATTTCAAAGCCTAGAATACTAAAATCGAGTTTTTTTGATCAATTAAACACTAGTTGATGTTATTCGTAACATTTATTGAAACAGAGATAATCTAAAGCGTTTGTTTCAAACACTGCTACAAATAATAGATAATACATCAATCGCTTTATGTAGAACTATAAATGTTAATACGTTAGTATTATAGTAGATAAAAACTGAGTGGGAGAATGAGGGGTTTGCTGTATGCAGATCAGAGATTCACAGAGGGAGGATGAGTGGGTATTGAATAAATTATTTGCTCAATCCGGCCACCCCTTTAACAACCAAATTCCTATTAGTATCCCGTCGAATCGACCGCTTTCTGCTCGGATGGCCTTTGGGGTACTGATACAAATTTTGAAAGTCTATAACGTATAAATGACCGCAAATAATCAAATCAAATCGGGGCAGTTGCAGTTTAAAAGCCTCTTCAATCTCTTCCGTTGACCTTTCATCATATTTCCACCAACCTTGCAACAAAACCAAGTTTCAAATTTTCATTGAATTGTTTCAGTTCATTACGCCTCTCTCTTATCTCGAGTGCCAATTGGGGCCTTACCGTTTCTGCCTTCGTAAAACCACTGGTAGCCCCCGTCGAACGTTTCGGCCAGATCTTGGGGCTGGGGCGCCTGCAGAAGACGCGGCTGCTCTATGAAATCCACTGGGATTTCTTGACGGCACATTGCGCATCTTTTATTCTGATTCGCAAACCCTTTCACACACAAATAACAGAAGATATGTCCGCAGGGTAGTTGGGCGGGGTGCACGCAGGGCTGCAGGCATACTGCACATTCAGGCTTATCGCCTAAAAGTTTTCATTAGCTAGTTTTTTGAGGAAAATTACTCGACATTCTGATACTGAACGGTTTTTTCGGGGGTCTGTTGCCTGAAGCCTATGAGGCTCCAAACCACTCGTGCTGAAAAAACTCTTCAGTGTCAGAATGTCGAGTAAAATACTCTGTTTCGCATTAACTAAGTGCTTACTTGGAGTGCTGGGTTCTTCTACTTTAGCAACAGCTTCAGCCATAACTATAATTAGAGCAACTTTCCAAATAACAACACAAACACTTCGTTTTCAGAATCCCATTTTAGAAGGGTTTGGTGAAAGCCTGTTGCCTAATTTATACCTGATAACAACACGAAATTAATCAAATGGAAATTAGGACACTGAACTATTTGTAAATATTATAAATTATTGACTTTTTGTATATAAAATTTGACACTGCTGACATCCATCAAGAACTTTCGAGAGTAACCTATTGAACTTCGAGAGTAACTATTTGTCTTTCTACCATTGGCTACATTGCTTTTGACTTTGCCAGTTGCCTTGATGTCTATACTTGACACTTCGTCAGTGCTTAACCTTAATTCACCTCAGTTTAAACCGTTTTACCGCCTTTATCCCAGTTGTTTGTTGATTGCTGTTGTTGTTTCGTGATTAGTGCAGTAACTGCTTTGTACAATGGATGTTGCCGATGTAAATGTAGGCCAGCGCCAGCATCGCGATGAAATCGGCATTCGCTGCCAGAAGCTGTTCCAGGACTTCCTGGAAGAGTATGCCAGACAACACCTTCGATCAGCCCCCCATATAACGGCTTACGCATTTTCTAGGTACAGAGAAGAGGGCGAGCTGAAATATCTGGAGCCCGCCAAGGAATTGCAAAACGAAGAGCGCAGCATAATTGAAGTGAACTTCGACGATGTGGAGAAATACAACCAAAACCTGGCTACTACAGTCATAGAGGAGTACTACAGGGTCTACCCGTATCTGTGTCAAGCTGTGGCCAACTTTGTGAAAGACCGCACGGAGCTGAAAAAGCCCAAGCAGTGCTACATTGCGTTCACCGACGTGCCAACCAGGCACGTAGTGCGAGAGCTGAAAACTGACAAAATTGGCACTCTGATTCGGATTTCTGGACAAGTAATCCGCACACATCCCGTCCATCCGGAGCTCGTCTCCGGCACCTTTGTGTGCCTGGACTGTCAGACGGTTATCAAGAATATTGAGCAGCAATTCAGGGTAAGGGCAGCGCTAAACTCGCCCCTAGACGCACAACAGCAAAGTGCTGGTTTCAGTACACAAACCCAACAATCTGCCGCAATCCCGTCTGCAACAACCGGTCGAGGTTCATGTTGGACTTGGACAAGTCCCAGTTCGTAGACTTCCAAAAAGTGAGGATACAAGAGACGCAAGCTGAGCTCCCCAGGGGCTGCGTTCCGAGGAGTGTCGAAGTAATCCTGAGAGAGGAAAATGTTGAGAGCGTTCAGGTGAATCGAGGCGTTGCCACTAAATTCCCCCAGGAAATACAGGATCTGTTTTAGGCCGGGGATCGATACGATTTCACTGGAACAGTGATAGTCGTTCCGGATGTTGGGGCAATGGCCCTGCCGGGCGCAAAAACGCAAATCGCTTCCAGACACAAGCACGGTGATGAGGCTGAAGGTGTGAGAGGATTGAAGGCTCTGGGCGTGAAAGATCTGCACTACCGGATGGCGTTTTTGGCTTGCAGTGTGCAGGCCACGAATCCCAAATTTGGGGGAATCGATCTGCCGATGGGTAGGCAGGTGCCCTTTTCTGAGCTTGAATCTCTGAAGTGCATTAAATGTGATTTTAGGCGATATTACTCCCGAAATTATGCGCCAGCAAATGACTGAAGGGGAGTGGAGGCACATGTACGAAATGTCCCACGACAGGAACTTGTACCAAAATATGATCACCAGCTTATTTCCAAGCATTTATGGCAATGATGAGGTAGTGGATTAGTAGCGAGTCAATCTCCTGTAAGCCATAAGTTGAGTTGTAGGTGAAAAAGGGCATTTTGCTTATGCTGTTTGGGGGAGTGTCCAAGACAACTAAGGAGGGCACTTCCTTGAGAGGAGACATCAATTGCTGCATCGTCGGAGACCCGAGCACAGCAAAAAGCCAATTTTTGAAGCAAGTGTCTGAGTTTGCCCCTCGGGCAGTGTACACATCAGGTAACTTTACGTCAGCCCTGTAAATTATCGGGTCAAAAACGTTCAATTCTATGCCAGGAAAGGCTTCATCTGCCGCCGGTTTAACAGCAGCAGTTGTGCGAGACGAAGAAACCGGCGATTTTGTTATTGAAGCGGGCGCCCTGATGTTGGCCGATAACGGTGTCTGTTGCATTGATGAGTTCGATAAAATGGACCCTAGAGATCAGGTGGCCATCCACGAAGCGATGGAGCAGCAAACGATCTCTATTGCCAAAGCAGGTATGAGTTTAAAGCAGAGTTTTTCCGCTTGTCTGACCGGTTTTTTAGGTGTCAGGGCAACTCTTAATGCCAGGACTTCGATTCTGGCGGCAGCCAACCCCTCTGGGGGGCGATACGACCGTTCCCGGTCGCTCCAGCAAAACATCCAGCTGTCGGCCCCCATCATGTCCAGATTCGATTTGTTCTTCATTCTGATCGATGAATGCAACGAACTCATTGACTATTCAATTGCCAGGAAGATTGTGGACCTGCACAGCAACATCGAAGAGACCGTGGAAAAGGTAAGGCGCGTATGAAATAACTTTTTTATTCGAAT
>NW_026018611.1:810785-817768 GCF_020466585.1 Dendroctonus ponderosae
AAGTAAATGTGGCGCTTTGAACTTGCCACTGTCATTATATATTTTTTAGTATTTTTATTTAAAAATAACCGAAATGCTTTCCGAAATTTAAGGAATCACGTAGGTTTATCAACAACTATTGATCCTATTTTCAAGTTTACTTACAATTTGTAAATTACACCTTTGTTACAAGTTCAGTCTCATAATCGTTTTAATTGCCTACTTATCTACTTTTGCGATGTTGTCACACGTAAAACACGATCTTTTTAAGAAGCGCAAATGTCATGCAGAGTATGCAAGATGCATACACCATCCCAAGACCACAGGTGTTTCAAGTTGAAAAAGTACTTAACCTTAATTACAAACTTCAAAACATGACATTTCAAAAAATGACATTGCCACAAAATTTTAAATATGAAATCGATGCATTTTATTATTCGTGTAATCTTTCATTTGAATAAAAAATAGTGTTCGATACGAGGGCGAAAATGTGTTTTTCGAACTCCTGACGGATTGACGGTCAAACGCCGTCGTCGTTCGAAAAACGACATTTTTCGCCCTTGTATCGAAAACTACTATTTTCACTATTCAGCCGATTTTTTAAATTAGGTGTACTCCAAACAAGAGGTGCTGCAGTATATTAGTTTCGCCAGGAAATTCAAGCCAGTGATAAGCAGCGAATCGGGCTCCCTCTTGGTCAAGTACGGTAGCGTGTGAGTGATTTTTCAACGGAAACTACAGTGTTTTCTTGCAGTTTTTACAATCGGCTACGACAGCGAGACGACGCGTCCTCCGGAAAATCCACGTGGAGAATCACAGTGCGGCAACTGGAGAGCATGATTCGCCTGTCAGAGGCGATGGCCCGGATGGACATCAGCGACGACGTCCAACCGAAGCACGTCAAAGAAGCGTACCGGCTGCTAAATAAGTCCATCATCAGAGTGGAACAGCCAGATGTCCATTTGGGCGGAGACCAGGATGAGGTGCTCCAGGAAGACGAAACGTCGCAACTGGATGGAGCGCAAACGCCCACCCCCCAGCTGGCCAAAAAGAAGATGGTTCTTAGCTTTGAAGAATACAAACATCTGAGCAACCTCATCGTGATGTACATGAGGAAGCAGGAGGCCAAGTTCGAGGAGCAGGGCCGCGAAGGGACGCATAGAAGCGACGTGCTCCAATGGTACTTGGATCACATCGAAAATACCGTCGAGTCGGAGGACGAGCTGATTGAGAAGAAGGACATGCTGGAAAAGGTCCTGGATAGGCTGATTTATCACGTAAGTTGTTTCAATGGCAGGTGAACGTTTTGTGCAAAATCGGGTTTCTGGCAGGATCAAATCATCATTCCGCTGACTAAATCCGGCCTTAAAGGCAGCGCGCAGGAAGAGGAGGACGATCCTTTGCTGGTGGTGCATCCGAATTACTTGATAGATCAGTAGTGGGTATAACACCATTCTCAGTTATTTTTCTTTTTTTTGAGAGAGAGAGGGAATCAGATCTGCTATGTGCGCTTCCCAATGAAGCCCATAATTCTTGTGAAAAATACAGCAACTTCGCTCAGCCAAAGTCATCGGTTCGGTATAAGCGACTGCTTTTTAGTATTACATTTTTTTGTATTTTAAACGTCTCTTAAAATCCCATTTCAATTCCTAAGTGATCCTAATTGAGAAAGTTTTTTCCTAGTAGTTCCATTCGACTTCATTAAGAAAGGGACGGTAAAGCACGAAAGTGTTCCTATTGGTTGGAGATCAATACTCACGACAGATCTCCAACCAATAGAAACACTTTCGTATCATCGTATAGACGGATGCATGCGCATGAGCTTTAGACCTGCTAGCTGTCGGGGGTTTTGCTGAAGTTTTCGCAAGTGAATCTGAATAATGGCTGTGTGTGTGTGTGTGTGTGTGAGTCGAAGGATTACGTTTTAGTCTAAGTCGAAACGGGATTTTCACATGTACTAGTTTAATAACAATTAAGTATGTACAAAACGGGCGGGAAGCTTTTGTTCTCGATTGATTCCCTGGAAGAAGGAATTTTCGAATTGCTATCGGGATTCTTCATCTGGATAACGGGATTTCTTCCAACTACTTCAAGCTTTGAAAGCACGAGCCCACCGTGATGAATCCAACATTTTTCGAATCCACGTACATTTCATCGAATCGGTCCATGAACGATCCTTTGCCTGCAATTTGAACCATTCACGAATCCACCAAATTCAACCTATTCGCTACTCACAGTCTTCAATCTCCTCGAAGTCTTCCGAGAATAAATCGGTTGCATACACTAGTCGGCGAATTTCCAGGGCTCCAATCTCCTCCAGCAGCTGCGAAAAGTCTCCCAATATAAATATTCTATATACTTTCCTGACTGTTTCAATTCCAAATCAAAATTAATTCCTGAGTTTCAGTCATGTATTGACCTTCTTTATCAATTAAAATACGTTTCGGTGTATTTTTGATACTTTGTGTACAGTTGATACTTTGTGTACAGTTTCTAAAGGCTTTCAGCTCTACATAAGCAAAATTGCAGTTGAATCCGGGAGCTTACTGATTTTTTAGAGCAATCTGAGTATGAGCTTGCGAGATAAGCACCGTGGAGACTTATACAGAAAAATATAAAAAATCGCCCACCTTAATTGAAAATTAATGGACAGTTGATACTTTTTGTACAGTTTCTAAAGGCTTTCAGCTCTATACACGCAAAATTTCAGTTGAATCCGGGAGCTCACTGATTTTTTAGAGCCATCTGAGTATGAGCGTGCGAGATAAGCACCGTGGAGACTTACACAGAAAAAATTAAAAAATCGCCCACCTTAAACGAAAATTAGTGGACAGTTGATACTTTGTGTACAGTTTCTAACGGCTTTCAGCTCTACATAAGCAAAATTGCAGTTGAATCCGGGAGCTCACTGATTTTTTAGAGCCATCTGAGTATGAGCGTGCGAGATAAGCACCGTTGAGACGTGCACAGAAAAATTTAAAAAATCGCTGACCTCAAGCGAAAATTAGTGCAGTTGATACTTTGCGTACAGTTTCTAAAGGATTTCAGCTCTACATAAGCAAAATTGCAGTTGAATCCGGGAGCTCACTGATTTTTTAGGGCCATCTGAGTATGAGCGTGCGAGATAAGCACCGTGAAGACTTACACAGAAAAAATTTAAAAATCGCCCACCTTAAGCGAAAATTAGTGGACAGTTGATACTTTGTGTACAGTTTCTAAAGGCTTTCAGCTCTATACAAGGAAAGTTTCACTGGAATCCGGGAGCTCACTGATTTTTTAGAGCAATTTTCTAAATGTATGCCAAGCCTTAAAGCTTAAAAATACACCAAAACGTATTTTAATTGATAAATCAAGACAATAAATGACTGAAACCCAGGAATTAATTTTGATTTGGAATAGAAATATTTTCATCATGGAAACTGGCGTGTTTTCGGTGCTTTTAAGCCGTCAAGGAATAGGATTTCAGGCGCGTCAGGAAGAAATGATATTCCACGACGGCCTGAACCGCAACAGTTTCTTTCGGTAAATTTTCGGTATCCTCCACTTACCTCCAGCAAGTAAAACACATCGACCGGTTTCAAGTAGCAGAATTTGCAGCAAAGCTGCCGAAGCGGGATTTTGGAGTTCTCTATGCAGTAGGAAAAGACTTGGGAGAGCCAGAGTTTCAACATGGCGGCATCCAGAGTTCCATCTATGGCAGTCCAAGGTGCAGCCTTGATTTTGAACCAGTTGGGAGCGCTTTGGAGTGGCAAAGTTTCACCGTTTTCAATATAGGGATTTTGTTCGAATTACCTGACTTGTATTGGGCTGCAGTCGGAGGTCTTCGCATCCTCTTGCAAGTCGCTGCAAGTCTTCGTGAGCCACGCCTCTTGGTGCTTGAAGTGCACGAAAGTCACCTCGCATATGCCCGTTCGCACCACGTAATGGTGCTCGGTTAGAGCGATGAGGATTAGAGCAATCGGTTCATCTGGGAAAGCCTCCTATAAAAACTGTCATTATTGGCTGGTCTGGATGGCGCAAAAGGTTACTTTTAGAGCGAATCCAGTTGCGCCCAGCACATTGGCGTCTTCAATGTGGCGCAGCAAGTCCCAAGCCACACCGACATTTTCCACTATTCCCTGTGCCAGTAAAACGTCCTCAAATTCCTCCTTGCTGGTCGGCACGCCAACTTTCCAGTCCCTAGGAAAAAGGGGCGTTGCCTAGAAAAATCCCTGTGAAAGCGCTTTCAGTACCTTTCTAGTTTTTCCGCAATGGAACAGGTGCGCTCCAAGGTGGCAGCCAGTGTCTCCAAGCCATCCACCTTGAAACTTTGCAAAGTCGGGTATTGCTGGACGAAATATTTCTTCATCAGGTAGCTGGCTCGATCGTCAGTTTCAATCTCTTCAAACGTGGTCGACAGCAGCTTGGTTAAGTCGCAAACGTGCGGCACCAGACGCTTTTCCTGCGAGTCCAACGGCTTCAGCATCTCTGGGAATGAAAATAATTGTATATACTTTCCTGACTGTGTTTCAATTCCAAATCAAAATTAATTCCTGGGTTTCAGTCATTTATTGTCTTTACTTATCAATTAAAATACATTTTGAAAATGTATGCCAAGGCTTAACAGGCAGCAACAACGCTACACGTAAAAACTGATGATGGTGGAAAAATACACCGAAACGTATTTTAATTTATAAATAGAGACAATAAATGACTGAAACCCAGGAATTAATTTTGAAATGAAAATAATGCATCTCTTTCCCGTCTGGGGATGGTTTTGGTACCTTGTTTGATTTCCTCTAAGCTCGGGACTTTGCAGTCCGGGTTGGCCGGCTGCTCGGGCGCATTTTCAGCCAGCTCAACTTCCTGCTTGATTGAAAAGTTGAAGATTTCCGGACTGGGGCTCCGCACGCGGTCCAGATCAATGCAGTCCGAAATCCAGTGCTTCAGGTTGTTGATCGTCGCATTGATGGAAAGATCCATGGGCTCCCCATCATCAACGCATATCACCTCAACATCGGAGTTGTGAAGAACCGGCGCAGGTTCTTCACAACTCCCCGATGGCATTTCACTGTCGACTTCGTCATCGTCTTCAGGCCTTGCGCTAGAATTTCCATGTTTTCCATGCGGGTCTATGATTGATTTTCGTGCTGCTCACCCCGACTCAATGAGAGCTTCAGCCTCCTTGAGCTCACCTTTGAGCTTCGCCTGGTATCGCTTGGCCAGCTCCTCGATCACCTCCGAATGGTCCTCCAGATCGGGATTCAGAACGAAGTGGTGCTCGGGAAAGTTGAACTCCATTCGCGCCGTGCTTGCGCTGATGGACAACACCTGAAGATCCCCAGAATAGTAAATTTGCCCGGTTAAATCAGCAAGCCCACCTCGTTGAAGCCGAACAGGTGGCCGCACTCGTTCTCCGCCCCTGTGCCAGAAGAATTGTTCTTCAGTTGAATGAAGGCTGCAAAGGCCTCGTCCATTGTGTGGTGGGTGAAGGTGGCGCTTTGAGAGAAAATGAAGTGCAGCGACAGCCGGTATGGAGCCAGAGAGAGCTTGCGCTGCTCTCTAAAAAACTGCACCATCCGATGCTCTTTCATGTTGGTCAGGGTGGATTTCAGCAGGGGTTGAGTGAACTGCTGCCAGACTTTGTAGTTGTGCACGGACCACTCTGGAAAGCCACCGTAAGGGCCCAGAGGGCTGACTGAATGGAAAACCGCTTACCAGGCGTGTCGTTCCTGTGGCTCAACGAGCACAGGATGGTAGACGTGAGGGTGTACTTCTTGATGTCTTCCTCGCTGGTGGGTTGCACATATAAGGGTTTCTTCGCGCAAGCAACCAGACGCGGCGTGTAGAAGTCGTAGTTGGTCTTGTTGAAGTAGTCGATGCTGGTGAATTTCCCGTGGAGGGCCACTTCCACGTCTTTTTGGTTGTTTAGGATGTAGTAGCCGAGGAACACAAAGGCCACCCGCAGCTCCTGGATGGAGACTCTGGACTTGCGGTTCAAGCCTGAAAAGTTCAGCGATAGCCTATAAATATCTCCTTTTTCCAGAGTGGCGCTTAACCGTGGAAGGCTGTTCAAGTTTCAGCTGGTTTGGGAGCTGAGCCAGTCCTGGATGGACCAGTGATCAGGTACCCATTCTCTTTTTTGCTCGCTATTATTTACACTCAATGGCTAATGTTTGCTGAGTTTACCTGAAGGGTCCTCTCCATGCATTAGAAAGTGCTTAAGCGGCACAAAATACTTGGCGATCGGCTCCAGCTTGTACAGGTTGGGGATGATGAGTTCAATGTTTGCAAGGAACGGCACGCTCTTCTTGAGCAGCGTGAAGCGGTGGGAAACGTTGCTGCAAAGGCAAAATGTTGGTGTTTTGAAAACGGTAAAGTGCGGCTCCAACCTGCTGGTTTTGTCGCGGCTTTTCGGCGACTTTATATACAGCAAATCCCTCAGAGCTCTATAGCCGATGAGCTTGTTGACCGGGCTGGGCGTCAGGAAGAAAATGGCCATCTAGAAGCCGGGGTTTTCAGTTTAAGTTGCTCGACTTACAGCCTGAGTAGTTACCCTCAATAGAATCAGCAGTTTGTCCTCCTCTTGCGTCCAGCGCGGCCTATATCGAATGCCGCCGAATTTTCGAATAACCGCCCGATCCACGCTGTCGAAAATGATTTTTTGGACTTGCTTGATGCTTCTTCGCGGCTGCGGCTGGTTGATTTTCTTCCTTTTCTTCTGCTTGCCGCCTTTGCCTGCCAACGGCAGGTGCTTGTTCTCGCGGGGCCTCGATAGAAAGTGCTTGTTTGTCGGCTTCAAGGTGACGGTCTGGAATGGTTTATTAAGGCCGTTTTAGTCGGCAATTTTATTGCCCGCAACTTTCTTGCACGCAATATTTCCTTCATTTTATCAGTTTTCGAGTTGCCGGCAGATTTAATTGCACTTGCCGGCTATAGTTCCAAACCTAAAATTTGAATGACTTTTCTGGTTCTTTTCATGCTACCAACTGGTCGTTCATAGTAATATAAATCACTAGCAGTGG
>NW_026018611.1:818767-820539 GCF_020466585.1 Dendroctonus ponderosae
GGAAAACGGCATTTAATCGAAAAATTTATATGAAAAATATTGTTTGTTACGAGATTTTCTATAAGGTGAGCATAGTCTTAATCGGCAAAGCGGCAATCCTAGTACCAGTTCGTAGCGGAAAGCATTACCCATTAACATTTTAGGTTTGGAACTATAGCCGGCAACTCAAAAACTGATAAAATGGAATAAAATAGAAATTGGCGACTGTAAAACGGCCTTAGATTATCTGGATCGGATGGTAGGAGAGGCCTGAATGGTACCTTGTCAAGTTTTAAAGAGTTTAGGGACTCTGGAACCGTGTCCTGGTTGCTGATGGTGAAAAGATGCCAACTTCTGGGCAGGTGGGAGTAAAGCGACGAGTCCAGACCGGCGCCCCCGAGATGATCGCCCGGTATTTCCCCAGTGTCGAACCTGTTGAGCGAAATTAAATTAACTCCGGAAAGCGGCGCGCTTCTCCAAACGGCTCTCACTCTTTAACGTTGGCCTTCGTCCGGACAGTTTTGGCTTTCAGCAAACTGGGCTTGGACCTGGCGGGTATGAAAGCGGTGGATCCTTCCTTGCCGTGCAATTTTATCGCCAGTTCGGTGTGAAGGCCTAAACAGACTCGATGTAGCTCGAGAAAAAGCCCCGTTTCTATACACTCACATATGTTATTCATTGTCGACCAGTACTTCATCACATCGTCCATGCGGTGAAACTCAAACCGGATTTTCGGATAGTCCTTCTCGGCGATTTTCGTGTAGTCCTGCTTGATTGAGGTGGTGTCCCATAGGGTGGCCTTGCGGTTCATATAGAAGAACATCTTTTCCTTTTCGTGGAACCCTGAGGGGCCGAGTTGGACCAGTCCGCAATAGCATAGCAGATGGAGCTGGCTGATCATGTCGTAGAGGAACTTCCGCCGGTAGAGGATTATTGTGCGCACGCCAACCGGCAGGTCCTTTAGGGTGTAAAACCTGCAACAGTGACGTCTAACCGACTGGGGCGTCTATAGAGCTGAAATCGAACCGTTTGATTGGATGCTGCAGCAGTTCTTGCAGCTCGTGCGAGTAAAAGTTGACGGAATAGCAGCGGGTGATCAGCACTAGGGGGAAGCGCATTATCACGTCGCCTAAGAGACCCCAGCCCTTGTCCCACCCGAAATGTTTCGGCATGGGGTGAATGAAGGTTTTCCACGAAATTTCTCTGCAGTACATCGGAGGAATCGCCTCCAGTTCGGAGTCGCTTAGTCTGATCTGGAACGAAGCAATGTCTTCTTCTGCGTCTTAGTTGTTTTGACTGGCTCTACCTGATTTGCATGCAGCACATCCCTAGCAGCCGCCTTGGATAGAGGCGTCGAACTGCTCTCTTCAAAGATCAGATAATAGAACAGTTCGTGTATTAAAGCCAATCGAGCAAACTTGGGCCGGCGCCCGTAGCATCGGGCCGATGTTTTGCTGGGTTTCACTGTATCATGCGGAATGAGCCGTTGGATCTGCGTCAGGCTCTGGATAACGTCCGCTTGAGTGAATGGAGATCTGCAAAATCACTAGTTAGTTTCGGTTGGCGCAACCCTCCATCAACTCACTTGGCTTCTTTCGGTTGGGTGCCGGGTTTCTTGACCGTTTTGGGGTGGTGGCAGATCACTTTTTCCTTCAGATGCTGCAAGTTCTCCTGGATCACGTGATGGTCGAGGGGGACCCGCGGCAGGCAAAGGAACGTCTGGGTCTTTTTCACTGTGCCACTGCTAATATGGATGGTGATCGCTTTCAGGTAACCCTCAGCAGTGAGGGTGT
>NW_026018611.1:821538-828530 GCF_020466585.1 Dendroctonus ponderosae
TCTACAAATTTTCTAAAATGCATACGCCGTTTGAGGCTCGTTCAGTATCTTCTGACGTTGCCGCTGTTTGAGTTTTTCCAGCGCAGTGCTTGATCCAGTTTGAATGGAAATTGGGCGACTTGAATCTTGCTGACCCTCGTCCACTAGACGTGTTGCGGTAAACCTAAAGCAAGACGGTTATGCGGACAAAGATGGTTCGGGAAGTCACCACTTGGTGAAACTCACCTGTTCATCGTATTCCGCCCAACATCAATCTTTCGGCCAGCTATCAGCTTTCGGGTGGTCAATTTTTTAATAATGGTCCTCATCGAGGAAAAATCGCTATCAAACGCCTCATTTAACTCGGAGGTACTAATGCCATGCTTGCCTTTCGACACTATGTACTGGTACACGTCCCTAATGAGGTCTTTGTTGAAAATCCGTCGCGATTTCATTGGGTTCTTGGACTTTCCTGCAAAATTCTCGTTACTTTGTTCGTTTGACTTTGGTAGCTGTTCCTACCCTTGCCCTCGTCAGCGTCGTCATCCTCGTCATCTTCAGCATCATCAGATGACTCTTCTTTTTGGTGATCCACCCACGAGGCCTCAACGTTCACATAGGGATCCCTCAATTTAGCCAACTGCACCATGCGCTCTTTGGATAAATTTTTCATCATGTACTCCTGATACGTTGAGCCCTCATAGTACTCCTTATATGGCACCGTCTGAAACATCAACACGTTGATGGTGTGTGATTATTGCGCGATTTAACTGACCAAGTTGAGGTTGATGTAGTGGTCAATTTCCGTTTGTTTGAACTGTTTCACTAACTCGCCCGGTTCGAACAGACTCTTAATGTCAGCATACGGTGTCTTAAAGTCGGCACATTTCTTCAGATAATTCACCGCCCGTTCGATCATGATTTGCTGCTTGGATTTCTTCTTGCTATGGAAGCGCCGCAACTGGATCAGCCTGCCCATTCTTGAATGTTCGCAATCTACGGAAAACAAGCAAATTTGCCTTGTGACCAGGTTCTGCTTGTTGAGCTTTTTGATGTAGTGATGAATGCTTTTTTGGTCCATGCCGAAACCTATAAGGAAACTCATTAACCGGACCAGTTAGGAGGGTTATTTGCCAAATGGTTTACAGGTGGACAGTGCTGTGGTGCCGGCGCTCATTTCTCCCAGCTCCCTCGCCCTGCCAATCCGCTCCAATATGCAATACTCTATTGGCATCAGTTCACAGTTGGGATCGCACATATCTTCATAGAGAATGCTCCTCCTCAGGTCCTCATCGGCCACTAAAACCAGCTTGTTTTTGTACGTCCCGAAGGCTTCACTTAGGCTCATCTGGCGCGCGGCCTCACTCACATTCCGTCGGTGTTTTAACGTGGAACATGAGCCCCATTCGCCGTATTCCTTTGCAGGAACTTCCACCTGCAATCCATGGGCTCTAGTGGCCGAGTTTAATGGATAAAAATTAGAAAGTCCCTACCGTGTATGGGTCGTTTCCACAGTTGCGTGGATCGGTAAAGAAATTGCTGTCGTCTGTGGGGTCTGTCCAAGGCAAATCCAGGTTCTGTCGTTCCTCCGGTAGTTCGTAGAACTGCACTTTGCTGTCGAGGCACACTATTCGCCAAATGGCCTCCTTTAAAGCCTGATAGTTGAGCTGGAATTTGAGCACATTTTCTATTCGTTTCCAAAGCGCTTGTAGGGTGATCCCGTCCAGGCCCTCCAAGGCGATTTCCTCAAACAGGATGCAGATCAGGTTGTGCCGTGTGAACTGCCAATAACTGAAAATTGAACTAGATAAGCTCCGTTTGGTCGAGGCGGACTCACAGTTGAGAATGAGCCAGAAACTAGCTGTTTAGTACGTTGCGTGCTTTTTACCTAGCTTTTAAGTCATCGGCTGCGAACAGATCGCGGCCAGGGTTGATTAGTCTTAGGCATTTGCGCCCTGAAACGGGATTGGTGCCCACTTCGTAACTCAAGTCCTGGAAATCCGCGCTGGACACTTTTTCGGTGGCTGGCCCTTCAGTGTTTTGGTCTATTTTGCGACGTCGCGGCAGGGCTTTGCCGATGGTTTTTCCGCCCAGATTTGCCGGCCGGCGTTTCGCGATTTTCACGTTTCGCTCGGAAAGCTTTGTTTCTATGAATTTCCCCATGGTTTACTCGACCGAAAATGCGATTGCTTCGTTCTCAATCCGCCACGCTCTTGTAACAGGAACAGGGGCGAGTGCTTGCACGAGAAAGGTCGGATTAATGTGACCGCTTCCTGCAGTAAGCAGCATAGAGATAGTAGAATTATTTTACTTACTCTATGGTACGCAGCCCTAATTTCAACGTGTTTCCAACTATTTAATTCGAGTGTTAGGTTAGGTTAGGTTCATTGATAAACACTGGGTTATGTCTTGTTTCATCATGTCTGCCCTCTCCAATCGTTTGATGCTGTGGACTGAGGTCGATTATCTTGTTCTCTCGCTCCCTTCCGTAGTGAAAATTCCATTTCTCTCTTCTGGCACTGCACAGACCTAAGCTACTTCTTCTTCTGATTTAGACAAATGGCGGAAATGTTCCAGGATTGAGGAAGGAATCCAACACCACAGAACATACCCCCTAAGGGGGGATATTTTGTGGTGTTCACGAAGATTTTTATTCTTCCAGCCGCCAAGCAAACAAAAAAAGAAGCAGCAACATTGCAAGTATACTATACTATAGTTTCATTCAGTGGCAACGTTGCATTAAAAATATGTTTGCGGCTAACTTTACACCTGCGTGCGATTTACGCGACCTAGAGAAAGTAAAATCATTTTATTTTACTTTCTCTATGTTACGCGATGCTCAGGATTGGCTGGAAGTTTGATTTTTCACAGAGGTTTTTGATATTTATTTGCGTTAGCGGCGCCGATTTTAGATCTGTTTGTATGCACCCAAGAAAATTTTTAGTTTATAAGTAACATAGCGGGCAAATAATTGTCAAAAATCTCGCATTCACCAACATATCCACATTTCACTAACACTGGGTTCCATCCGAGCCGCACACCCATCCTCTACTGCATCAAAAAAAGTCACGAAATATATATTTAATATTGACGACATAATAAAGTTATTGTACTGGAAGTAATCTACCTTAAAGCGTATCTTCAAACCTATAAAAAAAACAGCTTTACATAACTTTATCCATCTAGACTAAATTACATTTTTTCTTATACACCGCTAAAAAAACTACAATTCTAATGCAAAATACCTGGTACGGGTAGGGAATAAGAAAATTTATAATAAAAGCTAGCTAAATTATGCACAGCCAAATATATTTATATCTTAGATAAAATCGGGGATTTAAGAAGCGAGATAGTAGGTAAATGAAATGTTCAAAAAACCAATCGGTGTAAATTTGGATCAGTCTTAATATACTGGAAGCTATTGATTAGATTGGCAACTGAACATCTCTGATCTTCCATATATATATAGAACCACTACTATTCCAACCTTCACCGGTATTCAGAAGCCTAATCTCTAATATTGCCAGTACTGTCTACAGATGGAAATGGCAGTCCTAAGGGGGCGCCAAAATTGACCTTTAAAGTGCATTCTATAGACAGTACGGCCGTTATTTCATCTTACATTAAGATAAATTGTTTACTGCTAGTTGAACTTCACAATGAAAAGATTCGATTTATTACTAGTATTTAATTTCTCTTATCTTACAGTAAGTTTGACATCTAAGACATTATTTGAGAAGAAAATATACACCACACTGGGTACCACTAGACACCAACATCTTCATCAAACGCTTTTGCCAGTTACACAGTCAAGTAATCCAACCTTCCCCTTTGTAAAATAAAATGGCAATTAAGCATTTTCCAAGTCATTTAGTAGCAACGAAATAAATAGATCAAAAACACTTGAAACTGCCAATATATTAATCTGTTAAATTCTATTAGTGGGTCGATCCCGATGAGGCCTGCTGACAATTGGTCGAATCGCCCTCTTCAACCTCATCGTCTTCCTCCTCTTCTAGAAGTTTTTTCGCCAATTGCAGCGCATGGAACTCGTTGTAGTGTTTTTTCCTATACCCCGAACCAACGCTTTTATTGATGCACTCGAACAATGATAATGAAAATAAAGACACACATGCAAATGGAAAAAGAAACAAATTGCACTATCGACAACAAGTAAAATGCAGGAAACTTCCATTATTACCTTTTCAGTTCGAATTCTTTGCGCTTTTGTTGCTCCTCTTCTGTTTCTTCCTCCTCCTCATCGGAGCTGTCTGCCTCGGTGTCACAAAATTTTGGAGGCTTTTCTGCCGCAATTTTTATTCTTGAAAAATGTTTAAGTAAAAAAATGGGGGGAACAAACTAAAAACAGTGGGCACATTACAGCTAGAGATCAAGGAGTGAAGCGTGGTATAAACAAGTGAACTACAAGAAAAGCCATAAAAAGCTACTACAAAGGCAGCAGTTTGCCTGCAAGCTATTTACCTCCGTGCTAGTTCCTCAGGGTTTAAGCTCGCATTGTCAACCATGTCCACATCGTAGCTGTAAGGAGTTTTCGGTTCGTCAATTTTCATATGTCCGTATTCTTTGCCTGGAGGATGGTACGTTGCTATTATGTTCATTTCATCCCATTTTGTCTCTTTCGTCCTTCTAAGCGGAAACAAAGAGAATGCTCAAAACCCTCAGCTGCTACTCGCTATTGTAAGTGAAACGCTTAAAATTGAGCGGGGCCCCATTCACATATGGAAATGACAACGCGATTATCCATCTAAAAAAAGCGCTTGCCTCACTTGGCCTGATTAATTCACCTATTTAGTCATAGAATAACAAGTGAAACTGATGAATTCAACACCAAAGTGAGTCACAATTTATAAAAGTCTCCCGAACAGTCCGGCCAAAACAAACCCCGTGTTTTGGTTTGAAGGCGGCCGCCACAATTAGACCATGATGTTCGCTACTTACTTGGCAGACGGCTGACTTTCCTGTTTATCAAAACTACTTGAATTTTTCAATATGCCTTTGGCAGGCCGCTTTTGCAAATTTTCCGACATTTCCCAACGAAAAAACTTGCACTTGACAAATCAATGTCAGTCCCAGCCCGTCTAACGTCAGTGTCAGCAGCACAGCGTTGTTGCCAGTAGTTTGTCTTCGGTTTGTATTGAAGCAGTTTGGATTAGTTCAACTTCACAAGGTTTTCTTTGTTTCAAATTATAGCGGACAAGTGTATGGGATGAAGTAATTGTGAAGAGTTATGGGCAGTTTTCGCCCTTTTGCTGGAAAAGGTGAAATTATTATGCCCGAACCGGCAACGGCGGTTGACGCTGTTTACTGTTGCGAATAGGGTCCTGTCGGTCTTACGCTAATAATTCCCCCGTTTTATTCCATTATATTATTTTTATTTATGATCGGTTTGTGATTTAACCGAAAACAGTTTCACAACTGCCACTTTTCGCATCAGTCAAAAGTTTTGATTTTTTGCTTGCATCAGTATATACAGAGTGATTCGAAACTTGAGGTCCTTTCTCTGAGGCTGTTTAGGAAGTAAAGAAAGAAAAAATAGTAATAAGTTAATAATACTGATCGAAAACTGAGATAATCAGAAAGTATGGAACAATGTTTCTCAAGGCTCTGTCCCATTAATATTACGTAAATACCAAATCAAAATCAATTCCTGGCGCTACACATAGAAACTGATGATGGTGGAAAACACCGAAACGTATTTTAATTGATAGAGACAATAAATGACTGAAACCCAGGAATTGATTTTGATTTGGAATTGAAACACAGCCAGGAAAGTATATACTTTACGTAAATATGCATATTTCCGCTGTCTGATGAAAATATTGATTCTTAAAAAACATTTGCGGTCGAAAACCTTAGTCGATAAATCAAATGGTTAATATTCTATTTTATTTTTTCGTTCCGACAAGATGGTCGGTTAGAGTTTACCGGTGTGACGATAGAGCCCCAATAATCGCGCCCCAGTCGGTTTTTTAGGGTTGTTGTATTGACGTGCAAACGTCAACAGTGACATAAATTGAAAGTGCACCCTTTCATCTCGATTCGGGACATTTTCAACAAGTCCCAGTGGGCTCCCGAAGGATTTCGGGGAAAAATCGTCCTAAATCACAGTTAAATTCGCCGCAAAACCTCGCGCTTTCGTCTTACACTGAGCATCGCATGCGCAATCTATTCATAGCTCGCTGTGGTGATCAAATTTCTTGAAAATATTCGGCCAGTCTGGTTTTGTCCGAGTCGAAGTGTAGTCGAGCGTTTTCCGATAGTGTTGTGCCCTTAACTGTCAAGTTTCGAACAATTCCAGCTTAAAGGTGAGTGAAATCAAGGGTTATTTGCCTGCTTTTGATCGTCCCAGACGATGACTGGGCCTGGAAGGGCTTCGCCCTTTGAGAAACGGCCGGACTTTGAGGGAACGCAAGTGCACTGTGCAGGTGCAGCCCTTTGCATCAGGGCAGGGCACCAGAGCGTGAGAATCCCGAAATCTTAATCTTCCAGTTAAAAGAGTTACCCGTTCGTAAATGAGACATTTCAATTGCCGCAAATGGCTGGAGGTTTTGGAAAAAACCGTCTTTAGCAGGGCTTCTTCGACAGTGAGACTCTTCTGGGTTATTTTTATGCGCCGATAGCACGGGCAATATCAGGCGGATTTGTTGTTTTAGGGCTGCAGCAGAACAAATCGACATCAAGCCGGTATATAAATGCGCACCTACAGAACCGAGCAGGAATCCGAGTGTTTTGGAATTTGGCCAAAAAATCTAAATTTATAATTATTTGGGAGGCGACCGGTATTTATTTGATACAATTTAACACTTTTACCTTGGGCCCCTTCATAACTTGCATCTCGTAATGTTCCCTTCTAGGGCTGTGCCCGAAGGTTATGAAAGTGTCACTCAAGGGCGGATCCAGGAGGGGGATCCCCATTCAATTCTCTATCCAACGATGCCAAAACGAATTCGGTGGCTCAAATGGTTCTTGAGAAACTTCGAAAAAAGCAGCGT
>NW_026018611.1:829242-835671 GCF_020466585.1 Dendroctonus ponderosae
AGACAGTTCCGTCTTAGTCGGAAAGCACGGGAGATCACTTCGCCCACTGCCTCATCGCCTTTGATAATGTCCAGCGCAGTTGTGGACGAAACGTCAGGAAGAAATTCCCATGGAAGGATTATCAAAACATGGAAAACACTCCTAAATGTAAGACTTTAAACAGTTGAAAATAGCTGACCAGACCCAAGAATCGTTTCGAGTTTTTCGTCGTTTTATGCCGCAAAATCCGTCTGAACCCATTAAGCTTCTCCAATGTCCAACAGAGCCTTGTTTTCAACGGCGCGTTCTTGTGCGATTATTTCTGTTATTGTTCACGGTTGCTCTGTTTGTTCTTGTATCGGTGCGCGGCAATAACCGCTAAACGATTGCATAAACGTGTTATAATTATCGATTTTAATTTCGCCATTACATTCGGTCGATTGGTCAATGCCTGGCTGTTGAAATTGGAAATTCCGCAAAAAAAAGCGTCGATTTGCTGGTAATTCGGCCACATTGGCGTGAATTCACCCTGTATGCGTCACCGGCCGTCTAGACTGCGAGCTTATACCATGAAAAGACCCATCATGGTGTGACCTAAGCGAACCTTGAACCCGCCTGCACCACTGGCTTTTCGCTTTTTGCCAGTTTTACTTTATGTCTTCAGCTCGACCACTACCAAATCGCTCAATGATGGAAATTTCGCAAAAAACGGCGAATTAGCCGTGGATGGTTCCGGTTTCGCAAGCTCAAACAAAACACTGCGATTTCTCACATGCTTAGCACATCTAGGTATGCACAGTTTATGTGCCTGCTATCGTGATTTCGAGTGTTTCCGCAGAAGTGCCCGTAAGATTGCAAATTGCCCGGTGTTTGGCGCTTTGTTGCAAATATCTCGTCAATTTTGATCGATGCCAACAGAAGAACTTTGTCCTTTGCCCGATAAAGTATTCCGATCAAATCCGATTACGCGATTGTACAGGATGTTGTAAGTAAAGAGGACGGCTTTTTTCCGACTTGCGACTCGAGAAAGCAATTGAGTTTGCGGTTAAGGCGCTCGTTTTTCGGACTGGTTTTATTCTGTAATAATTCAATTAATTTATCGTGGAAACATGTTTCATTAGATGAGATGGAAATCCAGTTGCATTTTTTGGTGTTGAGCAGCGTCCAGTGGGGGCGCTGGTGCCAAAATCCCGTCAATTTAACCCAGTTTCGCTCACTGACTACTTAACTATTATATGCATTATTTCCAATAACCTTTTAGCAACCGCCGTTGGTGTCGAAACCGTTCTTTAGCTCGCATGACTCCCTCGCGGGTTATTAGGAAATCTGGCCTGCCGTATTATTTATTTTGTCTAGAAATTCGAGCCGTGTTTGCTGTTTGTTTACAATGGCCGACTGCCGTGCACATATTTCATTGCGAAACCAAGGCGCTGCTTCGGTCTGTCCTTACAAACAGGGTGGTGCGAGCAAAAAACATCAAAACCTTCTAAATCAATTTGTTGAGTCGCGTTTGTTTACGGTTCTCCCTGGTAAATCGGGCTTGCCAGACAAAGACCCACTGGTTGCCATGGCAATCGCTTTGTTGCTCTCCCTCATACGCACAGTTGCAAAGGATGGCTTTGTTACAGGGTGCAATCGTTGCGTTTTAAGCAAGCGATTCCTTCAAGAAAAAAAAGAGTTTCTTAACCTGGCCGGACAACACCGGCCAGTTTCTATCATGTTAGCGTCGAACTTTGTCTTCCTAACTTCCTAATGGGACTTTGTTTTTGACCAAATGAGTAATGGAGGGTTGTTTGGCTGGCTGTGGAAGCGCACCGACTGAATCAATTAGCTTGATTAAGAAGCATGTTGTTCCTAGTTAAACATCTCCAAACATTGTACGGTTAACTAAATTGCTTTCACAATCTGCGAACCAAAACGCGTGCTCGTCGGCCGTAGGCCCCTGATGGGTCATTTGGCTGTTAAAATCGCCCATTAGCGCTACTTTTCCCCGTAGTTAAAAAGAAATCTGACGTAATATATGGACTGGTTAAGGAGCTCCAATCTCGTGCCACTAAACACATAAACAGAACTACTTAAAAACCAATTTAAACTTCTCCAGAACGTTGCATGTTCATCTGTTCCGCGAACAAATAAACAAACAATACAGAAACAGCGTTCATAGCCTGCTGAGGCAAATGAGATTTATTGCTACCGAACGAATTAAAACAATTGAATTTTGCCCATTTGTTTAAACCAATCGTTTATTTCAAATGGGCGACCACTTTATCCGGAGCGTGATTGTCTTTGCTGGTTTTGCGGAGGCGCATTTTCCACATTCAATGCTTTTAATCTGTTATGGCTTCAGTACCGACCAGAACAGTGTTTACTCTATTTTTAAAAACACCGACGAGGAACTGGATTCTCGGTCGTTCGTTGCGCCACATTAATTATACACGAATTTTGAAAGCAATTAAACTTGGAATTTCTATATTTGTCGCATACTGCGTGTGGCGCGCCAACAATCGGCTCTTCGTCGCCTCTCGATTAGCATCCGTTCAGGCTTGATGGGAATCATGCCATTGTCTATTCTTTTACCATTTTTTCAAATTGTATTTTGTCTTCTTGGTACCGCCTTGGCTTCGATCGCTTTCACCCACTCGCTTCAGGATCTTTCACTACTGGGTAATTGTAACACTTGCGCCGTCTATTTTTAGCCGAAACGGACGTTTATTTTTACATATGGTTGGCATTTTGCTCCCGAGAGTCGGATGCAACTATAGCCGTAGAAATTGTGTTTCTTTTCGCTTGTCAACAATACGAATATTGAATGTCGAAGTGGCAAACTATGGCCGCCCCCTCGTAGCAAAACCGGCCCATTCCGAGCGAGGTCAAGTGGCAGGGTGAGCGTTGTCGCCGTGGAACGAAGCGAGAGGGCGGTACCAAACTAGCTCTGTCCTTTTCCCGCCTGCCCTTTATACGGGTGCTGATGCAAAAGTTTACCAACAAACTGTCCCTGTGTTTTTGCACTTTGTACGGCGACAATGGCCGTTCTGCAAAAATTGTCTTACGTGCACGCAACTTTGGGGTTGGGTGGCTGCATAAAACCCAATTACTGCAGTTAAGGGCCAAATTGAAGCCGTTTGCACGTCCGCTTTTTTCCCAGTTCTGCTTAGTATGCAAAACGGAAAGCGGCCGTTAGTAGTTAATGAGGCTCACGTACGGAAAAGTGAAAGATATATCATGGAGAGTAAGAAACGGTGTCTGCGTTGGGTGTAGAACGACCTCGTATTTTCCTTATTACGGATAATGATAACCACCAGCAGCAATTAATGATAATTTATTGTTGGGCGCTCAAAGCGGAGATTATTTATCCGGTTTTCCGAGGCTGGAGCATCGTAAACATCGTTTTCCAGTTACAAAGACCAGTTGCAAACAGGCAGTTTTCCGCTGCTAATTTACTAAAAAAAAATTTTGTTTCAGGTAATTTCACGTGTTGGGTAAGTCCCGAGAGATTCAATCCGGAACAGGCCCAAGAGCGTTTCAAGTAAGTTAATTTTTGCATTCTTTTAATTCTTCTGCTGGAATGTTCATTTGCCAGCATACCGAGGGCGATTTAGTTGTAAAAATATCATCTAATGCGGGTAGACGGTAGTTTTTGAAGACATAGCTCGAATATTTCCGTATTAAATCGTCTATTATTAACCCGGCCTAGTAACAAGAGCCGAGTCTATTTTCCTCGGTTAAACAGAAACAGGGGAATTGACTCGTAAAAGCCGAGGAAATATAAACCGAACACTAATTTTACCTACTTACTTACCTAGTATGTATCGTCCAAAGACCGTAAATGTTCCCTCAAGGAACGCAGTTTTTGCAAACACTTTCAATTAATGTGCAGATAAATCACCATACACTTAAATTGGTGTTGACGCCGTTTTATTGATGCTTGTTCCACCAATTGAATGGGCAGAAGACAAAATTTTGTTTCTTTGCCTTTGCACCATCTTGCGGTATGCGGCTTTACCAAGTATGGTCGAGAGTCGAGATAACGGAAATCGCATTAAACATTTTTCTCGCATTGTTTCTAAATAAACGCCACCGTGCGCTAATGAATTATTTAAACATAGCGGCACGTCAGAATGCATTCTTACGCTAAAAGCCGTGCTTTTGTGCTGTTTTCTTTGTTGCCAATCGGATTGAAATGAGAAAATTCTGGTGCAAATCACGTTTCGATGGTTTGTAGTTTGTTTTTATCGAACACTTCAGGAATCCGATCGGGGTCAGGCTGAAAAAACTGATGATTTTATCAACGATTTGCCCTAAATAACTTCGACGGTTAAAACTAATCCGGAATCTGTCAATGTCAACAATGCGGACCGTCCGTTGGGTTGATTTTTTACGTTTGTTTACGCCAGTCCCTCGTAAGGCGCGCTGGAGCGACAAAGACAGACGGGTTTCCATGGTTATCGCATTGCGGCTCTCACTCGTACCCGCAGTTGCAAGGCCAAAGCAACAGTATTTACTGGAAGGGTTTGTTACGGGGGGTAGTCGTTGTGTGCTTAATTCCGCCAGTGATGCTTTTATATAGTTGTTGGTGACTCAGCCCGATTTGGCCAGTGCCAAATTTACCAAAAATGAGTAACACGAATGGTGATCTCAATTAAATGGACTATTTTTAGCAATGCAATGACTAATCGCCGAATTGAGACTAGTCGTGCACTTTCTAAGAAAAGCTTGCATCAACCGGATAAACTTTACATAAAACGTTATTTAGAAATGGATTTTCTAATTTAGAGACATGAAAATTCCGCATATTATGCCGTTTATGAGCAATTATTGCGGGTTTCACGAGGAGAAAAACAGCGCTCGACACAGCAAACAATGGCGCGCATTGTTCAGGTCTTTAACTGGCCCCCCCCGAATATCTGTTTCACAGAGTAAAAAGCCTTAATTATGATAAGTTAATGGATTGGAATTTCAATTTGTGGTCGCGTTCTTGGTTGGGACTTGGGCGAACGTTCAGATTTTTATCGGACATCCGCTCTAAAACGATTTTGGCCGGTTAACTTGACGGAAATCGGACTGCACGTCCATTAATTGATAGAAGCGTTTCATTGTTTTGCTCAAATTGGTAAAAAAAGCGCATTTTCCGCGATTTTCCCGCTGCTCGTTCAGGGCTTTGACCTAGGCAAACGTTAATGAGGAAGCACTTTGCCGATGAGAACTGGGCTAATTTCTCTATTGCGCTTTCAAACGAACTGCCGCTTAACTACATGGTGTCCTGGAAAAGGCCGCGCAAGTGCGGCAACGTCGGGCCTTTCAGTCGCATCTTTTACGCTAAAGGCGATTTTACAGAAAAGCACCAAACAGGTTCCTGCTGCCCTTTCCCCAGGTTGGTGCCTCTTTATTTTCCGCATCCACTCTTTATGCACGTTTTCTCTCGGTTGACTTGGGTTTACATCAAGGGCAGGGTTGTCGCTTTGTCGCAATTGTTTGAGACGTCCGCCGGTCCTTTGCTGTACGGGTTTTTCGGGAAATTGTTTTGAATTTTTCAACCTACTAGTCCCCGTCTCATTTGATATGAAGTCAATGCAAAAAATAAATTGGGTGTGGAAAAATGTTCCAGTCGGGAACGTATGTTGGATCGGAAGTCTCACTCGCACTCACAGGGGCCTATGGGATTAGGGCATTGCTACGTTCCAAATTGGCACCTTGACGGCTTAAAATGTTGTGAGTTTGAGCACGTTTTTTCTTTACAACAAAAAGTTTTGCGACTTTTAAATGCTATTTTATGACTATCGACTGGTAATTGTTGGTCGATTCTTGGAATTTCATGCGGCGATAAGTAATGATGCCAGTCAACCATTCACTGGTTATCAGAGTAGTGGCAATTGACTCATCCACGCGGCCTTGTTTTTCTTCGATTGTCCGTCCTATCAACTCTATTTTAAGAAAGCATTTGTCTTTATCTGCAGAAGGACAGCGCCGTCGTCCAGTGTTGGACGCTGGCATTAATCTAATGACAATAGTGTCCAATTTGACTGTCATCACCAGTAATGATGGTCGCTTATTGGTCAATATTCTGGTTCTAATCGCAATGATGATCGGTTTTGGTCAAATGAGCGCGATGGCCGCAAGACGGAACAATGGTGGGCTGATTTAAGCCGATCTTTATCGCCCAATCACGCCTCCATAGTGAAAGTAGTGCAAAGGGCAGACAGGTGGCGATTCTGCTTAAGTCCTGTCAATTTCCAGCCATTCTCTTCGTGCAAGAGACGTAAATCGCGTCGAGTGGCCCTCAGGTGCGCTGAACTTTCGAAACACCTTATTCTAAATCGGATTCTGCATTATAAATAGGCCGTCTGGAATGCGGGCGGCTCGGGCCTGATTCGCGCTGCTTTTGATTATGAAACAATGTTTCATCTTTCGAGAAGGAAATTGGTGTTTATTTGGGCAAGTCTGGGCAAATGG
>NW_026018611.1:835854-841575 GCF_020466585.1 Dendroctonus ponderosae
GTCGATTCAGTCGTAACAACGCGAGTGAGAAAATTCGAGTAGTTTTGACCCAGAAAGCGAAATTTGAATATCAGACACTTAGGTGCAAGATTATGTCAAAATTTCATGTTTTCCGTCCAGTTTTTGCTCATTTCTCGGAGGCAAAATGAGCAAGAACGCTCATTTGTACGTCATTATAGAGAGAAATAAATGGCCTTGGCAGTTTGCTCAAAAAATGCTTTCATTCAAGAAGTTTTAAATTTTTTTCAAATTTTTGTTGGTTTTTGCAAAAATTTCACTTGCTTCAAAGGCCATTTATTTCTCTCTAGAATGACGTACAAATGAGCGTTCTTGCTCATTTTGCCTCCGAGAAATGAGCAAAAACTGGACGGAAAACATGAAATTTTGGCACAATCTTATTTTAAGTGGGTTGTCAAGCTCAGTAAAAATATTCTTCTGCAGAATAGAGTGACAGCTGTCGTCGCTTCCTGTTTCTGAAGCAGGTTCTTCGAGGATCCTGGCAGCTCTGAAGCATAATAAAACCCCGATAAACCACTTAAAGGCGCGCAAAACATTCACACTTCGCCTAACTAGGGCGGCGAATTAGAAACTGCTTGATCGATGGTTTTCTTCCGTTTTGTTTATATTCAAGTATTACAATTTCGAGGTTAATTACGGCCTTCCCAGCGAGCGCTGTGAATTAAATACTAAAATGTTTTTTTTGTGTGCAAATGTAACGTTCGTTACTCAATAGAAACATTGTGGGAATCCACCAAAATGCCTTCCTTCTCGTACAAAATCGCTCCAGACTAAGATGGCGCTCCCGAAGATTGATTGAAAGGCTCTTAAAAGTGACTTGTTGTCTCGTTTTTGAACACATGTTGTGTATATTTCCGCTGAACGCGCTTTTGACTGATTGGGTGCGTCCGGGGTATGAATGACCTCTTAGTTTTGTCGAGGAAAAGAGGTTTTACGTGTGCGATAGGCGTCTATTTCGCCTACCCGGTGGTCGGTTTTGAACCGCGTTTTCCTCGTTATACCATCGAGTATCGTCAGTTTCAGATAGTTTCGTTATTAATTGGTTTACTGCTACTGGCCATTATGTTTGCGTATAACTGCTCGGCGCTTCTTTGTTGGGCCCTCGTATAAAAACCCATAACCGAGCGCGCCGGGTTCAAGGTGAAACCGGCGTGTGAAAGAGAGAAAAAGAACAAAAACCCATTTTAACTGGTTATCGTAATATAAATACGTTAAATAGTGAAATTAATAGGCTATTTTTGCTCTTAAACACCGGGGATTATTTATTGGAACAATAATCGCTCCAGGTGCGAGGAATTAATGGGAAAATCGGGCTTTTATTGCTGCGTCAATTCAGTTATTTAAAGGGCGGTTCCACCCTAAGCAGCTAAATATACATACTTACCCTACACCATACACCTAGAAGTACTTCTCGGAGAACCTTTGTAGTAAATGTCGCGCAATTAAACACGAAATAAAAAACCGCTGCCGGTACTTAAATCTGCATTATCCGAAGAAAGAAAAATCGGTCGTTAGCCGCATCTTTTCGATTCATTTTTCTTCATTTGTATTGTAAAGTGTTACCAGCGCACAGATAGAAAAAACTACCGCTAATTCGGTTTACAGTAAGGTTGTTGCACACTTGATTATTCATTTAAGCATAATACGGTTAAGGAATGTTGTAAATAATTGTTCCAGCGGAAAGATTAGCCAAATTAAACGAACTAACCATAACCGAGCCGCCGTTCTAGAAAATTGCCAGGTTTATTTAAGAATTGCCCTGTTTATGCCCAGTTAGGAGGCGCGCTAATTGAGTTTTTCCTTGCAGAATGGCTGACACAGTGAAGAAGTCTCGAATAGTAAGTGACGACGAAAAAGATCTAGAAGAGACTCTGCTTGAGGAGTTTAACATCAGATTAAAAAACTGCATGAGCCAAGTTTGTATTTTTTGCTTCTTTATATATTATTTCGGCCATCAGAATGCAATTCCCATTCTCGCAGCGGCATTTTTATATTAATTTCCTAATGTGCGCCGAAAATATCTGAATCAAAAAGCGCCGTTCAGAAGTTGACCAGTGTAAATCAAATGTAGATGCATGTTCATTAAGGCGTGGCCACCGCTAGCGCGATCAGGGATTGCCAGGCAAACGCCCATGTGCACGACAGAGACACACACATGATCGCGCTGTGAGGGCGGATTGATTTGTGGCGCATTTTAATACACTGGTCGCAAATTGAAAGTTCAATCTTACAAGAAACAATGGCAGTTGCAATTTGATAGTATATTTTTTAAGTGTGATAACAGCTTTGCGTGTGAGTGTGCTGACTAACCGAATTTGCAGGATAATCTGCAAAAGGAGGCAGAGCCCCCCGAACCGGACGAGACCTACGAAAACATGCCCGCCTCGCCGCAAAAAACGCCCAAACTGCTGCCGGAAAACTACTACGATGAGCCCAAAAGTATAAAGCAAAACGGTGATATCAGTACGATGGCGAGCCAGGAGCAAATATACGAATGTATTGCTGAGAAGACTGAAGAAAAATTGGTCCAAAACTACGTGGAGATGATCGTCGACGAACGGGCGCCGGATGACTTCAGTCAGCCGGAATACGAGCCCATGGGGCTGGAAGAAACCACCTCAAACCTCTACGAGAGCGTTGAGCTCCAACCTCCGGCAACCATGCTGAATCTGCCCACTACCAGCTTGACGGACTATTCGGAGGAAAAGTCCCCGGATAAAGAGCTGAAGTGTTCGGCAAAAGACCGCATGCTGCTCAGTTGCGATGAAACTTCCACGCTGCTCTTCACGCAGACGGTGACGTCGCCAATGCTCACTCCTAGCGAGGAGAACATCGACTTCCTCAAGGGCTTCCAGCGGGAGACCGTCCAGAAAGAGGGCGAAGAGACCAGTCCTGATCTATCAGAGCCCTTGGTGGACGACAAAGGCGAGCAGGCGGAGAACTTCTACGAAAACACGGAGTTCTACAAGAACACCACGCCCGAGAACATGTACGAGAACGTGCTGGTGGAGCGGGGCGGTTTGAGGAACGTCGAAGAGGAGGACATCTACGAAAACATTGAGGAAGTGTTGGCAGTCGGCGAGGTTGAAAGGGCCGGCGCCAAGAGCAACGACACTGATGACGGCAGTCTGGAGGAGTTCATAAGGAACGAGAGGGAGGCTGCGGACGGTCTCCCGCTCCCCACTGAACCGAGAGCTCAGAAAGTTGAAAACGCTGATAATCTGGACGGCGTCGATCGGGCCTTGCCAACCACAACCGAACCACCTCCACTAGCTCTAGAAGAGTCGACTGAGGAGCTTGTTGAGCCCCCCGAAACGCCCCTTCCTGTCGTCGCCGAACCGCAAGTTCTGCCCGCAAGCCCCAACGACGACTCTGGAAGAAAAATGCCGCCCGAAACGTACAAAGAAGCAATCGCTCATCAGAGATCAGAATCCAGCTCCAACTACTACGGCAAGTACACTGAGGTCGTTTCGAAGCAGGCGCAAAGCGATCCGATGGGCAATCGGGAAAAAGACACAGAGTCCGTCCCGCCCGAAATAGTCAAACAATTGAAGAGCCAGTTCCAGAACAAGGCGGAAGTAGTCGGCATCGTGAAGAAAGTGCCCAGTGCCGACCTGAAAAGTGCCAACATGATCGAACAAATCAAAACGCGATTTGAGGGCTCGATGGAGAGCGACGATGATCAGCTGGATGATGTAAGTTAAACAACTCAGAATTTCACATTTCTGTTCGAATTGTTAGGTTCCAATCAAATGTTGGACGCCAAGGAGGGCTGCTGATTGCTAAGAGGGCATGGACGGTATGCCGTTGCGTTTGGTGTGCTCTTTTTCTGTTTTGTTGTGGCTTTTCACTGACCCCGAGCCCTAATTTGGTTGCCTCAAGCTCCCACTATTTTTCCCGTTTATTAATTTGATTTTTTGTTGCTCCCCCTTAGAGCACTGAGTATTCCGAAACAATTGTAGAAAGCAGCGCGCCCGGCGAACGGTCGATTAAAAAGAAAAAGGTGAAAAAGACCCGGAAGGAGGAGAAGGAGAACATTTCGGTGGTAAGTTGCCGTTTTGGCTTGAGCGCAGTTTTGCATCAGACTGATTTGTTTGCTTGTTTTACTTTGTCGCCGCATTTTACTAATATAATTTTAGACCCAAAACGGCAACCTAGAGGGCCAAAACTTTTATACTGTTAATGTGAGAAACTTGGTAAGAATTTGTTTATTTGCATTTTTCTATCAATTTCATTGGAAGGCCAAACAAACTCGCCTGCATTATACCTGGTGTCCCGCAGCACATGATCGAAAGGGCACAGAGGCCTTCTGTTCTTGCCTATAAAAACTACCAGAACTTTATTTGGAAGCTCTCTGAACCTGAATCCTCTTTGAACATTTTTGGACCATGTAAATTCTTGCAGCATGCCCAGTTTTTGCACAAAAAAATTATTTTTCACAATTGACGGTTGCAGTTAATGTTTGCAATTGTTAATTAGCAAGGAACCAAAAATAATTTTTTTGCACAAAAAACTAGGCATGCTACAAGATTTTACATGGTCAACAAAAATGTTTTATGATTTTTAACTGACCCACAGAGTCTAAGTCTTAGTCCCGGTCGTCTTTTGGAAGCGTTTTTGTTCGAATTGCGTCCATCAGAAATCTCACAAACAGAAGAAGCGAGTTTTTGCCAAAATATGAGCACTTTACCGATAATGCAAAACATTTACTTTAAGCTTCGTTAACGTAAACAGTTAATTAGTGTCTAAAGTTGTCAGTTGGCAAGAGAACAGAAATATTTTTTGCTCAAAAACTATCAATGCTTCAAGAATTTGCAAAGAGGACAAACATGTCCTTAACAGATTAGTGCATCAACTCACAAAAAATCAGTTACGATATATAAAGTTCTGGTGGTTTTTGTACCAAGACACTCAAGAATTCCTCATTTGCCCAAAGCGAATGAACTCGATTGCTGCATCAAAACATGAGTCTTACACACGAAGAAATTCACAGCGAGTTTAATTAGTCAATCCTACCCGATATAAATTTTTTTGACTTTAACCATGAATAGCTGAGCTGCCAGACATTTCACCTTAGTAAACGTTAGATCAGATCGTCTGGTTTTGATCCAAATAATATCGCAGCAGCGTTTTGATCATGTGCTTACGGGACACCCTGTATAGAAGTGAACTTTATAAACGCACCTCGTAACACAACTGGATCTAACCGATGCTACTCGAGTTTATTCGGTCTAATTCGGGCTGCGCCTCCGAGTTAAGCCCGTGTTTATACGATGGTCCGATGATACGAAAGTGTTTCTATTGGTTGGAGATCTGTCAGTTCGTACGACGGCGGACGAATTGACAGATCTCCAACCAATAGAAACACTTGAGCCGGAAACAGTTTTTTGGCTGATTTGATCAGTGAACCTTTTTCAACTGATTTTAATTAAAAACAAACTCGAAAAATATTCGAATAAATCTAGCTTCTGCTATAAATAAGCCAATAGGTTTCGTTCCCAAGATTCTTTTAACAGTTATTTATCAGGTTTAAGTTTGAAGATTCGTGTGCTTTCATTGATTTGGTAAAACTGTATTAAGTATTATTATTATTATTATTCTACCGAACGACGAGAATGTATTCCTGACGTTTCGCAAGCACGAGTGGCTTGCATCTTCAGAAGTGGTTTGCTTGAACGCTTACACTGTTCTCATCAGAACCCG
>NW_026018611.1:842574-844446 GCF_020466585.1 Dendroctonus ponderosae
CTGTATTAAGTGTTGAACTTAAATGTACTCTTCCAAAACCAGGGCAATTTTGCGCGGGTGCTACATACGAGGGACGTTTCAAAGTGAGTTTGTTGAGTCTCCCCAATAAAGCTAAGAAAATTCTGGCGTTCGTACAGGATGGTTCACTTTTGGTCCCATTTAAAGGACAGTTTATGTGTAGTGGTGAATCAGCCTGTACGTGACTGTGGATTGTTGCATTTACCCTGCATGGCTGCCAAGTTTCATTAATAATTGTTCGTTTCTGTTTCATTAGTGTAGATCGTTTGGCGATTTAACCAAATTAGGCAAGGATAGAATAAATAGAAAAGTTGGCATTCGAACGGTAAGATTCTTACAACTTTTAACATTTATAGCCGAGAGCATGTAAAACAGCCTACCTACTTACTTGCCATCAGTTTGATATTTTGCTAGTTTTTTAATTTTTGTAGCGTACTAAATCACTGACAGACATGGCTAATCCATCTAACAATATTTCCGTCGAAAACGTGTTTACTGGAGTTTCAGTCCAGGCTTTGGTAAGGATTTGCCGGAATACAATTGGGAAAATATCGAACACTGTTTCTTATTGATGCAATTTCTTTTGCGCTGATCAAACCTTCAATAGGAAATGTTGCTCGATATGTGCGTAGCAGATAGTTTTGCTGAGTAAACTAGTAATTTAGCTTAGATTTTTTGCATGGTTCCGTTTTTTTGCATGTCCGCCAATTATGTAGAAAGAAAGGTTTAACAACGCTGGAACTAACGCTAGTAGTTGCCGGCCCAAAAACCACCAACGGGTAAGTGCAGTAGAGTTTAAGTATGCGGGTGAAACAATATTTGTTTTTCTTGGTTCAGGACGGGCTTATTCGTTATTGGGTCTCAGAAAGCTGCTCAGCTTCAGTTCCAACTGGGAAATCAAGTCTAAATACCTTTTTTTTGTCGCTTGTAGAAATCGTGCTTCACAAAGTTTGACGCGCTGCAGAAGAAGAACGTTCTTCATGTCCGCTCTTCCGATTCGACCAAGGCCCAGGAAAAATTCAGCAATGTAAGCAACTGAAAACGCAATGCATTGTAAGCAATTGATAAACATCGCTGGTCTTTTTAGGGAGCCCAAATCGAGGTGTCCACCAATTGCAAATCGTGCAGCAAACAAGTCTTCCAAATGGAGCAGATCAAGGCGGAAAAAGCGGTCTGGCACAAGAACTGCTTCAGATGCAGCGAGTGCAGCAAGCAGCTAACGTAAGCAGAACTTCCCGATGCAATTTTCGCTTTTCAGCTAATTAACTAGCCTTTTTGCAGGGTCGACACCTACGAAAGCAACGACGGCTCGTTGTACTGCAAGCCGCACTTCAAGGCGCTGTTCGCTCCAAAAGCCGTCGAAGAGGATTCTTCACGTGAGTTGATTTATTTTTCCTCCTATTTACCGCCTCACCCGAGAAAACCGTTCACGACCTTTATTGTTGTTCGCAGCCAAGCCTCGCAAGACCGAATTAATAATCCGTGAAAATCAACCTCAGGAGTTGCCTCCTGACGTGGCCAGAGGTAGTACAGAGAGGTTTTTGTGTTGTTCAGTCCACTAACCAACGGCTTTGCTTTAGTGTTTCCTTCACCAATGTCTAACCCTGAATGTTTGCGTGCCGTTAAAACTAGAATTTCTAGAATAGAAGAAGCGATTGCAGTGGAGAAAGAGCATTCTTATTCGAATTAATCAAAAAGTGCCATTTTGCGAACAAAAGCGATGATCGAAAAGAAGCACTTTTCTTTAGCGTTCAATTACTTTACTTTTACGCACGGACTTTGCCGCACAGTGTGCGACAAAGTAAATGTGACACTTTGAACTTGCCACTGTCATTATATATTTTTTTGTATTTT
>NW_026018611.1:845445-847654 GCF_020466585.1 Dendroctonus ponderosae
TATTTTTAGCCTCATTGGGAGAACAGCGTCCGGCTAATTTTGGGGCAAACTTGCTCTCATTTCGCGTAGCCCTAACCTTGCCCGTGTTGTCTTTTAACTCTCGTAACCTCTGGTTTATGCGAAAAAAGCCCTGTGCGATCATGCGAACCCTTGCTAACACCCGGACTTTTCCACTTTTAGCCAGTGATAAGCCGAATCTGGGCCTGGAGGAGCTCCAAAGCCTCAACGTGAAGGAACGGTTTCAGGTGTTCGAGCAGTATCAATCGCAACAAACTGAAAGTAGCGACTTCGAGCGCGGTGCGACCAATGTGAAGCGATCGCCCAGTATATTGTCGAAGCTGGCCAAGTAAGTCGCCACTCCCAACTGGCCTCAAAACCCTCTCATCATCCGACTTTCCCAGGTTCCAAAAGCACGGAATGGACGTTGGCGTGTCCAATGAGGCTCTGGACGGCATCCCCATTGAAGAGTCCGACGACTCCGACGTGGAAGAGGAAGAAGTGATCGATGGCGAGGATCCAGACCTTGTCAGGTACAGAGAGCCATTCGCGCTCAAATTCCCCCAAGTATGCAAAAATCGCATTCATTCCAGGGCAAAGAGAGTGCAGAAGGAGAAGCCGTTCCATTTCACCGCCATGTCGGATGTGAAAAAGCGATGGGAACAGGGCGACCACGCAAGAGAAGAGAGAAGAGAAGAGACTAAGCAAGAAATACAAAACATTAGGACCAAATTGTTTATGGTAAGCGCACCACAATGTGGCCGAAACAGGTGTCAATCAACCCGCCATCCTCAGGGCAAGCAGGAGAAGATGAAGGAAGCCTACCAGCAAGCTGTGATGGAGAGCGAGTCTAGCTCAAACCTCAGGAAGAATCTTTCGGAGAAAATCGAGGCCTGTGATACTAAATCGATTAAGGAACGCTTTGAGAAGGGCGAGGTCGCCAACGAGAAGCTCGACAAAGAGAACCGAAACGAAGAAGAGGAGGAAGTATACGAAAGCGGTAAGCCGATGAGCCGAAACCCAGCCGACTTCGACTAAAACCCAATCTCCTCGCGCAGAAATCAGCAAAAAATCCCGATCTCTCTTCTTGGAGCTGGACGCCAGCGCCTCCAAGCCGCCCCAAGTTTCCCCAGTGGCCGCCCCGAAGCTGGAAGTGAAGAAAGCACGCGAGGTAAGTGTTCAAAGGCGCCCCCTTTGAGTCTCTGTCCAGTCGACCAGCAAATCATTGCCCACCCATCTTAGGCCTACTTGGAACGCACTTCCAAAGAGGACGTAGTAAAGTCCACAGAGCAAATCGAGGAAATCGAGGTGCGAACGGCCGATATTCAGGAAAAATTTAAATTCTTCGAAACCTACAAGGAGCCGGAACAGCAGAAGAAACAGTTCAGGATAACGCCGCCTAGGGACGCCTCGCAAGTTAAGGTGGTTAAGAGGCTGTGTGTGTGTATTTTCGTTGTTGATTTTCCCCACTTAATTCATCACTAAGTCGCCGTCGGACTCTTCTAACACACACCACTTGCTCTGCCCTCAAAATAACAACTCGACTCTAGCTTTCGCTTAGTAATCTTCCGATCATCCCATTTCATTTTCTTCAAAGGGGCCCCTGAACGGTAACGAGCAGGACTAACGTTCACTTTCGTGGTTTTTCCAGACTGAAACGCCCGAGCGCGAGATTTATCGGGATCCAGAAGTGGTGCGGGCCGAAGAGTACATTGACGACTCCAATGTTGCCAAAGAGTCGCACACCGCCTCCAAAATGCTCAACAAGTTCAGGCAAATGGAGGAGAATCTCACCAGGGAGCCGGAAACCCAAGGCATGCAGAACGCAAGTAAACCTGCCTGAAGGCTCATAAAAGCGGAATTTTGGCCATTTCAGGCCCCAAACCGCTGAAGCGATTCACCCCGCCCCCAGAGCCCGCCAGGCCAGAGTCGCGGAGCGAAGACGAGTCTTCTGAGTATGAGGAGGAAGACGAGGATGAGGTGGACCAAACCGGAAAACTGCCCGAAGATCTCATTGAGGTAGGAATTTGTGGTTTGGCAACCGCGCTACACACAAAACTTGCTTCGCACTGTTAAAAAAATCTGGTTGAATTTTCAGTCAAATGTAATTGAAGTTTTGGTAATGCTTTACGCTACGAACTGGTACTAGGATTGCCGCTTTTTCGATTAAGACTATGCTCACCTTATAGAAAATCTCGTAACAAACAATATT
>NW_026018611.1:848653-850242 GCF_020466585.1 Dendroctonus ponderosae
CATTTTTAACAGTGCGCCTCTAAACTGTTCACACCAACTAAAAATGTGATTTCAGGCGCAAAAGGCGGCCCGAGCGAAACAACTGCGTGCCAAATTCGAAAAATGGGAAGCCAACGAGATCAAGCGAGAGCAGCAAAACTCCGTAAATATCGTGGAGGAGTTCGGAGAAGAACAGTCTCAAATCGAGTCAACTAGAGTGTAAGTGTTAATACTACTACCCACCCAGTGGCCTAACAAAATCATTCTTCTTGGCAGATTAAGGGCTCGATTCGAACAAATGCGGGACACCAGCAGCGAAGCGCCGAAATCGCCCAGAGTGAAGCCGAACCGTTTTGTGGTAAGTACAGCATGCTGATGTGTTTACATTTATTATTGTCGTGCGTGTTTTTTTGTGTTTGTCTTTTTGGGCTTTTTTTCATATATTTTCTCGTGTTTTTTCTGTTGTTAATTTTGCATGAAGATTGCGGCTTGTTCATTGTGAATCAATCGGCTGAGGAATTCGAAAAAAGAGCACTTTTAACGATAAAAATGAATCTATTTAACAAAACCGTCCATTTAATCATTGATAACGTTGCGGTTGGGTGAAGCTACTGGTGCTCTTTTTCCAAATACCAACCGTAGAACCAACCGGACGCTTGATTGATATAAATTATTTTGTTTCAGTGAAAGAACTAATCGTTAAGCATTATCACTTGTCGTCCTTCGGTATATTAAGGCATCAGTGTAAATTGTATTTAATGTTAAACGCAAAGTGAAATTTCGGGGCCCCTCCGTCTATTCTGAAGGAAAAGTGGCGATTTTTGTCAGTTGCGTCGGAAAAACTCTAATCTAAAGCCCATTTTGTGTATATAAATGTAGACAATGCTAATGGCACCTCAACCAAAAATATACAATTTTATATACTTAATATAGTTTAATTAGAGAGGGTTTTCTACCAGTAGTACAATATTCTTAGATGAACTTTTTATATCTTGCATAGACTTTCGTTCGTTTATATACGATTTGTTACCATGTTTTCCCTTTACAAATTTATTTGTTGTTGTTGTTGTTCGTAAACCTGGCTTTTACTTTCATTGCCTTTTATTCTCAGTTGCTTGTTGTTGAGTTTCCAACATAGTTTATTGTGGATTTCTTCTAGAGGATAAGGAAAAACCTGTCAAGCGTCCCTTGAATTTGCGTGCAAACGTTTGAAGAAACCGCCCCCGAAAACGTTTTTGTTCAAACAGTGTTGTCTTCCAAGCTTCAAGGCAAATTCAAGGGAACCGCTTAAAGGGCCCCCATCCAAACGGATAAACATTTTAATGTCCTAGAAATAATTACGGAAAAGCAATCTTACATGTATAAAGCAGCTCATTGATTCGTGATTTTGTTCGGCGGCAAATTGTTATTATTTATTAACTAATTATACATTTTATATTACCAATTAGTTAGTTTTAGACTTTGGAAACGTGTCGTCCACACTCAATTTGATTATTGCCATATTTCTAATGTTTACTGTGCCAATTTTTTTAAATGTTGAGTGAATTTAATAAAACTTATTTATCTTTCGGCGAAGAGTTTTATTGGGCCAAAAAGACAAACGCGCAAAA
>NW_026018611.1:851241-854097 GCF_020466585.1 Dendroctonus ponderosae
CAAATAATGGTTCTGTGCATCATTTGGAGTTTTTTTATTAAAAGGTTAAATAACATATCAACAATAACATAAAACAAAGGAAAATTATTTATAACAAATGTTCGAAAATTCAATATCGGCAAAAATTCAATATGTGCTGCCAGTGAAATCGCCAGTTTGTCTGCCCGTGAAAAACGTATTTATGTGCGTTATCAACCAGAATTCGTGTTTTTTGTGGATATGTGATCATTGTCTTGACATGAAGCCCTTTAATGTTGAATAGCCCTGAGGAAGACTAAATATATAGTCGAAACGTAGGCCTTTTCAAGAAAATAAAGAGTTTCTGTTCACCGTCCCAAACCCGCTAAACTTGACACCAGTTTTCATAAACCAGGGACCCTAACGATGAGTAAAACTCGAAATGTTTGTCTGACTTTTGAATGGTAAGAAAAGCCGGGAAAATCAGCCGCAAATTCAATCACCCTGTGCGGTGCCGCCAAGACATGCGTTTGTGCCTGGATCAATAGGCGCGCAAAAACTCAGCTGTTTTTGCAGCAGAGATAACTTAATTTCGAATCGGTGTTAATTGGAGTTTTGCGGAGAATGCGAAAAAATCGACCCCATTTTTCCAGTTTGGTCAGCGAGCGAGACGACAAGAATCTGGATTAGCGACGATCCAGATAAGCGCACTGTTGTGATTTTCGCCTGGTGGACGTTATCGAACATGTGTGGGAGTAGGAATCACGTAGTGTGTGAAGGTGTTGTTGGGAAGCTGGGAAAAAGGCGTTTCGAAGCACTGTGAGGCGTTGCTGGGCTCGTGATGCTAAACTTTCGTGTTTATCGGGCGAAAGATCCAGGCAAATTAGGTAATCGTTTAAATCAGAAAGAATATGTATCCACAACAAAGTTATTAAAAAGCAGTAAAGTGGAGCAAAATTTCCTGGTTAGGCCAATCGCTAATTTATTGGCGTGGCGTTTATTTTCCTACGGAACGAGCGCGGTTTATTTCAGGACTGGATTCCGATGTCTAAATATTTATTCCATGGACATTTCCCCCATTCACTAATTAACTAGCCCAGTGCTACCAGAGTGCAATAGAAAAACAGGCGAATTTATCGCAGTTTTCCCATCTAGGAACGTCTGCATAGTCCGTGTGAGCAGCTGCCCTCTCTGAGCAATAAATAATGGACTATATTCGCGAATTCGACATCCAGCTGGATAAAGAGCAGTACTATGCAGGGGAAACCGTGTGCGGAAAAGTCATCCTGGACACAATTGAGAACTTCCAAATGAAAAGTGAGTATATCTGCACGAGAAAAACGAAAAATCCCCCAAATTCAACGAACTAACTAACTCAAAGGCATTTGATCCGGAGGTATCAGGGTGGCCCTGCGTGGAAAAGCCCACACCGAATGGAAAGTGATGCTTTCCGGCGACAGACGCACGGTAAGTCTGAGTGGTTAAAAACATGGTGCAAACAGTCTCGGCCCAGTTGGCGCCACGGCAAACCGCACGTAAACAAACGCGTCGCCTGGACAACCCGGCTTGGGACCGCACTGTTTGCATCAACGACCGGTTTTCAATCGAAATTGGACGCATCTCAACGCAGGTGAAAGAGGACCAGTACTTCATCGATCAACGACAAACGATCTGGGGCGAAAAACACGCGATCGGCAAAAAGTCGATTATCCCCAGAGGGGTGCACAAATTCCCATTCAGGTAAACAGCACTCGAGCACAATGCAATTCGGCCAATCATCGCGGTTTGATTGCAGCTTCGATCTTCCCGAATCCGCCTTACCCTGTTCGTTCGAGAGCCGCGTGGGGCAAATCCGCTACTTTTTCAAAGTGATCATCGACATACCGTACGCCAGTCCGCCACAAGGGATGAAATACTTCACGATCATTGGGCCGCATATCGATTGCATGGACGAACACTATTTGGTAAGCGAGCCGAACAGTTAGAGGACTTACCGATTTCATCCCGGATCTGCCGTAGAAACCCATTGTGTTGGAGAAGCGCCGCTCCACATGCTGCTGGTGCTGCAAGCGCGGCACCGTCTCATTGAAGTCGGTGTTGGAACGCTGCGCTTACGTCTGCAAGGAGAGCATCAAATTGAAAGTGACCGTCGACAATCAGGGCGAGGAGGACGTATGGTTACGGATTAGGTAAATCAAACGGCCATCAACGACTTTTTGATTAAAAAACTCCTATTAACGGTCACGAAAAAAACACAACACTTATTTGATTGATTCAAATTTTGCAGCTTTTCCTAACATCTACAGGGTTATGCACGCTACACGGCGCGGACGTTTGCGGCTGGCCCGTTTGTTTTTGCAAAATATTATTTGATGAATCCACTAACGCCTATCGGGTGCACATTTTAAAAATATTTTTGTAATGTACAGACTGTCCCAAAAGCCCTAAAAGTATCAAAGTTTTGTTTTTCTAACTGAAATACCCTATATATTATTGCATTTTTGGATTCTCTGAGCAAAATAAGTGTTTGTTTTACTAAGATTTATACTGTCTAAATCTAAAGGTTTTTTAAATAATTCGAATTTTATCAAAGTATAATATTATTCTCATGTGTCAAACACTTTAGAATTATTTAAGTTATGTTAACGTAATTCGTAGTTTGGTGTAACAAGAAATCATATTTTATACGCCAATGATAATAAACTTACCATTTTATACAGGGTGTCCACAAATTTAAACTAATCAAATAAGAACTTTAAGTGGCTCCAACTTGATTAATTTAAATGCAACCCCATATTTTTCAGCTTACCTGGAAATGCAATTTTTAATTACCTATCGAATGGTACCAGGATGTTGATAACTAAGTTTTTGCCTTTCTGATGGATCAGAACAGTGTAA
>NW_026018611.1:855096-858409 GCF_020466585.1 Dendroctonus ponderosae
TTACAAAAATATTTTTAAAATGTGCGCTCGGTAGGCGTCGGACAATTCATAAAATAATACTTTTTAAAAATCAAACGGTTTAGCCGCAAACTTCCGAGCCGTACAGCGTGAATTACCCTGTATAGCGGTTAGGCAATAGTCGATTAAGTGAAACCGATTTTTCCATGCGGGAACGCAGCGTACATCGGTAATCTCACTCGTCCGCATGGGAATCTTGGCGCGTCGAGCGTCACTGCGTTCCAACTTGCTACYTTCACGGCTAAAAATKTCCGACCTGAGCGAGGCAGTTTCGATTTTTKAAATTTMGTTTAGTCCTGMAGARAAATCAAGYAGTTCAATCAAAAGTTTATCATCKRATTTTTAGRATTATTGAAAATATTGGATTTGATCCTGAACTCAAAACTMKTCATCATCGTCASAWAACTCTGATGATGCCTTTTATGGGCGARACCCGAGTCACATCATTATTRGAACACTATGAAAAAGAACGACTGCACTAAATTTGATCATAATTCCGCTGGACCAGAACAATAATTTACAAAAATCCGGCAATTAACAGCCGTTACTCTTTTCCAGGCTGGAGCAAATATGCGAATATTTCATAGACCGGGGAGTCTTGGGAGTGTCCAAGGAACAGAAAAACCTTGTGCTGGAATACAAGTAAGCAAYAAACACCCGCAAAATGTTAACAGACAGTTAATATTGACAAAAACGCAGGGGAAATCCGGTAAAGGCCCAAAAAAAAATCAAGTGGGACAGCGGAARCGTGCTGGTCATTCCCGTGGTGCCCACAACGCTAGTCAATATATGCCGGCTGATCCAGATTTACTACGTTTTAACGGTAAGTCATCAAGCCGGTAAGTCGATGGCTCTTCCAGCTCATTGTGGGTTCCAGGTAAGCCTGGATACGGCCAAAGAAACCGACTTGGTGTCGGTCAATATGCCCCTAACCATCGCCACAGTGCCGTTCCGAATACCCAACAGTGGGCTAAATAAAACCATAAAATACGGTAAGTCTGCGGAGGTTTTCCTTCAGCGGTTACGTTTTTTTTTTTAAATTAGAGCCAGCAAGCACGCATGTGGAAGGCGGCCAGTACTTGGCTCCAGATTTCCTGCTCGGGCAGGTTTACGATGGCAACGAACACTACTTAAGGTAAAAAAAAGCCGTTTAATCCACATGGGGGGCAAAACTCGACGCTTCCTGCATGTTTCAGAGAACCGATCGTTTTGTATAAGCCGGTCTATGTAACGATAGACAAATCTGAGTATACAGAGTACTAAAACCGGCAGCAATTCTTCAGCGCTACAGGGTATTCCAGTCAGCTTTACGTTTTTCGCTCCCTATGTAAGTTTATCAAGACTGAGCCAGACAACCGACACTTATTTTGCGTATTTTCTACAACATACATACCGGATCGAATGTGCACAAACGTCTATTTTTACGCATTTTACAAAGACTTTTTTAATAGGCTGTCGCCGACAGGAATGTGGTCCTGACGTTTCGCTCGCATGCATGGCAGCATCTTCAGAGGTTTGTTCGAACTCAGAACCCCCCCAAATCCCTATCGGCGACTGCCTAATAACCGGAAAAGTCTCCAACTATTCAATAATAAAGTTGAGTGGATTTGCGAAACTATTTATACAGACTTTTCTCAAAAACTAAATTAAATTTAAAAAATTGAAAATTTGTCTGCCTCAAAACTCGGAAATTTTAAGCGGCGAGAGTGTCAACTTGGAACGTAGCTAGGCGCAATGCGCCCAAGTGCCCATGCGTGCGAGTGAGATTACCGATGCAGGCTACGTTCCCGCATGGGAAAATCGACGATTGAGTAACCGTAGTAAATGTTAGCAAAATTAGCAAAATTTAAATCAAGTAAATGTTGTGCCCTTTTTGGTGGTTTGTGATTGTGATACGGTACTTTTCGGCCCCTCTTCCCTCTACCCACAACGTTAATTATTTATTTATAGATTTGTTTCTACTCTTGATGTACGCGTATTTTCCTATAGACGTAAAACTAGTAGATTAACCCCATACAAATTATATGCAATGTTAATGTTGTGGCTTATTGAGCCGGTGTGTAAGCAAATCTTGATTTTCCAATTATATACACAGTGAACCAAACTAGGTTAGTTAACTGGCTCAATAAGCCACCAGCCGTAGGCCAAATGTGTTATAACGTAACAGCGAAAAAGTGTATTTGATGTTATTTGTAATAAATAAATAAATAAAAAAAACCCTTAAAGTAAACTGGCGCAACGTGGCACTACGAAGATACTAAACTAGCAACTAGTCTATAAATGAATAAAGCCCTATGTTTATAGATTAACCAATTTTATTGTTACCGTTGAAACACTGAAGGATGAAGTAAAATATAAAAGATTCACATGTAAAGACTGTGTTGCTTTCCTGCCTCTTGCCGCCAGAAGAGACGCAGCAAGAATTCCAAGCAAGGACATAAACAGCCGGCCTTGATTGAGTTTCTTTTATTATTTGTGACGGATGGCGTGTATTGGTCAATTTTACTAATTCACTGCACATATTTTCCTTAACATTGTTCTCTGAGTGGAACTTTGGAATCTCATGATTCTTGATTCTTTAATCGGTATTCCTCCAAACATGCCATTTAGATTATTTACGCTAATTTATTTACAAAAGCCGTTTCGTTCCAGTCAATTCTGCCATTATAACGGAGCTTAAATTGTGGTTTTTTTTTGAAAAATTACCGGCGATTTTGTGCGTTAAAGAGCGCGCGCAGTTCCGAACGTATATAAACAAGAGCCAGAAGAGCTCAGAAGATTATCTGGGGCTGTCGCGTTCGCATGTTTATCACTTGAATGAAAAAGTGCAAAAGTGGGAAAAACTGCAATAAATCAAGGTAAGAGCCGAGCTAATTTTCCGCGGGTTTAATTCATATTTTTGTTGTTAATTCACGCTTTAACGCTGTGAAAAAACCTAATTTGTTGCAACTCCCACAAAAAACCAGTTGAACACTTTTTGTGCCTATTGAAGGAGCATCAACTTTTCCATCCCACCTCGTAGTCAAATTGCCGCAGTCCCGCTTTAGTCAGGAGGGAGAATAACAGCGGTTGCCATGGAAATCAGTCTGTTTTTGTCGCACACTGCCCATGTACCAGGGCGTTCTCAATAGAACAGCGACTCTTATAGGAATTTAAAGCGTTTATTACGCTCCGAAAGTAGTTCCAAATTGCAATTAAACGACAATAATTATGCGAGTTTTTCGGACTTTGAGGCTTGGGTGGAAAAGGATTTCTTCCTGGCGTTTTGCCAGCACGAGTGGCATACATCTTCAGA
>NW_026018611.1:859408-864903 GCF_020466585.1 Dendroctonus ponderosae
CAGCAGCAAAAAATCAACATTCAGTGCGATTTCATTGAAAATTGCTCAGTTCTAAGATACAAACAAACTTATAATTATACTAAATTGGCCCTCTTCAACGGCACTTAAACATTTTTCAAAAGTGGGCTGACTCCTGGAAAATCAAAATTAATGCAGAAAAAACGAAAGCCATGATAATTTCGAAAAAAAAAAAACTAATGCTCAACAACACTCAACGAAATCCCCTTTTCTAAATCTCTCAAATATCTTGGCGTTATCATCGATTCTAGACTAAACTTGGCTGAGCACATTAACAAAATAATCAGCAAAGGAAGCCAAACAGCCGGCATCCTTTACCCTCTCTTAAACCAGAAAAGCAAGCTCACTCTGAAAAACAAAACTCTGCTCTACAAGCAAGTAATCAGGTCGCAAACATGCTACGCTGCCCCCATCATTAGTCAAACCTCCAAAATAACCATTGGCAAACTCCAAACCTTCCAAAACAAAATCCTCCGCAGGATGACAAGACCCCCCTGGTACGTCCGTAACTCACAAATTCACGCGAACCTTCGTCTCAAAGCTCCATGAAAACTTCAAAACTCGCCTAAACCACCCAAACCCACTCATTAAAGACAGGTTTACCCAAACTATCCCAAGTTTAATGGCAGACCCCCCTGGAATCACCCGCCTTAAGCAGTCGATTCCCGACATCTCAAACCTCCTGGAAAGTACCTAAACTCTCAAACTCTTCCAAATTTAACCCTCTAGGCCAACCGCCACAAACCACTACGTTTCGCGCTCCGTACCCCTACTTTTTTTTCTTTCTTCGTGCGCTCTCAGCCCCGAACCCACCAAAACCCCCGCCCCAAACCCACCAAGGCTCTTGCAGGCTACCATCAAAGACAAAAAGCCTTAACTGGCTATGTCTGGGGTAAACATCAGGTCACAGTCGGCAATTTTGGGCGTTTTAGAAGCGGCAACAGGGCCCCCAAGGGGCCCAATTCCCGTGTTCTCATCGGGATCTTCCCGCTAGAAGCCAGACCAGGCCTCAAAGTGTCCACCAACTAAGACCCGGCGACATCGACGTGGTGGGCGCAATTGGGGACAGTTTAACTGCGGGTTTTGGGGTGGAGGTGGACAGTTTGCTGGCCCTGCTGCATGAAGCCCGCGGCTCCAGCTTCTCAATAGGTACACGCAATTTCTCCCTAAAAGCGGGCGCAAAAGCATCCCCCTAACCGATTGTATGGCTGCAGGTGGCGCAGGGACTTGGCAGACGCATTTGACCCTCCCCAACATCCTCAAGCAGTTCAATCCGCACCTTTACGGCTACTCGTTGAACGCAATCACGACCGACGGCAAGTCCAAGTTCAATGTGGCCGAAGGGGGCGCCATTTCGAATGATATGCCCTTTATGGCCCGAGTGCTGGTCGATCGCATCAAGCGCGATAAGCATGTGGATTTGGAAAACGACTGGAAGGTAAACTATCAGCATAAAAAGCACTTTATAAACTGGCCGTTTCGGAAAAGTTGGAAGCGCTTAACGGCAATGGGCAAACAAGGGCGGATCCTAATTCTCTGGCTCGAATGGTTCTTGAGAAACTTCGAAAAAAGCAGGGTTATGTTCAAGTGGATTTTGCAACTCAAATCTAAAACTTCTTGAATTCAAGCATTTTTTGAGAAAACTGCCAACAATTCCCCATCCATGGTTCACTTTCTAAAAAGGCCATTTAGTTCTCTCTAGAATGACGTACAAATGAGCGTTCTTGCTCATTTTGCCTCTGAGAAATGAGCAAAAACTGGACGGAAAACATGAAATTTTGACATAATCTTGCACTTAAGTGTCTGATATTCAAATTCCGCTTTCTGTGTCAAAACTACTCGAATTTTCTCACTCGCGTTGTTACGACTGAATCGACTTGTCAATTCTCTATCCAACGATGCCAAAACGAATTCTGTAGCTCGAATAGTTCTTGAGAAACTTGCAACAGCGAGTTTATAAACCGCCTTAAAGTCGCCCTTTAACCGATTAGAAATAACGCCAGTTTTAAACCGGTAACGCAAAAGGTAACACTTTGAATGGGCTTTTAAATTAGCCGTTGCCAAACAGTTTATAAACGGCTTTAAAGTTAACCATTCTGACCGTTTCTAATTATAAACTGGCTGTTTGTGCCCGTTCGATAGCACTCAACGGCAACGCCCGGTGTTGAAGCGGTTTATAAACTCTCCGTCGCAACAGTTTATAAACGACTCTAATTTCGTCCGTTTATAAACATTAATTAAACAATAGTTTTGCATCGCGGGGCGGAATAAATCGCGCTGGTTTTGAACATTTCAAACGAAAAAATGAAATGCAAACGGCATGTGTTAAACCGTTTATAAAGTCGCCGCTGCGAACTAGTTTCCAAACGGCTCTACTGTTAGTTTTGACTGATTTCGCCTTAAACAGATTCCCAATTATGCACAGTTACGATGTTTGTGGCGCTTGGAGGAATTTGATATTTTTCGAAAACATCGACCTCCAGCTTGCAAAATTTTGGGCAAAAAATACCAATTTCACACGCGAGATTTTTGACTGTTTTCAACTTGAGTGGCTTTCCAACTGTATTTTTAAGGTGTTTGGGGCATTTTGAAAAATTAAATTTTTTCCGAAAAAAATTTCGACAAAAAAGTGAAAAATGTATGCCAGTTTTTGACTGATTTCGACCTAAACAGATTTCCAATTATGCACAGTTGCGGTTTTTGTGGCATTTGGAGAAATTTATTTTTTTTCGAAAACAGAAATTCGATTTTTTTTCGGCAAAATTTTGGGCAAAAAGGAAAAAAATGACATGCAACATTTTTCACAAAAAATTACCAGGCGAAAAAATAACCCCGACTTTTAACGGAAACAAAAAACGCAAACAGCAAGTTATTATTTACAAACGACAAACTTTAAAGCCGTTTATAAATTAGCCGTTGCGAACTAGTTTATAACCCGTTGTACAGTTATAAAGAATAACTCGCCGTTAGCATTGACAGTTGAAATCGACCAGACAAAAAAATTGACGGCGGTTTTTAACGTGTAAACGCCAAGGCAAAGAGCGAGTTGCTTTCTATAAACAGCCGAAGCTAAAGCCGTTTATAAACTTGCCGTTTCAACCTAGTTTATAAACGAATTTAAAGCTGACTTTTCATAAATACAAGTTTGCCGTTTGCGTTGATCGCTGCAGTTAAATGTTATAAAACAGGTTTCCAACAGACGACAATTGGCAAAAAATAACGTCGGCTTTTAACGAAAAGCGCAAAAAGCAAGTTGTTGTTCAGAAATGACCAGTTTTAAAGCCGTTTATAAAGAGGCGGCTGCAAACTATTTTATAAACTACTTTATAGTGGGCTCTTTATAAACATAAACCGGAAAACGACCAGAAAAGAGAAATTAACCACTGTTTCTAGCATGTTAACGCTATCGAGCAGCGCAAATAGCGAGTCAATATTTATAAGCGCCCGATCTTGAAACCATTTATAAACCGCCGTTGCCGCCTATTTTATAAACGACTTTAAGCCGACCTTCTATAAAAAATAACGTCGGGTTTTTAACGCTAACTGGCACCGCAAAAGGCGAGTTATTATTCATTTTACTGGCTCTAAAACCATTTATAAACCGGCCGTCGTGAATTAGTTCATAAACGAGCCTCGAGTCGAATAAAATGAGCCTCAAAGGGCGCCCACCAGCGTTGAAGCCGTTTATAAATTCGCCGGTTTGAGTTTGCTTACGGCTTAAAGCTGGCCGTTTTTAAACCTTTGTAACGGCAACTTTATCTCATCGGTCATCAGTGCTTTTCTGCTCCTAATTCCCCAGAAGTTTGGAAACAAATTTTTAGTTTTCTTTTTAGTTTAAATCTTAGAAAATAGGCAGATTAAAGTACCCAGATTGTAGTACAATGTTTTAAATGAGCGTACACTTGCATCTATTTACTTTTTCTAATCTAATCTTGTGTTAGATTATCGGGCTAGAACAGTAGAAAGTTGTTCAAAACTATGAAAAGGAACGAAAATTATTGGAAAAAGTATCAAACAAGTGGAGATAATATCTCGAAGTAGAATAAATTTCCCGTTTCCAATCCGCCCCTTCCAACCAACTCGCAAAACTAATGAGAAAAGCCCCAACGAAGATGAAAAAACGCCTCAATTTTGAGTGATTTTTAGATGATTTCGGTCTTCATCGGCCACAACGACCTCTGCTCAGACGCCTGCTACAAGCGAGACTTCCAGAAAGTGCTGGCCAATCACGAAGCAGACATGCTGGAAACGCTCAGAACGTTTCGCAACCACCTGCCCAGAACGGTGATCAACCTGATCCCGCCCATACGTGAGTGCGCCGCCCACAGCCGCCCCTTAATCATCCGGGGGACCTTTTCCAGACCTGAAAATCCTGCTCGACATGACCGACAAGCCGGCCTCCTGCATCGTGCCCCACATCATCTCCTGCCCGTGCCTCATAGGGCTGCCCCACCGCCACCTGGTGCCTCAGATGATGCGCCTGATGGACCAATGGCAGGCGCTGGATTTGCAAATCGCCAACTATCCAGAATTCGACAGCGACCAGTTCACGATCATTGCGCATAAGTTCACTTTGAACTTCACGTTGCCACGTTTGAAGAACGGCGGAATGGATTATGGGTATACGGCGGCCGATTGCTTCCATGCCAGCCAAAGGGGGCATGCAAAAGGTGGGTACTTTTCGGGGGTAATTGCGCAAGTGCTTCAAAATTACCGATAATTTTGCATGAAAGCTTGTTGCCTAAAAATTGCATGAGTTTATTTTCATATTGTGGCTTTTTCGTTCCAATGTGAAAGAAACGAATGCAGTTTTTACAAGACAACACGCTCGAATGCTAAATTATCTGTTTATTTTGATGCACGAGTGTAATTTTAATGAATATTTCCTGAGTAAACAAAGAAAATGTGGATTCATTTTACTTCTATTATATTTTATTACCCGTTAAATTTTATTACTTCTGTTTATTAAATTTAATTTGAATATCTTAGGTATGTCAGGAAGACATTTGATGTCTAATTCAACATGATTATTTCACTTATCCATAGCAACGCCATAGAGCAAAATAGTAGTTTTCGATACAAGGGCGAAAAACAAATTTTCGCCCTCGTATCGAACACTATTTTTTATTCGAATGAAAGATTACACGAATAATAAACTGCATCGATTTCATATTGAAAATTTTGTGGCAATGTCATTTTTTGAAATGTCATGTTTTGAAGTTTGTAATTAAGTTTAAGTACTTTTTCAACTTGAAACACCTGTGGTCTTGGGATGGTGCATGCATGTTGCATACTCTGCATGACATTTGCGCTTCTTAAAAAGATCGTGTTTTACGTGTGACAACATCGCAAAAGTAGATAAGTAGGCCATTAAAACAAGTGTGAGACTGAACTTGTAACAAAGGTATAATTTACAAATTGTAAGTAAACTTGAAAATAGGATCAATAGTTGTTGATAAACCTACGTAATTCCTTAA
>NW_026018611.1:865902-869105 GCF_020466585.1 Dendroctonus ponderosae
TTTCGCTTTCTGAGTCAAAACTACTCGAATTTCCTCACTCACGTTACGACTGAATCGACTTTTCAATTCTCTATCCAACGATGCCAAAACGAATTATTTGGCTCGAATGGTTCTTGAGAAACTTCGAAAAAAGCAGCATCATGTTCAAGTGGATTTCGCAACTCTGAGCGTTCTTGCTGCCATTTTTCCTCCGAGAAATAAGCAAAAACGGGACGGAAAACATGAAGTTTTGCAATAATCTTGCGCCACCCTTGCACAAAACGACGATCATTTTTCAAATTTCATAGATTACAGAAGACTGTAATTTTTCTACATAACCCCTCCCCCCCCCGACTTTAAAGCTTGATCCGCCCCTGAAGTTTCTCCTGTCCTACATATGGCGCCGTTGCCAGCTTGGGCGTTTGTTCCCAGAGAGGCGTTTTTGTTCAATCGGATTTCATTGTTTCGGGTCGTAACTACTAAGTTGTCAGATTTTAACCATTTGTTGGAATAAATAATCTGGGCGCGGTTTGAACTTATGCGGAAACACCCAGTTTGAGAACATAAAAAAAGCAAATTTGGCACTGCGAATGGCTGCAAATAATTTGGCTGCGACGTTCCAGCTGCCAACGACCTGTGGAACTCCCTGCTGGAGCCCTACGGCCAGAAAACGACCAACGGCGGGCCGGAATTCGCCCGCTTCCTGTGCCCATCGGCCGAGCGCCCCTACCTGTTCACCCGGAGAAACGCAAACCGCTAATAAACGACTGTTTTCCCCCGAATTTTTGGTAGTTTCACTCGCCCTGTACGCGCAGCTGAGAAAGACAAAGTTCAACCTCAAGTACCCACTTGATAGCGACTGCTATCGACTTGTCATAATTCGGCTGGCAATCTTAACAAGCCCACAATCAATCGCAGTGAGTGGCACAGAGCAGCTCGTCGAAATGAGTGCGCTACCTGCTGATGAGTGAGTAGCAACAGCCCTAAAAAACATCCACACGATCGGGCGGTTCTTTGCAGGTTCAACCGGGGATTCATTGAAGAATCGGCGCGCTTCATCCGAAGCCGGGTGCCCGTTGCCCCAAAGCTGCTCATCATCTGCGGCTCCGGACTAGGTAAGAACCCGCCCCCTGCCAGGGGCCGACACTGACTTTTCTCATGTGGAAAAGGGGGGCTGGCCGACACGCTCGAAAAACCCGTCACACTCAGCTACGACGAGATCCCCAATTTCCCCCAAAGCACCGTGCCAGGGCATGCCGGGGAGCTGATCTTCGGCACCCTCGCCAACGTGCCAGTGGCGTGCATGAAGGGCCGCTTTCACTACTACGAAGGTACTGCCTGCTGCAGGCCCCCAACTAGCCCATCCCCTTCTTCAACTGGTCACCCCCGCAGGTTATTCGCTGCAAAAAGTGACCACCCCCATCCGCATCATGCAGCTGCTGGGGATTAAGGGGCTGATCGTCACCAACGCGGCCGGCAGCGTCAACAAAGCCTACCAAGTGGGCGACATCATGCTGATCAAGGATCATCTGAACTTCTTCGCGTTTGGTGGGCGGCATCCGTTGCGCGGGCCGAATGATCCCCAATTCGGCGCCCGATTCTTCCCAATGAATCGCGCCTACGATCGGGCGCTGCTCCAAGTGGGGAAAAGGGCGGCGGCGGAAGTGGGCCTGGCCAATCACTGCCACGAGGGCGTCTATGGAATATATTCGGGGCCCAACTATGAAACAGTGGCGGAAATCAAGTACCTCCAACTAGTGGGCGTCGATGCGATAGGTAAAGTTCCATAAAACCCGCCCAACTGTCCTAAACACAACCGTTTTCTTTTGGAGGAATGTCGACCGTGCCGGAAGTTTTGGTGGCCAAACACTGCGGTCTGCGGGTTTTCGGGTTCAGTTTCATCACGAATAAGTGCGTCGACTCCTACGAGGAGGCGGAGGAACCAAACCACGCCCACATTCTGGATGTGGTGCAAGCCAAAGCGGAAAAACTCAAAAACCTGGTTATCAAGTTTGTGGAACACACAAGCGCCCAGTGGCTGTAAAAGCAGAAAAACTGCCTCGTGTTGTTGAAAAAATATATACCTACTGCTATTTAATTATTTTACATAATATAATTTTCAAGGCAATTCGATCAGGCGCGACGGCTATCGGCAACGCTGTTAAGGCGCGATTGCTTTTGACGTTGAGCGTCAAAAAATCAACAATTCCGAAACTTTTCCGCCCATTTTTCGGCCACGACACCACCAAGAGTCAACAATTGAAGCCTCCCAACATTCCCCTTCTTACCCATGTAAAGATCCAAAGCAAATCGGCAGGAAATTACGAAAAACACCCGCAACTCCCACTCAGCTTTTTCAGCTAATTTGAGCAATGCTTACCGGTTGCTATCCATGTGCTGAACCGCCCACATCTCCAGTCCAGTTTAAAAAACAGTTGGCCGATAATTTGCACAAAAAAACACATTTGAAACGCTCATTGTTTGACAACAAACGCGACTGGGTTCTGAGCGCGCGCAACTGGCGCCACCTGTTGCCCAACAGGGCTTTTAAGAATCAGGGTCGGTTTACATCGGCATCTTTGCACCCACTAGTAGGGGCGTGGCCAAATTTGATTTAATATTAAGAGGCCCACAATGGGGCTTAAAAAGCCATTCTGTGGCTCTAGTTGATCTTGAGAAACTTCGAAAAAAGCAGCGTCATGTTCAAGTGGATTTTCCAACTCGAAAAAAACCACGCAAATCTAAAACTTCCTGAATTCAAGCATTTTTTGAGAAAACTGCCAACAATTCCCCAGCCATGGTTCACTTTCGAAAAAAAGGCCATTTAGTTCTGTCTAGAATGATGTACAAATGAGCGTTCTTGCTCATTTTGCCTCCGAGATCTGATCAAAAATGGGACGGAAAACATGAAATTTTGGCATAATCTTGAACCAACGATGCCAAAACGAATTCTGTGGCTCAAATGGTTCTTGAGAAACTTCGAAAAAAGCAGCGTCCTGTTCAAGTGGATTTCGCAACTCAAAAAAAAACCGCGCAAATCTAAAACTTCTTCAATTCAAGCATTTTTTGAGAAAACTGCCAACATTTCCTTATCGATGGTCAACTTTCTAAAAAGGCCATTTATATCTATCTAGAATGATGTACAAATGAGCGTTCTTGCTCATTTTGCCTCCGAGATATGAGCAAAAATGGGACGGAAAACATGGAATTTTGGCATAATCTTG
>NW_026018611.1:869155-873123 GCF_020466585.1 Dendroctonus ponderosae
CCCCCTTGACTTTAAAGCTGGATCCGCCCCTGTCAGGGTCACGCAGACAACAGGGCAATATTTAAAGAATGATGGAAAATTAGTCTCTTACCTTTCAGCTGGAAGGGACGTTTGCATCGCAGGGGTGATTCACTCTAGAAAAAGAAATGTTTGTCAACTTTTTGCCGAAAAATCTAACTAAACAAATCTACTGTGCTGTTTATATCGGCAAGTATTAAGTGCGTTTTGTGTGCAACACTACGATCAAACAATCTCAATTTGTGCCGCTAAACTCTTATAAAACTTACGCGATCCGACTGATGTCGTTTGTTTTCAACTAAACCTCACTGGATTCTACACTCAACCAAAATCATCTAATCTAGGGCGTGGTTGGCGAAACAAAAACGTCAAAGTTGTAAACATCTCTATTGCATGAACAAACGTCGAAGACGCGCATTGGCCAGACCATTGTCGAAAACGTCAAACGCATCGCTCTATCACTGTCTGTTACATGCGCGGACAGCCAATGATCTGGCCATTGCGCAGAGCCGGACTAATGTAGATAGATCGTCATCAACATGCTTGAATGGCACAAAGGAAATCGATTAACAGCTAATACTTGAGGCTTAACATTACGAGTATTCCCATACGGTCGATTGGGTGATGGAGTTTTTCTTGCGGCTCACCACCTCAACATGGGCGTCCAACCCGTCGGACAGTCTACTCAGTCGTCGCGCCCAAGAGCCACGAATTCCTAATCAAAATCACCGCAATCAGGCGAAATTCAGGACGAAAATATGACCAGTGGCGTAACCAGAGGGGGGATTAGTCACTAAAGCTAATACTAAAAAAAAACTATTATGTCCCGCTTAAATGACTATGGTCAGTCTGATGTGGGGCTAATTTTGAGATTTAGGGGGCAACGCCTGGGAATTTTGGGCAAGAAAGTCGCTGAATTGTCTCCAGAATAGAACATCAACAAAAAGTAATTACAGAAGGGTTTTTTTGTCGAACTCACCCCGTGGCTGCTTAAGGGCGTCTTTGGTGGCGCACAGCACGTTCGGCCCGTTTATTTTCACCACTTTTTGCAATTTTTTGAAAATGTTTCTCCGATAAACGTCAGTTACGCGCGTAACGTCAACGCCGACTGCCGGCGCAGTGTTGCCGCGCCGTTGGACCAAAAAGCCACGCATTCATCCCAGCAAGTTCAAACTGCCGAAACTCTGTTSAATTTTGSCAAAGACTGATTCAGTCGGGCCAAGCCTGGCAATTGTATTCCTAGCCAAACTGTTGAARTTGACTGAGTCTGTTGGTCGACAGCGTCAAAACCTGTTGGCTAGAAGCAAATGCCAGTCTGCTACCAGTGGGGCACAGTGACAACACTGCGCCGGTGACAGGGAGATGAACATTCGGATTTCCCATAGCTACCGGGGGTGGCCGATAAGATAAGTTCGTCTCATCTCCAGGCTACGCCACTGTTCAACCTAGGCCGAGTGGACTTACCGATTTTCGAGTCGTTGTTCCTGCTGTCGTTTTCCCTGATCGTGTTGAGCACATCATCATAATCGTATTCAGTTTTCCTCAGTCCATGCTCGTACTTGGCTTCCTTCGCCAGCAGCGTTTCCCGTTGGATTTGGGTATTTAGCTAAGAAAACCCGCTGTTAAGAGTTTGGCGAAGGAAAACCCCGCGACTTACCTCACTGGGCACGTCTGGAATCACATACTGCATGATGCCAACCAGAGCAAACACCACATGCTACAATCCCAGCGGCAAAAGTTTTGTCTATGCTTAGATGTTTGATTGATGGGTGGATGGCTTACCTCGAAAATGACCACAAAAGCCAGCCGGGCGGCAAACACGTGCCAATACTGCGGACTGAGCCCGTAGGGATCCGACTCGTTGGGGCCGTTCCTGTACCCTGCAACCCCCATAAATCAACACCCTGTAGTGTAACTCTAACGTGTTACGAAATATACTAAGACGGAACTGTCTGACGTTCGTGACGTAAGACAGTTCCGTCTTAGTCGGAAAGCACGGGAGATCACTTCGCCCACTGCCTCATCGCCTTTGAAAATGTCCAGCGCAGTTGTGGACGAAACGTCAGGAAATTCGTCAATGTTAGTTCTCTGGAGCCAGTGGTAGACGTTTTCCATTTTAGGCAACAAAATGTCAGTAATGCCCGTCGTAACTTTCTCGGAAGGGATTGTAATTACAACCACAATTCCAATCAAAATTTTAATCGCCTCACCTCTGTACTGGCACACATCGGGCGTTTGCGCTTTATCATCCGGGCCCATATTCTCGTGATAGTCCGACGTATTGAACACTGAAACCCCCAGAACCCCATTGAGCAACCCTTTTGGGACAAACCCGCCCTTAGGGTACCTGATAGGGATGAGTCGATGTAGCCCACCAAGTCCTCTGCCGCCGAGTACTTGTACTTGTAGACCATCCGGGGGATGAAATCGCTGGTGTAGGCAATCACAAAGGCCTGCAAACTCGGATTTAATGCCAAAAACTTTTTTCAGTTTGTTTTCCCTAAATTTACGCACATTTGAAACCACAGCTGCGTAGGTGATGGCTTTGAGGATCCCATACCAGGCCCCAATGTCCTCAACGCGTTCGGCCAGAGGCCTCCTGGCTTGCGTCACCATCTTGTAGGCGTCCAGCCGAATTTCCGCCACATTGTTGATGAGCGCGCATAGTGGGGCCAAAGGGAAGGCCGCCACGAACAGCGTCACGAACCCGTATTGTAAAACTGCCCCAAAAACAGCGCCTGTAGCGATTTGAGGGTGAACTGGAAGGTTTACTCACTCATTTCGAGGTATTCGTCGAAGAGGGCCAGCCGCCCTGGATCCTGCAGATGGTAGTCCTCCTCCCACCTGGTGTGCTTCCTGCTCAAGTCCTTGGTGTTGGAGCGGTGCGACCGATACCGCCACCAGTTGTAGAACTTACTGAGAAAAACTGGAAATTACTGAGAAGCTTTAGCCAAATGGTGCAGGCGTACGGATTGAAGATTTCCACGAAATTATTCAGCATCTGCTTGCCGATCATGATGATGGCCAGCTGGATGCACAGCTCGCTCAAACAGCCGGCTGGATCGCAAATGTCGCCTTTGACGCGGAAGAATTCCGACTTTCTACTGATGGTGTCGCCCGGATAATCGAAGAACCGGCCCTGAAAATCAGGATGCTTCAGCTGATCTTCAGCGGGCTCCTGGGTGGGTACCTTGAAGAACGCGATGTAGATCAAAGAAGAGTAGAAATTCATAAACTCGAACAGGAATATTTTGAACGTGTAGGAGTCCTCGAACTCTGTGGTCGTTCTCGGGCTTTCCAGGTTGGTTAAATAGATGGCCAGCCGATGGTAGCCCTGGAAAAGCGATTTTCCTAACCGACTGGGTTTAGTCGTCGCCTGCAGGCACCTACCCGCGTCAGGCTCATGATGAAGATCAAGTTGATGAGGGCGGCCGTTACTGAGGTGACGATCTTCGCGTGATTCTTCAGGAACAGGTTCTGGCTTCCATAGATGATCGTCACCAAGGAGAGCCGATAGATGATGGTGCCGAGAACGGCGGCCAGAACCACAAAAAGCTGGGGAAACAATACGGAGTTTTTCCACTGAAACTTTGAACAGCCGGCGGAGCCTACCATGAAAAACACGGCGCTGCCCGTAATGACCATTCGGAACACCTTTTGGGACGTGGGAAGATACGGCTCTTTTTCCCTCGTCACTGGATTAGTCCGGAACGTTTTCACGCTAGTCTCGAATTCTGCGAGAGAAACATTTTTGTCACTTTTGATGCGGCCCTATTTTTCAACCGCCCCCTGTAACACCGGCAGGGGCGGATCCAGCTTTAAAGTCAGGGNGGGGGGGGGGGTTATGTGGAAAAAATATAGTCTTCCGTTGTCTATGAAATTAGAAAAACTATCGTCGTTTTGTGCAAGGGTGGCGCAAGATTATTGCAAAATTCCATGTTTTCCGTCCC
>NW_026018611.1:873411-878253 GCF_020466585.1 Dendroctonus ponderosae
CTGCACAGATCTGGCTTGCGCAAGCCAAATCGTTCAGTTCATCTGCACAGATCTGGCTTGCGCAAGCCAAATCGTTCAGATGGCTTGAGCGTGTAAACGGGCTTTAAGGGTCGAACTTACTGCTCCTCCCGGTCTCGGCCCTCAGTGGCATCGTAAAACGATGGCTCTTTGGGTATTAGTTCGTGATTGTATTCGCATAGGGCGCGCCATTGCTTCGTCCAAGTCTGCCACGTCGAGAGGCCCTTGGTTTGGTCCTTTTTATCGTCCTGGAACAGTTTGGATACTTTAAGGGCCGCGTAAACATTGTCAACCACAAGCGCCCTTTTTTTTGGAAAAAATCGCACTTCCAGTCGGGAGCCCGCAGCAACTTGAAACTTTCACAGTCCATAGAAGAGAGCTGGTTCTCAAAATGCTGAAAACTATGCTTAAATCGCGCCAGGCCCTGATTTTGTGGGTTCAGTCAAAGTTGGCCTAAAAATGGGCGGGTTCACACAAATGCGCCTTTGCTTGGAAAATGCATAACTTCCAAACTGAAGCAAGTAGCTACTTGAAACTGTCGCACTTTATGGACGACTACTGAAGCTCAAAACTCGAAAAATTTGCCTTAAGTCACCTGGATCCCTGATTGATGTCGACTTAGTGAAGTTGCCTTAAAAATTGACATTTCCATACAGAAGCACCCCCTGCTTTAAAAATTCACAACTTTCAATTGAGAGGAAGTAGCAACTTGAAACTTTCACAATCCATAGGAGACAGTTCAACCTCAAAACTCTAAAAAGTTCACTCAAAGCGGCCCGATTCCTGATTTTTGTCGACTTGATAAAATTGTCGCGAACATTGACATTCCGACGCAAATGCACTCACTGTTTGAACAATCCACAACTTGTGATTTTGAAGGAACAGAAACCGGGAAACTCCCATAATAAATGCAGGAGAGTTCGGTCTCCGAACCCTAAAAATTTCCCCAACCCCCCATTTTTGCCGACTTGGAGAATTTGTGGTAAAAATTGACATTCGCACACAAATGCACTTTCCGTTTCAAAAATTGAAAACTTTCAATCCCGAGCAAGCACCAACTTGAAACTTTGTACTCTATAGAAGACCGATTAGTCCCAAACCTCTGAAGTTTTCAATCCAATCGACCCAGCACTCGATTTTTATCGACTTGGTAAAGTTGACTTAAAAACTGATGTTTTCACACAGATGCACTCATTTCACTCACATTTCATTTTGAAAAATTCACAACTTCCAATCTAGGGGCAGTAGAAACTTGAAACTCTCACAGTCTATAGAAGACATATGAGTCTCAAACCCATGAAAATTTCAATCAAATCGGCCAAACTGCTGATTTTTACCGCMTTGKTAAAGTTGTCCGAAAAATTGACGYTTTCACACACTTGTACTCTTCGTTTGAAAAATTCACAACTTCCAATCTAGGGGCAGTAGAAACTTGAAACTGTCACAGTCTATAGAAGACAGATGAGTCTCAAACCCATGAAAATATCAATCAAATCAGCCCAACTGCTGATTTTTACCGACTTGGTAAAATTGTCCGAAAAATTGACGTTTCCACACAAATGTACTCTTTGTTTGAAAAACTCACGACTTTTAAGCTAAAAGCAGTAGCAACTTGAAACTTCCCACATCTATAGAAGACAGTTCAGTCTCAAAACCAGAAGAATTTTACTCAAAGCGGCCCAACTACTGATTTTTGCCGATGTTGTGAACATGGCCCAAAAATCCACATTTTCGCAAAAATGCACTCCCCGTTTGAAAAACTCACAACTCTAAACTCAGAGGTACAAACAACTTGAAATTTTCACATTCTACAGAGGGGACTGTAGTCTGAAAATCATGACAATTTCGCTCAAATTTCCACATCCCAAATTGTTTGGACTTGGAAAAAGTTGAGCAAAATTAGCGTTTTCGCCCAAAAAACAGTCCTTGTTTAAAAAATTTTCAAGTTTAAATTCAGAGAAAGCTGACACTTGAAACTTTCACAGCCTATAGAAGACAGTTCAACCTCAAAACTCTAAAAAGTTCACGCAAATCGGCCCGATTCCTGATTTTTGTCCACTTGGTAAAGTTGGCCTACAAATTGACATTTAGACAATCCCTATTTGAAAAATTCACAAGTGTCAATTTAGCGGATGTAGCAACTTGAAACTTTCACAGCCTATTAAAGACACTCAAGCCGAAAACTCCTGAAAATTTAACTGACATGGCCCTACTCGTTGATTGTCCACGCCTTGATAAACGTGGGCATTAAAATGGGCCTTATAACCCAAAAACGCCATTGACTTAAAAAAATCATAGCTTCCAATCTGGAGCAAGTAGCAACTTGAAATGTTCACAATCCACAGAAGACACTTGAGCCGTAAAACCCCGAAAATTTCCCTCAAATGGCACTCAGCCCCGATTTTTGATCACTTACCCAAGCCTTCACCGAAATGGTGATAAACCGCTTCACTGGCAGCTTCATGCCCATCAGCGCCGCATATCGCGTTTTGGTCTTCCACGGCAAGTGAATCTTCAGAAACCACGTTTTGCCATCAAAAGAGAGCTCCTTGTGTTCCAGCTCCAGTTCCAGACCCTCTTTCACCAAGTTCTCCTGGAACGATCCAGACAAAGTCAATCGCACCACCCCCGTACCGATCAGAACCTTCCAACCTACCTGGAAAATCTTGCGATTGTCCCTCCTTTTGGCCTCCGCCTCCGTCATCACGCCCAACTCCTCCTCTTCGTACACCAGCACCATGTCGATTTTGCGCCGCCCATCCCGGAAGAACAGACTGTCCGGATTTGGGTTCTGCAAATCGATCCAGGCGGGCATTCGGAATGCGAAAAAGTCAACTTTACCTGCGATCTTTCTGCGGGGGGCGTCATTGGGGGCGGATCCTCCGGAACCTCATCGTCACAGTTCTGGACCAGGGAGGGCAGTGGCGTGCCGGGCAAGGTGATCGTTTGGTCGGTGTCCAGCTGGGCTCCAAAAGCGTCCTTGATGGCGACAAAGTTGTTCAATTTCGGCTAAAAACACCCAACATTGTCCCTTCGAGTGGAAAAATTGATATCCAAGTATGTGGTAAAAAGTCCATAGCCTGCCTGCGGCCCAAACACTGCACGTATGCATTTCCAAGGCTTCATAAATAATGAAAGCGACTCGAAAAAATGTTTCTCCATAAATAAGGTAGCACATAATGGCTAGGTTGACGTCAGTCGACGTGTCTCTTCAGCATATGGTGTCCTGGAAATCCTCATGACTACTTAATGGCGTCTATTTATGGACAGCCATCATCAATTACTCAAACCGGAGCTATTCCGGAATCTGTCCAGGTAAACAGTGGGGGTCGCCCTCAATTAACCCGTTTACGTTGGGTCACAGTGTAACTTTGGCACTTTGAACGCTCTGATTGGCAGCAGCTGCAGCATCACAGCGCCGGCCAGATTTTGAACCACCCAATCGCACTCACAGCTCCGCCCCCTTATTGGAAAATCGAGGAATGGACAGCGCCTGTCAAGCTTAACTCCGCCCCCTTTTACATTGCCGCTAGTTCATTGGGGGCTGGTATACACAGTGGTCCAGCAACAAACTGTACTTACCAGGTCGGCTTTCTGTTGCTGCCAGGAGCCCCGTCGATAGGCCGTATATTTGGGGCTCTCCTCGATGTTCCCCAGGCCGTCATGGTCGAAACAGGGGCTTCGGTTCCTTCGGGAAATGTTCACCAGGGACTTGGAGCGATTTTTGGTGGTGGCGTTGTCGATGTCGCTGGTGAAAGGACGCGGCGTCACCACTTTCACCATGTCCCGATCCAGCGGCAGATTGAGGCTCTTCACGCTCTCGTCGCTCGGTCTGCGGGAGGAGCCTGCGGAGACGAAACTGGCTCGCTTCATTGACCGGATTGGCTGGAAATATTCACCTGCGGACAGTTGAAGGGTTTCGTCCTCGATGAACATCTGGCTCAGCTCTTTGCCGTTCTCCATTTTCGAACTGTGCACGCTCTTCACCTTCAGCAGGGTCATGTAGGATTGGATGGAGGCAGGAGACGTGGGCGGAAATCGGCTCTAACTAAACTAAGCAACCTTTGAGTCAGTCTTTTGACATTGTTTGCTCGTGTTCAGTTCGGAAAAATCCTCCCGCCCAACTCGCTCTTTTGGCACTAGCTGGTAACTGTCCAAAGCCGGCCTGATGCCGATTTTCAATGGAATCGGACTATCGAGGTGTCCATGGACGGACGCCTCCTACGCCCAGTGACAGCTATCTAGATAACAACAAAGCAGTTGCCCGGGCAACCAGTTGACGGGCCCGCTGATTGGTCACTGTCACCCAGCAATGGGACAGCCGCTCAGTCCGCTCCATTTCCCCGGTTAATGGTCACTGTCTATGGATAAACGTTTCGGTTAATAATAAATGAAGCTCCATAGAAACGACTGCCATAAACAAACGAAAATCAATTTCAACCTAATTTTCCATTTGGAAAGATGTGCGATAGGACAATTAGATAGATTAGTAGGACGTGTCAACGTTGGCTGGAAAAATGTTCTGAGCTTATTACCGGAGACTTATTAAGTCAATTGGCACGCATTTGGGTACAGGGTGTCCATAGTCATGTTCGTTTTTCGGTTAAATGAGCGTTGGGCCACCCTGTACATCAAGCAACAAATGTAATCTTAGCTCTCCTGGGTGTCAGTCAAAGTGTGAAGAAAAATGTTGAATATCGTTTATTTCATTACGTTTCGGCGAGACAACAGCGCCATCATCAGATTTAAAATTTACGCAAACTCATAATTGGTAAATATTAACGTTCTTTTAGGTCTTTGCCTTCTTGAACCTTAAATTTGTCT
>NW_026018611.1:879252-882478 GCF_020466585.1 Dendroctonus ponderosae
CTCGAATTTCCTCACTCACGTTGTTACGACTGAATCGACTTTTCATTTCTCTATCCAACGATGCCAAAACGAATTCTGTGGCTCGAATGGTTCTTCTTCAAGTTGATTTTGCAACTCAAAAAAAAACCCACGCAAATCTAAAACTCTTGACAATCTGACAATACACTTAACTGATGCTTAGAACCGTGAAAATTCGCTGAAATTCGAAAAAATCCTCATGTTTAGCAAGCAATAAATAAAAAAAGCTGTTTAAAGTCAAAAGCACATTTCCCACCAGATGGGGCCCGATTTCAATACCAATAAAAACCCACAGTGCACACACTTGTGAAAGTTAATACGAAGCAGTGAAGATCAGGTTTATTGGTTGGAGGCATAATCAAAATAAAGAAAAATATATATTTGGCAAAATAATCGATTAAATAAATAAAGCAGCAACTTAAAAAAACCTGAAGCAAAAGGACATTTAGCTGGTTTGCAGCAACTCGCATAGCGTATCATAAACCTTGCCGAAGATCTTCGTATAGCCCTTATTGGTCAGATGCAGATAATCGTGCATGATGTGATGGCTGATGGTTTGGTCGTTTCCCACAATATTCTCGTGGATTTTCACCACGTGAACGTTCTCAGTCAGCTCGTCCTTGTTGGCCTCATTGGAGAACTTATCCACTAGGAAGGTGTTGACGTGGTCGTTCCTCTCCCTGTATGGATTCGGGAACTGTCCTCTAGGGAGCAAAGTCTGCAAGCAACACCGCCTTTATATCTCCATCCGGAGTGGATTGCTGCCAAACTTACCGGGATCACTATGATCACGTTCCCCAGCAGCTGCTTGATCTGCTTGACGATCTCCAGAATACCCTCAAAGATCTCATGGGGAGTGCAGTCGGTGTTGTTGGTGCCCACAAACAGCACCACCGCCTTCACTCTAGTCGGAAAATAGAATTCTCCGTTCTTGATTCGCCAGAGCACGTTCTCCACTCTGCAACCAAACAAACGGGTAGTGGGCGACCAGCGGTTGATCGGTTGGGTTCAGTCTTACCGATCGCCACCAATCCCCAAATTGATGCAGTGGAGGGAGCTGATTTTCTCCGTCCATAAGGAGCTGAACTGCAGTTGTTGAATGATACTGTCTCCTATTAGGACCACGTCAGGTTCGCTGCTTTTCGCCTGCTGGACGAATCTGTTGTGCTGGAATTGAAAAATTGACTTTGAAGACGTTTTGTTGTATATTTTTCTCGCTTAAAAACTTTAATGGGTGTCTAATTTTCGACGCTTTTATAGAGAGCGTTTCCGTAACTGTTTTAACTAACGCTTAAAAACACTCAATCAGCGGAGGCTCCCTATAAACACTAACTAAATTAGATAATGACCCGGTAGCTTGTTCACGGCTTCCTATAATAATGCCTGTTTAGCTCGTTTGACAACTTAATTTTAGGTATTTCACACTTTAAGAGCACTTTCCATTAATGGCAACAATCTTACCATGGACATCCATCTGCCATCGCCAACAATATCCACTGGAAACGTAGGAATAACACACGGATTCATTATTATTGTTGAGTAGAGACGAGACTATTGACTAAAAGTCGCTCCTGCTTCCTGCTTAGTCGCTTTTGGCTCTCAACACTCTGCAGGCAGGCCGCGCAGATTCGAAATAACAACAATCAAGTGGCAGATCAAGGACGCTTCACTTACCTGCTCACTTTATTCTACTTTACTGTTAGATGCCTGGTGGCCTGAGGCCAATTTCAACTGAAAAACAATCAAATGTTAGTAACAATTCGGCCGTAAACCCGCAGGAATTTATGCTGCCGAAATGTTGAAAATGGAGGTTTGAATGCAACGCGACAGAAGCAGCAGCGTTCAGTAGCTTGACCAGACACAAGATCTTGTCTGTAGCTTTGATTCAATGGAAAATATACGAGGTGTTTCGTTTTCAGTGCGGGCAATTGGGGAAGACATATACAGAGTGTTTTAAAGTTAAAAACACACTGGTATCAATTGCTTTAAGTGATCAGGGGGCTCTTAACTTACAAGTTCTAGTGAAGTTCGGTTTGCTTCCAGTTTCTAACCCAAATATTCGCATATTCCTGCTCAGTCCAAGTGGTCTTCTCGCGCTTTCAAATTAATCGAGGCTTTCCTTGGGTAAACCATAGATAAATGCAAGTAAACTGAGTGATGGAAACTGGGACTTTTTGCTCTATCCACCATCACAGACTTTAGAGGTTATGTTCACCACAGATCACAAAGGTTACTCTGTGAAAAAGACAAGTTGGTTATGTCCGCTACGACGCGGTCTCTTCTTGACGGCAATGGTCTAACAATGAGCGTTTTCGCGTAAGGCACCTTTGGTTTAAAAAAATCATCACTTTCATTCTAGAGCACGTAGAAACTTGAAAATTTTACAGTTGGTAGAAACCACTTAAGTCCGAACGTGCTGAAAATTTCACTCAAATCGCCCGCTATTCGGATTTTTATCGACTGAGCGAATGTTGGCCTAAAAATTAACGTTTGCAGTTACTGCACGCTCCGTTTAAAAACCTTCAAACTTCCGATATAGAGCAAGTAGCAACTTGAAACTTTCAGAATCTGCAGCAGACACTTCGGCTTTCAGATGCTGAATATTTTATGAAAATCGCCTCGGGTGCTGATTTGTGGAAATTTGGCCAATATTGGTGTTAAGCAGGGGGGGGGGCTATGTAGAAAAAATACAGTCTTCTGTTAACTATGAAATTAAAAAAATGATCATCGTTTTGTGCAAGGGTGGCGCAAGATTATTGCAAAATTTCATGTTTTTCGTCCCATTTTGCATGTTTCTCCGAAGCAAAATGAGCAAGAACGCTCGTTTTTACGTCATTCCAGAGATAACTAAATGGTCCCTATTCGAAGTTTCTCAAGAACCATTCGAGCCCCAAAATTCGTTTTGGCATCGTTGGATAGAGAATTGAAAAGTGGATTAAGTCGTAACAACGTTAGTGAGGAAATTCGAGTAGTTTTGACACAGAAAGCGAAATTTGAATATCAGACACTTAGGTGCAAGATTATGCCAAAATTCCATATTTTCCGTCCCATTTTTGCTCATTTCTCGGAAACAAAATGAGCAAGAACGCTCATTTCTACATCATTCTAGAGAGAAATAAATGGGCGTTTTAGAAAGTGGACCATCGAGAGGAAAATGTAGGCAGTTTTCTCAAAAACTGCTTGAATTCAAGAAGTTTTAGGTTTGCGT
>NW_026018611.1:882528-897719 GCF_020466585.1 Dendroctonus ponderosae
CTTGAACATGACGCTGCTTTTTTCGAAGTTTCTCACGAACCATTCGAGCCACAGAATTCGTTTTGTTCCATCCCAACTTCCAATCTGGCGCAAGAAGCAAGTTTAAACTTCCACCATCTATAGCAGAGACTGGAGCCTCGCATCACTGAAAATTTCATTAAAATCCCCAGAAACCCTGAATTTGGCCAAATTGGAAAACATTCATCTAAAAAACGAGCGTTTTCGCGCAAATGCACCTGCTTCTTGAAAATGTTTTTACATCGCTGAGAGGGACCCTGAATGAAACACTAAAATTTCGTAATGCCACACAGTTTAATTAAAGCACACGCGTGAAACGCTGCCTAATCCCTCCTTGGAAAAACCTCCGGCATCAGAAATCGAATCGCGCTCTATTCATAAGCCAGCACCTGCTTATGATAGAATAAAATGTAGCCCTCAGAAGCCAGAACGTCCTTCAATGTGACCGGTGTGATAATGTCGTCGTTGCACTTATACCAGTAGGTGTAGTGGTGACGAACAAAGGCCACATAATGGCCCTGAATGGCCGAAACGCCCGAATGATTGATCACCGCAAAGAGCGAATATCGGTTATCACTGGGAACGGGCAGCTCGTCTTTCCGCTTGCTCATGAACGGCGTCATGTCGATCATCTCCGGAAACGATATGGCGGTGGAAATCTTCACACCAGCACTCGAATTGAAACGTTTCAGCTGGAAAGTGACCACCACCGGCAGTGTCTTGATCGTCAACTGTTTGGTGCTGTCCTGCTTTGAGCCGCAGATCTCGCACATGATCTGCTCCTTGCCGCCCAAATGCTCCGCCTTGGTGAAACTCTCCAAACAGTCCAAGAGGGAGCAGGGAGATCGGCCCCCCTCCGTCACCGAGCCCAGATCGAGGGCAAAGTCCCACGTGGGATCCGTCGTCGACGAGATTCCATTGCAACTTTGACAAATCACGTCGCTCTGCAGTCCACCGGTGAAGATCTGATGGATTATGCACAGACAATTGCCGGTGTTGTTGTGATGCACTGTCTTGTTCTGGTTCAGGGTGTTCTCTGAGTAGTGCTTGTGCAGCAGATTCAACGTGGCCATGAAAAACTCATGGGCATCATGCTGCTTGTGGCCGCATAAGTGGGTGGCTTGCGTCCAAGTCAAGTGCAACAAATCTGGCAGGGCCAGAGGCGTCTTTTCCCCGTTGTAGAACTGCTGGAACAGTTCGGATATCTGGCACACCAAGCAGGCCATTTGCGCTGACTTGCAATAGTGGTGCTTCGTGAGGAAGTAGTCCCTTAGCAGCGGCGTGTGCATGATCGCTTGCACCACACAGTTCATAAAACAGGTGTTTCCCAGATTGATCAGGCCCCGCAGGCCGATAGTGGTTTCCGGCGTGACACACACCTTCTTCGTCTGATTGGTCAGCAGTTGGCGCTCCTCCTCACTGGGGTCCCAGGAAATGCACTCGAACAGTCGCTTGTGGAACTTCTTGGCCTGCATCCGATTCTTCAACGCAATCTCGTCCAGATCCGTGTCATAAATGTAGTCGCCACAGCTAGCGCAGTGCACTTGTCCATAATACAGTTCGATCGAAAAACGGTGTCCAGCATCGGCATTGTGGTCCCGAATATGCCGGTGGCAGCCGAAGAACACGCATTCCAAGCAGGCATGCAAGTGGGGCCCCCGATTGCGGCATGTGTGGCAAAACGAGTTGCAAAACTTCATTTGTCTCAGGTGGCTCACGGAGCCCACCACAAACACCAGGTATATCCATTTCAGCGTGTCCAGGTTATCGCCAGTCGTTTTAAATCGGTGGAAATGTTCACAGCCACTAGCCGGCATCATAGATAAAGACGAGTATTGTTCGTTCAACCTGCTTCAACGGCAAATCAAGCTCGCTGCTTATCGAGCCAGTAAATCAATAATAAACACCAATAGTGTAAACACTATTACAGTGTTTGCTAGTGTTTATTGTTTTTGTTTGAGCATTTTTGCTTGAACTGGTTTGACAGTGTTGTGACAGTGATTACAAAAATGAACGGACACGCGATGTTTTAAAGCAGCGTTGCCGATGCGCGCATTCAGTCGATACCGATACGAAATCCAAAAAACTGTTAACGTTAAATAATGAAAAAAAAAAGCGTTAACTCACCCTCTAGCATGCCAACTGCGGAAATCCACCAAAAAACCCAATCTTCAAAAAACCGCTACCGTAATGCGCCGGATCGGTTCGGATTCTTCATCGCAATTGCCTAATCCACCCCTGCCCAGTGGTACCTAACCTAAATGCCAAAAATCAGGTTAGGTTAGTCTGTGATGCGTATCCCAGTAAAATAAAAGCAGTGCACTTGTTGAAACCGTTAGAATGGCCGAAGCGGCAGCCCCAGAGGCTAAACAGGAGGCGACAAAGACCCCAATTTGCCTGCTAGTGGTCGGTATGGCGGGGAGCGGTAAAACGTCGCTGGTATCGCGGATGGCCGAGGGTTTTCACGGCGCCAAGCCCTATGCGGTGAACTTGGACCCTGCCTGCATCAACCTGCCCTATTTCGCCAATATCGACATTCGGGACACTGTCAACTACAAGGAGGTGATGAAACAGTACAAGCTGGGCCCCAATGGGGCCATCGTCACCAGTCTGAACCTGTTCTCCACCAAATTTCCCGAAGTGATGGGCTTCATCGAAAAGGGCAACACGACCCACTGCGTTATTGATACGCCCGGCCAGATCGAGGTGTTTGCCTGGAGTGTGTCAGGTAAACATTTGGATTTTCAACCGGAGCAAACCAAGCAAATGCAGTGATGATTTTCAGGCTCAATAATCACCGAAACCTTGGCCTCGGCGTTTCCCACAGTGATGCTCTATGTGGTGGACTGTGTGCGGAGCACCGCCCCAGCGACCTTCATGTCCAACATGCTCTATGCCTGCTCTATTTTGTACAAAACGCGTTTGCCCTTTATCATTTGCATGAACAAGGTGGATATTGTGGATGCCTCATACGCCAAGGACTGGATGACCGACTTTGAGAGCTTCCAAGAAGCTTTGGGTAACTTTTATTTTATTCACAATCACTACTTTTAATTAAACTGAAAAAAAACTCCCATCATAGAAGCGGATGAGAGTTATGTGAGCAGCCTGACCAGGTCGATGGCTCTCGCTTTGGACACATTCTACCAAGACATTCGAGTGTGTGGCGTCAGCGCTGCCACTGGCGAAGGCATGGAAGAGTTGCACAAAATGATAGAGGAGTGTAGAATCGAATACGAAACGTATGTTCGGGCAGTAGTTGAAAGCGACCCGCTCAATTCGTTTTGGATTTTAGCGACTATCGGGCAGAAATGCAGCGAATCAAAGAGGAAAGCGAGAGGAAAAAACAGGAGACTGAAAATGATTCGACTGACGTGAATTCCCTGATCGATGTGGTCCCGGCTGGCATGGAGCTGGCCGACGTTTATTTGAGGAATCCGGCTGGGGATAGTTCGGAGGACAGTGAGGGCGAAGAGGAGCCGTTTGCAGGTGAGCGCCCGCCCTCATTGAGGTGAAACCGGCAATAACGCGCTTTTTTAGATACAGTCGACGTTGACGAAGAGAACACGTTCAAAAAAGTGGTGCGGCAACAGAAGGAGATGCAACTGAAGCGAATGCAGGAAGCACAAGAGAGGCAAAAGGCACACGACGCCAAAAAATAACCCGTTAGTAATATAAGTTTGGTATTATCCGGCGTTTTTCATGCCAAACTCACCCATTAACTTCCGCTCCAATCCATCATTCTCAGCTGATGGCTACCCGCAACATACAAATTAATTGACCTTGCTGTAACATTAAAACCTACTTAGGAGGTCCGAAGTACTTCGATTCCTGCTGTTTATTAGCACAACCTTTGTGCACATTAAATCAGCAAAACACATCAATTAGCGCCGGTAATTGCATTAATAAAGCACGCTTATTACGTATCGCGTCCAGTTGAGTGGCATGGAGACCTGCATGGATGCGGACCGGCTCTACCAGCAGGACCCCAAGCTGAAGAAAAGCGACGTGGAAATGCTGGCGATGTGGAGCAAACAACAGCGGCATTTTCCGAGAGTTGAAGGTGAATGTACGCGATAGCTTTGCATGTTTTCCATGGGCGAACCCTTCCGTAGAGGTCCAGATCGCGTTGGCTCTCCACGCGTGCTTCTACAGCGTGGAGCAGGCAAAGAGCTGCTTGGACAACTACCTGACGATCCGAGGAATGTGTCCGCAGCTTTTCGCAAATGGAAACCCCGATAAAGACCCCGCGTTGAAGATGGCAATGAGCGTCAAGTGAGTAGGCCAAAGACGGTTCTTTCAGACTGCACACATTTTTTAGCGGCTTTGCGATCCTGCCGGACAAGACGAAGGAAGGCTACACGGTCCTCCTGACCAGACTGATTGACCCCAATCCGGACCGATACAACCCCCAAGTGGGGTCCAAAGTCTTCGACATGTTGGTGTTGCGACACATCCACTTGGTAGGGCCCGGGAATGGGCTGGTGGTGATCATCGACATGAAGGGCGGAGTGTTTGGACATCTGACTAAAATCAACCTTGGCGAGCTCAAGAAGTTTCTGATTTACCTGCAGGTGAGCCAACACGCGCGCCTCTCATGCGTCCCCAATTTTTACGGGAATTTCAGACTGCCATGCCCATAAGGCTGATGGCCGTCCATTTCATCAACGTGGTTCCGTTCATGGATAAAATCATGGCCGCAATCAGGCCCTTCATCAGCAAGGACATGTTCTTGAAGGTAGGGCTTAGCTGAGGCTCGATCTTATCCATTCCTAGCCCTTTGCCTCTTAGCTAATTATCCACGCAAACAACGACAACCTGTTTAAATATATACCGAAGGAAATGCTGCCGGAGGAATACGGGGGACGAGCGCAATCTGTAGATTTGCTGTTTGGTAAGTCAGGTCAAGCAGCGTTCGGTCAGACTAAAAGGGCCTAACTGGCGTTTCTCCCATAAGGTTGATTTCAAGGGCGGATGCCAAAATGAATTCTCTGGCTCGAATGGTTTTTGAGAAACTTCGAAAAAAGCAGCGTCATTTTCAAGTGGATTTTGCAACTCAAAGAAAACCACGCAAATCTAAAACTTCTTGAATTCAAGCGTTTTTTAAGAAAACTGCCAACATTTCCCCATCCATGGTTCACTTTCTGAAAAGGCCATTTATTTCTGTCTAGAATCATGTACAAATGAGCGTTCTTGCTCATTTTGCCTCCGAGAAATGAGCAAAAACCGGACGGAAAGCATGGAAGTTTGGCATAATCTTGCACCTAAGTGTCTGATATTCAAATGCCGCTTTCTGGGTCAAAACTACTCGAATTTCCTCACTCACGTTGTTACGACTGAATCGACTTTTCAATTCTCTATCCAACGATGCCAAAGCGAATTCTGTGGCTCGAATGGTTCTTGAGAAACTTCGAAAAAGCAGCGTCATGTTCAAGTGGATTTTGCAACTCAAAAAAAAAAACCACGCAAATCTAAAACTTCTTGAATTCAAGCATTTTTTGGGAATTGGTTCGGTGTGAAACACGCTTGGGGTCTTGCACAAATCCAAATCCCGTCATTAAAGCAAAATAGGGAAGGAACGCCAGTTACACGCCGAAGATGTAGAACAGCAGTTTGGTTTGGTCATCTGAAGAAAAAAGCTTTCGAGTCGATTACCAAGCTGTTTATTTCCTTCTTCAGGGTTTAACGCCTGTTTCTAATCGACTCAAAAGCTTTTTTCTTCAGAAGACCAAACCAAACTGCTGTTCCACATCTGCAACTACACAAATTTCCATTGCAGAAAAGTGCAAGCAGCTAATCTACGACTCTCTTACGTTTTTCGAGTTTCAAGACACCATGATAACGGACGAGAGCAAGCGAATCGGGCCTAGAAAAAATGCGGACAGTCTATTTGGGTTCGATGGAAGTTTCAGGAAATTGGCGGTGGACTAGTGGGAGCGAACGGCAACGGGAAATGGCTCGTTTAGAGCACTAGTGTTCATAACACTCAAGAGGGCGGCGAATCAATCAAATCCCATTAACTGTAAAGTTTATTTCTGAGAAAATAATAAATCTCTTACAAATATAGTTCTCTTACAGATGCGTAAACATGTTGTTTCATATATTCTTCTTTTTTGGTAACAAAAGGCACGATGACTCTTAAAACTTTCCCGTAAAGATATGTGAAATAAAACGCACTTTTCCCTCGAAAGCCATGTCATAAAACCCGCAACTTTCTTCCTTCTACGCCTTTAGAAATATCAAACAAATTTATAGGAAAACAGAGCGATTGCCTCAGCAAACCATTGCAGCCAAACAAGGCAAAACTGATCAAATTAATGGACATTGAAAGCTGTGGATGCTGAGGCGAACGATCGCATCGATTCAATTTCGGGACAAATCCCAAGAAATTTGTGTACCTTGGCTGAGCAATAAAGTATATTTTGAGGCAAAAGCCCCCATTTAAAAAGGCGCAGCATCATTCGATTAAAAAATAAAACTGTTTACTGATGCGAAGCACCAAGGCCTGGTAGTTACTAGTGTAAAATGCAAGCATCCAAAACCGAACTATAGATTGATTTCAATTAGCCAAACAGTAGCAGTACTGTTATACAAAAATAACCTGAATAAACCCGAAAAATAAAAACGTTCTGGGTTAATCGATACATAAAACCCATGGTATTAAAAATTAGCCTGGTCCAGGACTGTGCAACAATCGACTCATTGGAAATGTACAATAATAGAAAAATTAACACCGTTTCCGCGCCCAATGAGTCAATTGATGAAGAGCCTGCTGGTCAAAGAACCCCATTAACTACCTATATTCCGATTGCGGAATATAAATTATAGCTTTAAATAATAAACTAGGTTTAGGTACATTGAGACCGTAGTAAATCCTGTACACGCATTCTACTGGCATATTGTGAATGGAAATGGAGCTGCAGAGAGGCTCCGATCGGGAGCATCCGATGCACAACATGCCAAAGCAAACGGGCGCCACTTACCTGGATTTTCTCAGTTTTGAGGATTTGCTCTTTTCCAGCTGCCCCTGCTTGGCAACAGCACCTGCAATTAGTGCAAAAGAACATTACTGGGCAGTTGCAAGGGGGCACTCAATCACTCACCCTTCGCCCTAATATTCTCTTTGGCTTCGCTCTTGTTAACATGTATCCGCTTGGATGTGCGCAAAGTGGCCTGAAGCGGCCAGTTGAGGCTCTCGCGACTACACAGAACTCGCAGCGACTTCATCCGCTTCTCCAAAGGCTCCTTAACCGGACTCGTTGCGGATGGTTCACAAACAGGCGGCTTATCGCTGCTGGGCGTCTTTTGCGCCGCTGTTCTCAGCGATATCCTTTTGAGGTTGGACAGTTTGCCTATGGCCCCAATTTCATAGTTTAAATTTGGTGTCAATGTCATTTTCTTGTCAATGCAATCGAACGATTCGGCGCTAATTTTTTCGTTTTTGGTTCGGTTGCCGTTATTTTAAAGAGGAATTTTTCCCCGACTCGCACACATTTAAGTGATAAGGAAAATTCATTAATATTTATACCGCTGGTTAAGCAGTTAATAATGAAAACTGGACAATGACAGGAAATTCTTGACTGCGAGACGCATGTTGCCAACCGTCCACGAAAGTAGCAAATATCTGTCGGCGAGTTCCCGTTTTGTCAGTCGAACTGTTAGTTTTGACATAATGTGAAGAGATTGACCGGAACTGGTTCAAATGCGTATGACAAATGAAGTACAAACTGTAGATATGGCAAATGAGCGATTTTTCCAAATTGACACGTCACCGTTGACAGAGCGTAGGAACATTATGGCTATGGATCACTATTCCTTAGCAGTGAATAGTGATCGAAACCGATACTAAAACCGGCAATAATTGGGAATTTTCTAAGAGGTGAGCATATTTTAAACCGTTGATAATAAAAAATAGGGCCTTCACTCACCTGTCAGCACAGTTTTGCTCTTCACCGGCTTTTTCACTGAGCGCTTGGCCGCGCCGCCCTCTGAACTCTGCTGAGCGATTTGTGAGTCGTCTGGCTTGCCTTTGCGGCTCCTGCTCGCTTTCTGCGCTGCCCTACTTTCCTCGACCGACGTTTCTTTGGGCTTCTGCGCCAGCTTTCGCTTGCCGCTCTTGGCCACCACCATGTCGAAGATCAGCTTCAGTTTGCTCTTCTTCAACTCGGCCTTGGCTAGAGACTTTTTCTTCATCAGCGCCTTTTTGCGGTTTAAGACCTTCTGCGTGAGACTCAGATCCTTTTCGCGGCCGGCCCTCGTCCTGGCCTCCACTGCCTGCGGGGATGTCTTCGACTTCTCGGCCTCTTCGGCCAGCTTCTTCAGTTTCTCTTCGGCCAGTGTGCACGGGGCCGGTTTTTTGGCCTCGTCGAGGAACTTCTGAGTCAGCGTCAGCCTCAAACTCTTCCGCTGCTTGTGGAAGGAGTCGTGCATTAATTTGCGCTTGGCCGATTTGACGGGCTTTTCTTGGGCCAAAGCGGGGCGTTTTGCGCGTCGCGATCCAACGTTCGGCGGCTCAGCGGTGCTCGCGGGTTCATCCTGCTCGGCGCTGGATTCTTCAATATTGCTACTCGATATCTCGTTGATTTGAATGGATTCGTCCTGGGATTGCTGGGTGTTGTTCTCTTTGTCCACGTCTGCAGGACTGCAAGGGTCCCGCGGGTCGAAGCTGGTGCTCTCGCGCAGCAACTTCGGCCCACTGTTGCGCTCCTTTAGCGGTAAGCTGCTGCACTGATCAACCGGGGCGGAATGGCTACTGATTGCATCCGATTCTTGGCTTTTAGCTTCCGTACTCTCCAACTCCGGCAGTGGATTGGTGAGCAACGGCGCTGTTGCGTCGAGCTTAGCTGCAGCAGGTTCAGATGCGCTGATGTCAGTGCTGGTTTCCTTGGCGGTTTGTGCATTTTCTTGGGGAGCAGGCTCGAATTCGTACCTGGACATCAACCCAGTGAAACTCGCCTTATTCAACTGCTTTACAGTCGAGCTTACCTGGTCATTATTTTTAACCCATTCTCCGGCAGGTTTCGCTTGAGGGTCTGCAGCACTTGGGCCCGTGGCGGCCCCGGCGGGTCCAACATTAAAGTAACAGCCGACGTGTTGTCCGCCTTCATATGCGTCGTGTGCCACCTAAAACCAAACAGTTAACAATCTTTTCAGTTGTGGAAGATGGCACTTTGAGTGTCACCTTTCCAGGGCGCGCTCAACCAACAGTTTGCTGGGATTGAGCCACACTTTGCTGCTGATGTTGTTCAGAGCCTCGCACTCATTGTGCCGTTCGGCCTGTTGGACGATGTGAACGGCAGCTGAGGCGCTGAGCATGTTAAAAAGGCCGTCCGTGCCTGAAAGGTAAGTTTTAGCCATCGTATTAAGGTGCGTGTGTGTTTGTGGGTGACTTACCGAAGATCAGGCACCGATGGATGGAAGTATCGATTGGTAATACTGAGCAATCCGGCTCTGGCGATACCACAAACTCATTCAGCTGAGAATTGTACGACCATAAGTCGCCCAAGCTGCGCGCGACCGCAAGGAACGGTATCTCATCAATAGGGGTGCTGCGCCGCACTGGACCCAGGTGCCCTATTTTGGGCCGGTTCCAAACCACGCGCGGTACCCCTTAAATGAAATGCCACTTAAACACTCCTTGGACAAACCAACTGGATTTCCTACCTGATTTTGCCACCACTTTTCCTCCGCAACTCTGGATCCGCTTCATTTCGTCTGGGCTCTCAGGCTTGTGGTCTTTGGTTAAAGGTTTCGCTCGCCATTCGCTGCTCCCTGGCACTTGATATCCTAAAAAGTACAACAGCAGTACAGTTTTGGGTTGAGTCGCTCTCAAGAAGCAACATCTGCAACATAAGCTGGAAGAATTCACGAATTGCGAATTTTTCACTTTGCACAACTGCTTCCAAAAGGCAATTTGCATGAAGTAGTGCCTGCTGTCCAATACTCACCTAAAACCACTCCAGAGTCTCCAACATGCCCCGTGTAAATCTTGCCTCTTCGTATAAAGGCAACAGAGGCGGTGGTTCCAGCGGTACTGGGCAGACCCGAGCCCGTCTTGGGCCACTTGGCTGCAAGTGCCAAGAGGCGGTTTAAAACCTGGGCGTTAAAAGGAGAAATTCATTGGCTTACGCTGTTCCCGCCACATCGCATAGTGTGTAGCTATGAAGCCGTCCTTGATAGCTCTCAGTACCTCTTCATCATCATCACTCCAGAAGTTCTTGTGCTTGATGATGGTCTCCATGAGATGCTCTTTGGCATAACCAGCCGCCTCCACGCCCCCATGCCCATCGAAGATGCCAAAAAATGCATACTCCAAGTCCTTTTCGTCTTCAGTTTGCTGAAACGAAATCGAAGCCGTTTCATAACATTCAAAGCAGCAGGCTGCTCCACTCCCCAGTTTGGGACTGCAAAAAACTGAAAATACCTGGTAAGCCACCGAAAAGCAATCCTCCATATATTTACGGCCACCTTGACGACAGTTCCCCGTTACCCGAAGATTCACACCAATTGAAGCCGGCATTTTATGGATAGTTTCACATTGATGGCCTTCGCTAATCGCTTCAAATTGTGGAATTTCTTATCCCTTGGCCCCAATGAGCTTTATTTATTTTAAATTCCCAGTGTGTTTGGAATCTACTGTCATTGTACTGACGTGTGTCAAACGTGTTCTGTGGCTCGAATGCGCCATTTGTCAGCCTAGTCGGTAAAACAGTGAGCGGTTGAAAAACACCGGCGGGTATTTTAAAATTAGAGGAATAATTGAACCTTCAATAACCGGGGGTGCTTATGAGCAATTAAACGTTTCGAAATTGGTGGATGGTTGAAGGATCAATGTAGGACCGTTTAATAGCTCGCAAGTACCTAACACTTTATTTTCCAACTTCAACAGTTATTAAGGTGTAGTTAGAGAGCTGAGTGGCTATTTGGCGTCAGACAAAAAAATACAGATCTACAATGGCTACAAGTCAGGGCTTTTAAAGATCGAAGACTGAAGGGGTGTGCAACTCGGGCTTGTCGATTCCCAGTTCTTCAGGCGTGCTGATGCCCAGCTGAGTAAGGGTGGGCCTCAACTCCTGGATCACCCACGGGTAGATTTCAGCCTCCCGCTTGCCGCACTTGTCTTTGACTGCCTCCAGAATCCTCACGGCCAGCGCCAAATCGTTCGCTCGACGGCAGGCCTGCAAAGCGGCCGCCAGGATTTTGGGCTCGGGCACCAAATCGTGGCCCCACAAATCGGTGATGCCTCTGCGGATGTCCCAGCCATCGATATCCTGCTGGCTGAAGAACTTCTCGTACCTTTGGTCGAACTGTTCGTCGGTTTCAGTCGATTCCTTGCTCAGCAAACGGGAGCTGGTGGCCACATTCCTGGCGGCAGGCTTGACTAGGGCCTGGGCGCGAACAAGGGCAGTGCGGAACATTTTTTTTGTAGTTCAATCAATCAGTGGAATTCTAGACTTGTTATGTAAAGGGGGCAGATGTCAACGATGCTTAACCTCACATTTGATCACAGATCACAGAGGCTCTTCTCTTCTCTCTGATCTGTGCATTTGATCAGCTGGAGGCAGCGTTGCCAGCACTAATATGCCGAGCTGATAATCAATATTTAAACTATTATTATTTGTTAATTATTTCTGATTATTTTTTTCATGGGGTAAAGTGCTTGAAAAAAAAAGTGGAGCAGGTTTCAATTTGAAGTCACCTTCAGTTAATTGTAAAAAAGTTTCAAATTTGCGTTTGGATTCTGCGGTTTTTATTTTTGCAGGCCGGAGCCCGACACCTTTTTCTCAATAATCACTAAAACTAGAGAGTGCTTTTTGTGTGCATTAAGTAGAACGAAGTTTGTTCTATACGTGGAACAGGTTTCGGTTTTCCCGCATTATCAGGCAATTTTTGAGAATTTTTTGAAATTGCGTCTGGTGTTCTTGCAAATTTAGCATTTATCTGCCCCGTAATTTGAGAAGTGACAAAGTCAATTTTCTATGCTTTTTGTAGGCCAAAGTGTATTCTATAAGTTCGCTTTACACAACGTTTCGATTTGAAGTCACCGTCAGAGGCATTTTTCAAGTATTACTTAAAATCGCGCATTTATCGCATTAAATCGCATTTATTTCTTCGGTAAATTGGGAAGTAAGAATGTTCATTTTGAATGCAGTTTGTGGAAAAAAGGGTCTTCTATCAGTGAAGAACGTTTCGATCTGCAGCCGTCATCAGACGATTTTCAAGAATTTTTTAAAATCGCGTCTGGTTTTCGATTATTCTTCTGCAGTCCGGAGTTAGGCGTCTTATTTTGGGTGGGTGTCTGCTATAAGCAAAGTGTCTTCTATAAGCGAACAAAGTTTCGATATTCAGTCATCGTCAGGTAATTTTTGACAGTGTCGCAAAATTACGTTTGGTTTAGCCGGTTTTGTTTTTGCAGACTGGAGTTTGACATTTTTTTACCTAGGGGCCAATGCAGTGAGAGAGTCGCTTTCATATGGATTTTGTAGGGCAAGGTCGTATCTAGAAGACTGAGAAATGCTGATTTTTCAGTCTTCATCAGTCAATTTTCAAGATTTTTTTAAGTTGCGATCAAATTTTGGGGCTATTTATGCAGGCCGCAGTTTGGCATTTATTTTCTCAGAAACCAGTGCGGCTACAGATCTGCTTTTGAGGGAGTTTGATAGGGCAAAGGGCGTTCTAAATGTGGAAAAAGTTTCGATTCTGAGTCGTCATCGGGCAATTTTTGAGAATTTTTTGAGTCTGCCGCTGATTTTAGCCGATTATGCTCTACTTAAAAAATAGTCCTAATTTTACAACTGCCACTTTGCCAACATTTTATTCTTGCACATTTTTACGCGTTAGTTCTAAATAAACACTCAAAGAAAAATTTATTGCAAAAAAAATTATTGTTTTAGGAATATTTTGTGGAATTTACTACCGCAATGGTGACGGAGCCACGCAGTTGCCAATTGATGTTCCGCATAAAAACAAACCGTTAGGGCTTTGTTTAAGCGACCATCCAATGACTGGGGCTTTGACTGTGAGGTGGCGTATGTGCTGGGACCGAACATGTCACATTCAAAACCCCAGCGGTTGCTTTTGGTAGGTTAGAGCACAAGCTTAGGTTGGGTTGGGGTCGAATGTCACTGTTTGTTGTCAAATTGCTGGCACTTGTCTTTATCTATGCCTGGGATCCCCCTTTGTGCGGTATTTTCTCAATTAATTTCCTCAAACCTGTGCTTCAAACTAAGAGCAAACCGCCTATTAAGTTTAAGTGAAAAAGCGCCCTAGTGGAGATCTGAAGGGAAAGTTGCGCTTTGCGCAGGTGAATGAGCGGCTAAACGGTAGTCTCAAATATCGCGACAAGAAAACGCTAAAGAAAATCATCCGTGAACTAAATATATTTCTAATAATAAAATCTATAATTAGAGCCATACTCATATGCCGAATCTATTTTGCTAAAAATACCCGAAATTCAGCAGTTTTGCTCGCAATATCAGTTCGTGCCATATCGCGGCGCTGAAACTGCACTTTGCCGTTCAACTGCGCTGATTAATCTCAAATGTGTTATCAAGAATAAAAGAAAGCCCGTGATTGCCTTGTGACCAAGTGTTCAGTGCCAGACTATTCAAATCATTGTGGAATATCCAAGACAATGGATGCAAACGTGGAGAAGGAAATGTGCAATAATTGGTGAGTGCTTATGTCCGTTAAGTCTGCTATCGACTAACTGCGTCAATTTTAGCAAAAAAGAGATCCCGCAGCCCAACTATGTGATGCACACAATGCACTGTGCGCGGAACATCACGCTGTGCAAAGTGTGCAACGAGCCGATCCCCAAGCTGGAGTACGAAACTCACAGGGAAACGTGCAGGAATCGGGAGCCGAAGAAGCCGAGCCCTCCGCCGATTTCCCTGGAAAACAGCTCCTACTTCCAGCAGCGAAAGGCCAGCCCCTATTCCCCAACCTTAGTATTGTCTTAACTGTTCCCTCTGCAGGCTGTCGAGGACCGGAAGGCGGAAATTCGCAAGCAAAGCTACCTGAAAAGGCACGAGCATCTGATGGACAAGGGCTTTACCTTGAAGGAAACTGTTGTGAATGGCTATGGGAGTGGCAATAGCAGCAGCAGCAGCCGAATCTCCCCTAGCGTCAGTGCCAGCCCTAATGCGGAGAAAACTGGGGCCACAAAAAAGCCCCCCTTAATCCCCCGGCTGGACGATTCGCCAGTAGTGAAGCCCAACAAGCAAGGTGGGGGCTGGAAAACCACCCTAGAAGTCTCAGTTGACAGTGTTTCTGTTGCAGGTCTTTTGGCCTGCAGATACTGCGAGCTGGAGCTCCCCAAGCTGGAGCTGGAGGAGCACGAAAACTACTGCGGGAGTCGCACAGATAAATGTCTGGACTGCGGCGAGCTGGTCATGTTCAAGAACAAGCAGGCCCATTGGGAGTCCAATCATGCCCGCAGCAGGTCCAGGGACGGTGAGTTTTCCACACAACAAACAAGCCCTAAAACAAAGGTCTGGCGGCATTCCGCCTGATCAGTCACCTTGCGTTATATTTAGCCGTTCATGTTCAAGTACACACCTCGTGCCGAATGATCAGGACTCCGTCAACAGTCGCCCGGTGAAAGGGAAATAGCGCGAATATTCCCGCTGGACAAAGGATATTGGATTGTTTCGCTTGAAATGCGTCTGATTAGCTCGAACGCGTCCTGGCCTCGTGCCCCAACTATGGCCTTAGATAATGGGGATTAGGCCAAGTGGGGAAACCTTCACTATCTGGACCAGGTCATTCCCTTCGCCGCCAAAACTAAAAATATGAAAATGCGCCCAACCTGTGGATTGGCGCATGGTTTCAACTACTACGGTGTGAAAATTGCGATGGTGGTTGAACGCGTTCACATTTGCTTGATAATTTGCCAAATTTCAAACGTTCCCAGTTTCTAGATGGGAGTTGACTCTGAAAATCCTGGGAGTTGTTTTGGAATCGCCTCAAAATGTTGGTCTGAGAATGAGCCGATTTGTTCAAGTGCACTCACGACTTCCAATCTGAAGCAAGTAGCGACTTGAAACTTGCACAGTCTAGAACGGAATTGAACATCAAAGCCCTGAAAATTTTATTGAAATCGTCCCAAAGCGTGATTTTTTAAAACTTTGCAAACTTGCTCCAAAAATGAGCAGATTTCCACCAGTGCACTC
>NW_026018611.1:898718-903706 GCF_020466585.1 Dendroctonus ponderosae
GGACTCCGCCACGTGCCGACAGCCCGGACTCAGAAGAGCTTCCATGCGAGTTCTGCGCCAACATGGTGCCCGCCTCGCAGCTATGGAGACATCAGCTGAGCTGTACGGCGGCCGCGTAACAATCCCCTGGTTTCCACGTGTAAACCCGCATTATTTTTTTATTTTTTTCGTATTTACCTTAGGAATTGGTTTGCTCGTCTATAGTGGCTATTGGCCAGTCAGATTGGACTTTAAAAGGCCTGTTTCGGGCGCTAAATGCTTGAGGGTTGACGATTATTGGAAGCTGTTCGGAAGGATGTCTGAATATTTAGTTTTTTCTGTATATTCGCGAGTTTAAAAGTCCAAACGCTCCCTGGTGGCGAAAATTGTAACCACAAGTTAACTTGTAATTTGGCACTTGTTTTGTTGACGTTGGTGTCTACATCTAATTGTGATTTGTTTCGATCTAAGCAACTTTTGCAAGCTTTTCATTGTTGCTTTTCTTCATTCATTCGCATTCATTTTTGTTACAATTACAACTCACTTTTCGCTTGTCTACCAACTTCAATAGATAGGCAGGTCTGACAAGTCTCAACTGTCACTCGGTAACGAGTAATTTGACGTTTCGCAACGCTCCCATCGGTAGTTCAACTCGCGAATTCAACCCATTGCGGTGTTGCCACGTAGTTTTGCGTTTCCTTTCGGTTATTTTTGAGTTTATTTGTTTTAGTATGGTTGAAGTGATTTTTTTTATGAAACAAAAAATATACAGAAAGTAGAATCTTCAGCAGAATTGCATGCTCTGCTTAAAAATTCCTCATTTTCGATCTACAGCAAGTCGCGACATGAAAGTTTCGCAATCGATAGGAAACACTTGAGCGTAAAAATCCTGAAAATTTTAGTGAAATCGATCAACAACTTAATTTTTTTCGACTGAGTAAATTGGGCTGGAAATTAACGCTTCAACCGAATCGCATCCTCTGCTTTAAAAAAATCCTCATTTTCGATCTGATGCAAGTAGCGACATGAAAGTTTCGCAATCGATAGGAAACACTTGAGCGTAAAAATCCTGAAAATTTTAGTGAAATCGATCAACAACCTAATTTTTTTCCACTTTGTGAATATTGGACTGAAAATTAACGCTTCAACAGAATTGCATCCTCTGCTTTAAAAAATCCTCATTTTCGACCTAAAGCAAGTAGCGACATGAAACTTTTGCAATCGATAGGACACACTTGGGCGTAAAAATCCAAAAAATTTTCTTGAAATCGATCAACCTAATTTTTTTCGACTGAGAAAATTGGGCTAGAAATTAACGCTTCAACCGAATCGCATCCTGTGCTTTAAAAAATCCTCATTTTCGATCTGATGCAAGTAGCGAGATGAAAGTTTCGCAATCGATAGGAAACAATTTCCAGCAACTTAAAAAGTTTTGCGCAGTTGGGCAACACCGCTCAAAATTTAGCCGGTAAATGGCGATTCTCCTCAAACTTTGTGAGGGTTTTTTGGCGAATTTTATGGACTGTCCAGGATTCTTTTGCTGAAACCGCGCAATTTAAAGCGTTCTTTGAGCTCAAGCAAGAAAACACTAAATATCCAGAACCTTCCCATCATCTTTCACCTTCGCCCGTTCAGTGCCGGGGAGAAATCGAATCCGGCTGGACTACTGTAGCGTGGGACGACTTGGATTGCTCATGTATAGGAAATATTAATGAACTAATGAATAACTCTGCCAATGTATGCCTTAAAGTTTGCTTAATTATATACAATACAAGTATTTAACTGATAGTTCCTAGGTCTAGAGGGTGTTTTTCCGGTGCTTTTTGGCCTTGGCGCCCTTCAGAGCGCCGCTCTTCGCGCCCTTGACCACGCTGGCCAGCTGGCCGATGCCCTTCGCCCTCTTCCTGCGGTTGAGCGCGCTTCGCTGCAGCGGCAAGTAGGCGTACGGATCGAACTGCCCCTTTCGCTTCACGTCGCCCGCCGCCTTCCTGCTCTTGTACTCGCCGCCCGTCGAAACGCCGCTCTTCACGGAGGCGGCGGCGTGGAGCGGCCGGTGGATTCCCACGCCGCCCGTCTGGTAGCTGAAGCCGCTCTTCACCGACATGGCGCGCTTCCGCTTCCGCCCGGCCACTTGCAAGGCCTGGGCGACGCTGCTCGCCTCCTCCTCACTGTCCGAGCTGTCCGAGTTTTGGTTGATYKGGGGTTTGTGGTCGTCGTCGCTGTCCAGGTGGTCGTCCTTGATGAGCAGCCGCCCGTCGGCGGCTGTTTTGAAGCCGCGGTTCTTGTCCGGGGCGGGCGCCGCCTGCGCGCCCGCCGCCTTCCTCGGCTTGGTGGCGCGCACTTTTCTTGCCACTGCGGCGTCGGTGAAGTCGATTATCGTCTCGGCGTCCTCCTCGATCCACGCGCCCGCTGGCTTCTTGGACTTTTGGGCGCTGTGCGCCCCTTCCTCCCCCTCCAGCTCCGAGTCGCTGTCGGCCAGGATCTCCTCGATGCTCTTGGGCTTGGCCTTGACCAGGAAGTCCTCCAAGCTGGCCGCCTCCTCCTCCTCGCGGCTGGCCTCTTTCGCCTGCTTCCGCTTGCGGTTCTTCCTGTCGTTCAGCTTCCGCAGGTTCCGGATGCGCTTCAGCATGGTTTCGTCCGTCGGCGCCACAAACGGCGTGAGGCTGTCGGCGCCGTACTTCCGGACGAGTCTGTCCAGGAGGTCGCGCACTTTCAGCCGGAAGTGGCGCTGGCAGTCTTCGGTCATCCCCGTGAGGGCCCTCATGACGGTGTCCAGCGAGGCCTGCACCATCAGGGAGGGCAAAGCGCTGCAGTAAACCTTCACGAAGCTCAGGCAGGAGGTGACGATCTCCCTTGCGGGACAGCTGGACAGGGTGGCGACGTTGTCCAGGATCAGCCGGATGTTGTCCTGGCCCAAAGCGCCGGTGAAGTTGTGGAGCACGGAGGCCAGGGCCAGGATGCTGCAGGAGATCATCGGCGGGCTGCCCGCTAGGCCTGCCGTCATCAGCAGGACGAACTGCTGCATCTGGTCGTGCCCCATGAGGGTTTCGCCCACCGTGTTGATGAGCTCGAAGGCGATCTGCCGGCACTTTTCGTTGATGTCCTTGCAGCAGAGGATGGCCTCGGGCACGACGCTTCTGATCAGCTTGCTGTCTTGGTCCAGCTGGGGCTGCGCCTTGATCAAGTGGTTGAAGCAGCGCAGTCGGGCGCCCTTGCTGGACGTGGCCGCTGTGTTCAAGCTCTTGCCCAGCAGGCGCTGCACGTCCTTGCGATTGGCTCTGACGAACTGCTTGCAGCCCTCTGATTCGCTGGACACGATCTCCTCTAGGATCCGATAGGCCTTCTTCTGCTCCTTGTTGTTCTTGATGGCCGGCAGGTTCTTCACGCACTGCTCGTAGATGATGGCGATGCTGTCGGCGCCTTGGTAGGGGATCAGCGTCTTGATCAGATCCAGGATGGACTCCTTGATGAAGTGGTCTTCTGGCTCGTCGCTGGACGCGTTCAGTCGCTCCAAAGCGTTGCTGAACAGCTGCTGATTGAGTTCGGGCCGGGAGATCGTCAGGTAGAGCTTGATGGTTTCCAATGCGGCCAATCGCTGGCCCTCCTCATCGGAGCCGATCGGTTTTATTGTGTAGATGTTGAATAGGATGGGCAGGTAGTTCTTGTCGAAGCGCCCCAACTCGGCCAGATCGGCTGAGTTTTCTGATTTTTTCGCACTGAGGATCAGCTTGCGAAGGCCCGCCATCACGGCGAGACGCAGCTCTTTGCGATCGGACACGGCCATGCCTGCGGCAAATGTGTTGGTTAATAACAGCGGAAGAAGGAGATAAATGAAGATAAATGTGCAGCTGTGAAAAGTGGATAGGATTCTGAGGCTGGAGGAGAAAAGGCTTCTGAGCCAGTGCAAGCTTTCCTTTTGTATTTAGAAAGTGGATTTTTGCTTTTTTTTTGAGAATGAAATGTGGGTCGCGAAACACGCAATGACCTGCTCTGCTTGAAATATTCCGTATTTTCGGTCGAAAGCAAGTTGCAGCTTCAAACAATTGCGATCCATAGTTGCAGATCCAAAATTGCGCTGAAAATGAACGGTTTCGCACAATTGCATCTTCTGCATGAAAAATTCATTATTTCCAATCTAAAACAAGCTGCGACTTGAAACTTTGGCAATTCAAAGAAGACACTCGAACGAAACATTCCAGAAAGTTTCATTTAAATCGCACCAAAACCTGATTTTCTTCGATTTGGTGAAAATTGGGCAAAAATGAACGCTTTTGCACAATTGCATCTTCTGCATGAAAAATTCATTATTTTCAATCTAAAGCAAGTAGCGACTTGAAACTTCCGCAATTCAAAGAAGACACCCGCGCGAAACATTCCAGAAAGTTTCATTTAAATTGCACGAAAACCCGATTTTCTTCGACTTCGTGAAAATTGGGCTAAAAATGAACGCTTTCGCACGATTGCATCTTCTGCATGAAAAATTCATGATTTCCAATCTAAAGCAAGTAGTGACTTGAAACTGTGGCAATTCAAAGAATACACTCGAACGAAACATTCCAGAAAGTTTCATTTAAATCGCACAAAAACCTGATTTTCTTCGACTTGGTGAAAATTAGGCTAAAAATTAAAGCTTTTGCACAATTGCATCTTCTGCATGGAAAATTCATGATTTCTAATCTAAAGCAAGTAGCGACTTGAAACTTTGGCAATTCAAAGAAGACACTCCAACGAAACATTCCAGAAAGTTTCATTTAAATCGCACCAAAACCTGATTTTCTTCGGCTTCGTGAAAATTGGACTAAAAATGAACGCTTTCGCACAATTGCACCTTCTGCATGAAAAATTCGTGATTTCCAATCTGAAACAAGCAGCGACTTGAAACTTTGGCAATTGAAAGAAGACACTCGAACGAAACAGTCCAGAAAGTTTCATTTAAATCGCACCAAAACCTGATTTTCTTCGGCTTCGTGAAAATTGGACTAAAAATGAACGCTTTCGCACAATTGCAT
>NW_026018611.1:904705-906295 GCF_020466585.1 Dendroctonus ponderosae
AAATCGCACAAAAACCTGATTTTTGCCGACTCGGTGAAAATTGGGCACAAAATGAACGTTTGCGCCCAATTGCCCCGCGCTTAAAAAATGCGCAACTTTCCCCCTAAAGCAAGTAGCAACTTGAAACTTTCGCAATCCGTAGAAGCCCCTTCAGCGCAAAAACCCTGCCAATTCCCTCCAAATCGCCCCAAAACCTTCCACTCTTCCCGCACTCGTGTTGAAGCAAAACCGCCACGACTCACCCAAAAGCTTGGCCACACTTTTAAACTCGCTCTGTATATCGCCGGGCTGATTGCAGAAGCACGGCAACAAATTCCAGAGCTGCATGTACAGCAGCTCGCTGCTGTGCGCCCCAATCCCGTTATTCACTTGGGCCAATTGGGCAGCCCTCTGCTGGCAGAAGTTGGCCAGGGGCAGAATTCCATCCCTGAAGAAGCTCAGATTCGCCCCATTGATGTTTTCTTTGAGCACCGGAAGCAGCCAGGAGCGTTCCATGTTCAGTTCGCCGTTTTCTCGTCGCAACGGCACCACCGCCAGCACCTTTTCGGGGCCCATCGAGCGAATGGCTGCGCCCATTGCGTACTCCACTTCGCTGTTGAAGCTGCAAACGAATGCGCCGCTTTATTGCCATTGGCTGGGTGAGCAGGAGCAGGGATGGAAAGAGCCAATCGAAACGCAAGAACCGACCTGAACTTGTACGAGTCGCGCAGCTCGGCCAGACTGCACAACGTCTCCTCCAGCAGATCGCTGCAATTGGCTCCACCCACTTCGCACATCACGCCAATCACATGCAGCACTTGGCTCCAGGCCGCGTTGTATTGGTAGCTCAAGCAGCCGCTGATCGTGTTGAAGCACTGTTCCAGCTTGGAGCGATGCTGCTGCGCCGCCTGCTCGGACTCGCAGGCCGGACGGATGGCATCTTTGAGTAGAACCTGAATTGAACAGAAAAATCGAGGATTGATTAACTAACTCTAATCCAAACCAAATTAAACATTGTCAATCAAGTGCACGCTGTGTTTGAAAAGTTCGACACGTTCGAGCCAGTTCAAGCAGCAACTTGAACATTTTTTGCGGCTTATCCGAGACACTTGAGGGTAAAACTTGCAAGAAAAAATCGACAGGAAAATTTGCCGCAAAACAGTGCGACCGCCCAATGAACCAACCAATCAAAGCGTGCAAATCCATGGCTCCTGTTTAAGTGCGTGCTTCGTTTCGGCTTATTCCGCCACTAATCCAATTGACTTGACTCGAATAAATGAAACTGATTTTGACAGTCAGGAACGTAGTTTGCATCGGGTGTCTCACTCACTCACACGCACGATGGCTGGCCGTTGCTATGTTCCGACATGACACCTTTGGCGCTTGCAGATTTCGTCCAAATTGTGCAGGGAAGATGGGCCTAAAAACGCGTTTTAACCTAAGCCTTGAAAAAATCACAATTTTCAACATAAACCAAGCGCTACTTGAAGCCTTCACAGTCCATAGAAGGCAGTTGAGCCTCAAAATCCTGATTTTTGCCCACTTGGTAATAGTTGGCCTGAAAAGAGCGTGTGCAAAAATTCATTATTTCCAATCTAAAGCAAGTAGCGA
>NW_026018611.1:907294-913229 GCF_020466585.1 Dendroctonus ponderosae
AACGCTTTCGCACAATTGCATCTTCTGCATGAAAAATTCATTATTTCCAATCTAAAACAAGCAGCGACTTGAAACTTTGGCAATTCAAAGAAGACACTCGAACGAAACATTCCAGAAAATTAGTAATAGTTGGCCTGAAAAGAGCGTGTGCACCAACTGCTTGAAAAATTCATAACTTCCCATCTAGAGCAAGTACCAACTTGAAACCTCCACCCCATACAGAAGAGACTTCAGCCTCAAACCGCCCACCATTTGGTGAATTTAGCAGGCAAAGAGACGCGACTTACCTCCAAACAATGAGTGGCCCCACTGATGACCTCAGTTTTCCCGCAGAGCCACATTTGCACCACATTATTGAAGAAAGCCGGCAGCAGGGAGACGGACACGGGCAGATCAACGTCGGCCAGATGCACATGAGCCTCCTGCATGACCAGCAACCAAGCCAGCGTCGGCTGAATATCCGTATTGCTGGGCTGGTACTCGTACAGGGCAGCGATCAGCTTCCCATTCAAGTCGCTGGACACGACAGAGTTCTGGGCTGCGAAAAGCGAGTGCAAAACCTGCAGCCCAGACGAAGTCACTATCGGGTAATTGAGCGTCATCAGCCGCAGGATGGTTTCGCAGCATTTCTTGATGTTGCTCGTCGAAAAGGTCTGGATGGTCTCCTTCAGCAGGCCGAGAGTATGCAAGATGGTCGTTTGCCTGGACTTGATGGCGTTCACGTCGCCGCCCGTGCAGTTCGCCAAAATCTCCTGGCAGAAATCCGCACATTTATCGGCCGCAGGATTGTGGTTGGGCGACGCTTCGAAGCAGGGCGACTTCACAATGGCGGCCACTGCGTGCTGGGCGGCTTTGCGCCACTTGGGCTTGCTGTGGATGCAGAATGGGTTCAGCAGAGCGGCGAAAACTTGCTTGGTCGATTCGAAGTTCCACAGCGCCAACTCCTGCGCCCTCAGCACAGTGGCCAGAATGCCCAGCAGGGCCTTGATGATGGCGTTGTTGTCCGCCGAGGAATAATCCTGCAGCACGTGCAGCATCTTCATGGTTACGTCGCTGAAGGTCTTCTTCAGCACTGCCTCGGGCACTGTTTTGATGCCCATGTTGAGCAGGGCGAGCACTGCAGTCACTTGCTCTTCCTTCTTCTCCTCGGCGTTGTACAGGGTGTCCAGGGTGGTTAGAAGCGAGCAGTAGTACTCTGTGGAGGACTCCGTGCCCCCGTTCATCTTAATCACGTCGGTGATTGCGGCCAGAATGGCCAGCATCTCCTTATGCAGGGCGGAATTGGCCTGGAAAGTTCTCAAGAACTTGTTGAACGACATGTTGCTGCACTCGGACCAATCGGAGGCAAACGACTGCATGGATTGGTAGGAGCCGGAGGCTCCGCTGTAGCTGCTCTCAGACTCCATGTCCGGCATTTCCACGTCTTTATCTCCTGATTTGTACAGTTGCAAAGCATCGTGCTTCATCAGCGACGCGGATGTGAGCTTGCTGGGGCCAGTTTCCACCTGGAAAAACCGGCTCTTGGCTTCATCGCGATACTTTCTGGTCACCGGGTTTGAGCTGGCGCTCTGCCCCTTTGGCCATCTTTTGCCTTTGCTTTGGCCCTTTAGTTTGCTGCGGAATTTTCCCATTTTCTCCTGAAAATCCCCACATAAAACACACTACTCCTCTATTTAGTTGAGCGGGTGGATTCACTTACCTTTTAACAGTTTAACTGGAAACGTTGTGCACTTAAATTCGGTTCTACTGTAAATGCCTCATGCATGCCTTGTTTTGACTGATTTGTAGGTTAGGAGAGAATCACAGATGACAGCGACCATAGATAAAGACGATAAAGACAGCGACCTGTACAATGCGAATATACCGAATACATCGTTGCCAGATTTCAGCTGATTTGAGGCGTTATTATAGAAAGAGAGAGAGAGAGAGACAATGAAAAAGATATTATTATATATTTACCGAGTTATTTAAGATACCAATATCAGTTTAAGATTTCTAATGTTGAAACGATTTAAAAAAAATTAATTAAAATAATATACATTTTAGTTTGAATAAATTTTACTTAAATAAAAACATGGTAACAATATGCGCAACGTTATAAACAAACAAAATTAAATTTAAATAACCATTCTAATGTTAACTTAGCAGCAGTCTTTTAATGAAATTAAAATTTTCAGACCGTAAAGTTTGCACTGAAGTTCTAATTTCGTTAGAAATATCAAAAATTATTTCCTAAAGTTCTTCGATTGTATTCACTTCTGGTGAATATACCGTACTTTTTAAATGGTCCCAGAAGTAAAAATCTAGCGCGTTTAAATCGGGAGATCTAGGAGGCGAGTTTATAGGAGCTTCTTAACCTCTGGCAATCCAACGGCCTGGAAAGTTTTGATTAAGCCAAAACGATTTAATTTTTTTGCGGCAAACTAGTGCCCTTAAGAAAAAACAATAAGAGATAAAAATTGATAAATAACTTGCAGTAATTAACAAAATTAAGTTGATAAAAGTTTAAGTGCACACAAAAAAGTTCTGAACAAGATAAAAATAGGAGTTCCACATTTCTACCCTGTATAAAAGTAAATTGAACTACAAAATACTACCATAGAATGGCCTTCAATTATCCTATAAAGACTACCAAAATTTAAGTTCCCAATGTTTAACCGATTTAAAGAAAAACAACAAAAACTAATATTTTTCGCCATTTTGGAGATCAAATATCTCAAAAATGAGACCTCAAATTAAAAAAATTATCGGGAAGACCTCCTCTAAAATACAGGAGAACACGCTGCTAAAATATTTTAACATATTTACGGAACGCCCTGTATAAATAACAATTATCAAGAAAATCAAACACAATTTTAGTTTATTCACTGGGCTACCATGATTTGTACGATAATGTTTACAGAGATTTCCCTGTGTTGAAAAGCTTGTTTGACAAATACTGCAAACATTGGAAATAGACATAACTAGTGATATAAAAAGAATGATATAAAAGTTATTATTTGTACGTTATTACGACAGAACACTGATACCATAGACTGATACTACTTCGACACATTCAAGTCAATACGTGGTCAGACATAAAAATAGATACTGGCAACGTTGTATTCCAAGAGGGCTATTCCTAGGGTGTGGAGGTGGTTGCCTGCAAGCAGGAACAGGCAGGGTTGCCGCCCCTTTTTATAATAAGAAACATTAAGGAGCAACTAGGAGGTATTTTTTGTGCTCTAATATAGAGAGGGTCGGTATCTTCTGCCCTGGCATTAGGTGAAACTTCGGGTGCAATCAAATTTCACCAAAATGCATCTACAAAAATCGACCAAAAAAAACGCTAAACTCTTGCTCTTATTCTCAAACATTCTCCAGGGTTTTTTAATTTTTTTCACATCTTAAGGGCTAGAACAAAGTGGCTTTTGCCTTGCCTAAGGTGCCCATTCGGTGGCAATTTGAAGCATCGACCCGCAAACTGCGCCCGGACTATGAGCTGCCAATTAAACAAAATAGGAATAAAGGTTTGATACGCGCACGTCTAAAGAACGGTCGCGGAAATGAGAGCGTTACTCCAATCTGGTTTCCGGCGACGTTGCTTTCAACTAGTCCAAGGGCAAATGTTTTGCAATACGCAGTACAAAATTTGTATTGCGAATGTTCTTCAGAAAAAACCTTCCTTTCTATTGCCTTCGTTTATTACAGCGCCGTAGAATAATTCACAGCATATAAATATTTTCAAGTATAATTTCGCATTTATCACTCGGATTGTCGCTTTGACATTGCCGTCATCATCCATCATCATCAGCATCATCGTACCATTGCGGTAGTGGGGTAAACCATCAGCTATCCAACTAGTGCCAAGTCCAGTTAATCGGAGTCTGATCCGGATTCTGAGAGCTGCAGGTCGTTGTCCAGCGTAGCCAGATCGTGTCCATTTGCTTTAGACGGCGCCACCGTTCCATACCCGTTCTTGATTTGGACATTATCAGGGGCGTCACTATCCGAATCGCTGTCGCTACTTGAGCTGGAACTGCGCACAAACCAGTTATAGTCAGTTATCGGCTTGAATCAGTCAAAGACTCACCTGTCGCTGATGGTGCCAACGGGGGGGTTCCGGTTATCGCTACCATCGGACATGGGCGACAAGTTCTTTCCATTGTTACTAGGAGCGGGCGCAGGAGCAGGAGCGGGCGCCAAGCGACCAGCAGGCGGCTGGATCGGGGGCGCCGGATCCCCAAAATCGTCCATTCCTATCATGGGCAAGCTGGCCAGGGCGCTTGGATTGTAAGTCCTGAAAACCGGAACTCGGTAAGGGGCCTGCGACCGCCTGAAACCGCCCTTTACTAACTCTGTATTGGTGCTAAAATTGTCCCTTTGTCGGGCGGGGCTTCGCTGATTGGCAATGGCAGGGGACGGGTGGTTGGGGCTGACCCTAGGGGGCGAGTGTTTAGGCAAAAGTTGCGTGATTTGGCGGTCGGGGCGTCGGCTTCCGGAAGTTACGCGCGTTTTGCTCGACACGCGGCTTCCAACGCCGTTCGGAATGGGCGGCGTTGCTGCTCGCTGTGCCAGACTTGAGGCTGCTGAGCTGGTTCCAGGGACGCTTCGATCTAAAAATTGATAAAAATAAAAGAATCAGTGAAATTTATCCATAGTGAACCTTAGTCTACATTCTATGTCTACCTTAAGTGATATTTCCAACGCGGTTATTATTTCACTACAAAATCCATGTTAAAAATCCCTTTTTCCAAATGAAACTGAAAGCGTTTTGACAAAAACCCCGCACAACTGTCCATCAATGTCAACGACCTTGTTACTAGGGCAAAAATGTTGCTATCTTTCTCATGTATATGCACAAAAGGAGATGGACTGACGATTACTCGTGTAGCTGGAGGGTGTTCGTAAATCGTAATCGTAATATGTTGTGTGGGGCGCGGTTTTCTGCCATTTTCTTTATAAACATTAACGGCGCTGCGGAGAATTTCAAAATTATTTGAAACTGTATTTGCCGCCTAATTATCTAACTCTTGTAAATTATTATAAAACATGGAGAACCACGCCCCATTATAATTGTCATCCGCTTGAACCTGCTTTATGAACGTTCCCCAGTTGACAACTAGTTTGAGTGATCAGATAATAATTAGATTTTTGTCAGTTTTGAGTTACAAAAAGGTCCAGAATAGAAAATTCGTGCTTAATACGAGTTAAAATACTATTTTGGCATAAGCATTTACAAACAGACAACACTGAAACACAGGTAAGAGTTTACAAGCGTCTAGGTATACGGCACTTCTTGTCAATTCTATCGATTGCGACAAATTATCAACGATTTTTTAATTTTAAAGTAACAGAAAAAATGAAATTACTATTGAAGAGTCAAGAAATATTACGCAAAATAATTGCTGGTATCTTCTGTTTCCCATTACTTTTTGTTTAACATGTCACACCAAGCAACACATGAAAATAATTGCCTTTTTACACTATTCCAACAAAAGTGGAATACCAACAACGTAGTTCGACTTTTTAGTAGGTAGTACTATGTGAATTAATTTCATTATATCAGGCGTATAAAATACTAGGATTTGTAATCAGAAATTTTAAATATTTTAACAATAATACAACATTTTTTTATTACATTTTCAGTATCTAATGTCATAAGCACTCTTACTTGTTATTGCCACTTGGGTGATGTTTATTATAAGTTTTACCGATAAATAAATCTATGGAATGTATTTACTAATTTGAAAACTATCCAGATAAATGTATCGATGTATGTAAGGATAATCAATATACTGTCAAATATACAATAAACCAAACTTTTTAGGAGATTTATTTGATGGTTTAAGTTGCTTACTTAAATACTACGAATACAAAATCTAATACCTATTTAAGTTGATCAGAATAAATCATTTGTAAATTGTTATAAATTAAGAAATACTCATAATTATCA
>NW_026018611.1:913279-920244 GCF_020466585.1 Dendroctonus ponderosae
TATGAATTTCTGTACGATACTATTTGTTTGTCATTTTTATCTAGAGCTTATATAAGGTTCGAAATGCACGAAAGAATGAAAAAAAAATGATTGGCCGACTCGCGGTTGTTTATCTCGACAAATTATAAAATAATTATCATCAAACAATAAACAAAACCACCTAACCTTAAACCGTCTTAACTCATTTGTTGAACTTGTCAACGATACATTCGATAACAACAAACCGGTAGGCTTATTTGATTGGTTCGAATAGGCGCAATCGATAGAATTGACAAGAAGTGTGTTGTGTAAGAGTTTGGGTTTTAGGCCGCCGTGCAAAGGAATTTATCCTCGACGTTTCGCAGCACGAGTGACTTGCATCATCAGAAGTATCTCAATAAGAACTTCTATTCTACGATGACCGTTTCTTGGCAAGTTCCATCATAATTTAACATTTTGCAAAAACATTCAACAAAACTTACTTCTGTGCGATTTGCGTAAGAATTTTAGAGTGTTTGCATGAAAATGTCTGCTATAAACTGCGAAAAGAAGAAGAACGGACATTTTGTGAAAACTTTCCGTTGTAGATTTGCATTATATTATCGAAAAAATCACTATTCGATGAGATTTAAATGAAACTTTCTGAGCTTCAAGACAAACCTCTGCTATAGAATGAAAATTTCATGTTATGACTTGCCGTGGATTCAAAATTTTACCCTCTAAGCCAGTGGAAACATGCCGTTAAAATCGCATTTACACACGTCGTGTAAAACCACGCTTTGTTGCAAATCGTATGAAAATTTCAGCATTTTGAGCTTCAAATGTCCGCAATACATGGGGGTAATTTCAAGTTTCTAGTTGTTCCACATTAAAAGTTTGGGCAGTTTTTATATGACCGCGCGCCCTTGTGTGAATGGATTGGTGTCCCACTGAAAAGATGCACCATATGGACGCTGGAAAGTGTCCCAGTACGTACCTTGAGCCATTGGGGCCTTGACGACTTTGCTCCTGGTTTTCTTCACTTGGATATTGCACGATAACTTCTCCAGAGTAATTTCGCCAGTCGTCCGATCAATGATCAGGACGCATTCCTTCGTATATGGCCGCTGGGAACCTTTGAACACCGTCTGAGTGGTTCCTGCCCCATCTACAAAACCCCAGACCCCTTTAGATACTCGCTTCTTTACCTCTTTGCCTTTGCTTACCCAAATGTGGCACATTGATTGTTACTTGATGGTTGTCTCCCACATCGACCTGGGCCTTCTTGCTGGTGTCCACTGAGGCGGGCTTGAAATCATCTACGAAAAAAACCACAATTAGCAAGACGGGCATGCGGTTTCTGGCTGCGAGAGCCCTGATTTGGGGGCTGCAGTGACTAGCAACGAGTCTAGGGGCTCCGCCCCTATGTTCCACAAGTGCGCCCTTAAGGCCACCACGTGGACGGTTAAATACTTACATCTAAGCGTGTGGAAGGCCTTTGAACGGGGATTTGTGAAACTCTGGCCTATTTTCAAGATCCTCTCTTCAGTCCCCAGGCCTAATCTGTCTGCCATATTCTTCCCTAATCACGGTTCTTTGCAGGCTTAGAACTGTGCTGCTTGTGGTTCTTGTTCCGACGATCTGAACCTGCTTTCCATATGGATCAATCGATTTGTTGGTCACTTTTTAGAAATTTTAACGTCCTTACTATAACCTGTCTGCTTGATTCATTGAAATAACCTGTCAGTTTTGCCCTACCACCCGGCAACACTGTCCGTTTGGCGTTGCCACTAATTGCGCAATGGAATGAGATTTACGGATCAGATGGAACGCGAATTGGATTGTCTTTTGTTAAAGACGTTTAAACCAGCATTGAAGCTTTTCTATATGAATAAAAGTGCATTATAAAGAAGTTTAAAGCGCCCCGATAGTTAACACCTGACTTTTTAGGTCGGTAGGGGTGATGGAGCAACAAGTAGCATACGGCAATAGTGTAGGAATGCGGAAAATGCGGCGTAGCCGCTTCTTGTTTTGGCTATCTCTCTCTTGGACGTCCTTCCGGTTTGGGCCTTTTTTAGGACGGCTAGTTTCCTTTGGAACTGAATTAGACCATCTAAAGTAGTTCAATTTCGAGAATTATCTGCGATGAAATAGAGGCAATCGCTTGCGAAATCGTATAACACCTTAACATAAACTAAATTGCACTCAACTCAAATTAAAATAAGCTCATATTTTTCTAAGAATGGAAATTAATTCGGATTTATCAGCGCGTGCCATTATTACTATTACTAATCACCAATCAAATTTTTAGGAAATTGAGAAAAACCCCAAGGTTCCCCCTTGTATTTGCTTTCACGGCAAGCGAGTAAGAAAGAGACAAACTTAAATGTCCGATGTCACAACACCAAACGATGTCGGTAAAACAGGATGTAGCCGCTTTTCTTATTAATTTCCAGAACCTCTTTTTACTGCTGGAATGCTGGGCTTCTAGCGAATAGCCTTGCTATATATACGACAGTTTTTCCGCATTGAATCTGTTTTTCTGCGGGTTGCAAGCACGGGGATTGGCTAAAAGCAATAAGTGCGCTGATTACCGACTGGGTGGGGTGGGGATGAAAAGAGAACCCAGTAAAATGGCCGCCATGTCTTAGGGCAGTGTATTGTTCTTGTCAAAGTGATAAAGTTTTGTGTATTTCTGGGCGGAAAAATGGAAGAAACTAAAGTAATTTATCATATCGACGATGAAGAGACCCCCTACTTAGTGAAAATCTCCATTTCCCCGGACAAAGTGACTCTTGCGGACTTTAAAAATGTCCTCAATAGGCCTAACTACAAGTTTTTCTTCAAGTCAATGGACGACGATTTTGGGTAAATATTGTCAAGTTTTCGGCGATTTTTGCATCGTTTCAGCGGTCGAGTGGCTTGTTTACAACATTTGCTGTTGCGATTAAGGCACGTCTGTGCCTTAAGGCTGCTAACAGTATTCCATTGCTGGGAAAATGTAAACATACCTCAATGACAGTACAATCAGCAGCTTATGCATGTTTTTCTCGAATTCTGCCCAACACAATTCACTCAATAACTGCTAGCTTTAGCAAGCGTTTTAGTCAGTAACCTTGCAGGTTTTGTCGTTCTTTGCTCAGTGATCCAAGGTAGCAACTTTACGCTCGAACCTGCCTGGTTTCATTAAAAACAAGGTGACAATATTTCGCTGTGTTAACGCCTTGGAGGGCTTAGAATGAAATTGCTAACACCCACTAACAGCCCGGGTGTGTCGAGACTTAATGTTCAAAACAACAAGCCCTCTTGTGCACTCACACACTTTCAAGCCTTTACTTCAGGCACTGATGCAGATTGTTAATTTGCAGGGTCGTCAAAGAGGAAATTATCGAAGATTCAGCTCACCTGCCCTGCTTCAACGGAAGAGTAGTTAGTTGGGTAAAACAGCAGACTATTTGCGTTTGCTCATTCAAATTGCCGAAATTGTCTTTAGTTGGTGTCAGCGGATGGTTCCAATCAGTCAGACGGCGGTTCCCAATGTACAGACAGTGTGTCCCATCAGGCGGAGCAACGGCTGCCGCCGCAGGCCCCAGATTCTGTCTGCACCGACACCGAGTCCATAATCAGCTCAAGGCAGGGCCGGCGACACCACAAATACTCGACCAGAGTTAATGGACATCTTCCAAGGTACCGCAGCTTCACTGGCTTCAATTGGTCATAGCTAAGTTTCAATGCCTTCCAGAGTATATGAGACTGCTTCTATAGTAAGTTCGGACATCGAAACCACCAGTTTCCAGTCTGAGACCACTGGAAGGCACACGGCGCTTTCCGAGTGCTCCAGCGTGAGCCGTTTGCATGTGGCGGGCAGGAAGCGGCCCCAAAGGAGGCGAAAACCGCGCCATCCGGTAAGGCTTTAAACCCTCTAAACCGCTTGCTAATGGGAAATTTTCCAGGCCATGTCGCGCACTAGTTCGTATTCCAGCATAACGGATTCCACCATGTCTCTCAATATCATCACAGTGACCCTCAATATGGACACTGTAAACTTTCTGGGCATCTCCATTGTGGGCCAAAGCAATAAGGGCGGCGATGGAGGCATCTACGTCGGCTCCATAATGAAAGGGTAAAGAGGGTTAGAGAGGCCGAGCCAAGGCTCAATGGGCTTGATTTTAGGGGCGCTGTCGCCTTGGATGGACGGATAGAGCCGGGGGATATGATTCTGCAAGTGAACGACGTCAATTTTGAGAACATGTCCAACGACGAAGCGGTTAAAGTTTTGCGCGAAGTGGTTCAGAAGCCGGGGTAAGTCGCCCGCCGAAACCGTTTGCAATGTTTCATGGGTTTGGTTCTGCAGCCCCATTAAGCTGGTGGTGGCCAAGTGCTGGGACCCCAACCCTAAGGGCTACTTCACCATACCGCGGACGGAACCCGTTCGACCAATCGATCCAGGTACTGGCCGGGATTTTCATGGAAATACTGGTATATTTGGGGTGTCTTTGCAGGAGCGTGGGTGGCGCATACAGCAGCGGTTCGGGGCGACCCAGTTGCTCGGCCGCCCAGCAGTTCGACGGTTTCAAGCACTTCAATTGCAAGCACAATCCCAGCCAATGAACGTGAGTGTCTTCTAGGTTCGGGTAGGTATTGAGCACTGCGCCGCTTTGGTTTAGCACAGTTTCATACAAATCAGGCCTAGTTTCCGATGGTTTTATGCGTTGCCTGCCTGTTTAATTTGTTTCTGTTTGACGTTGATCTCATTTGCTCCTAGCTAGTTTGATGGCGCATTCGCCTTTTCTGTTGAGGTCAAGAATAAATTTGGAGTTCTACGTGCGCATTCGCCACATTGTGGCCAATGGTAAAGCCTTGATTGTAATTGTGGCGTTTCAGATCTAGTGGAGCCGCTGACGGTGAATTCGCCAATGTCCGAGATTGTTCAGGCCATGCAGCGTCCCGATAGCGGATTGGAGATTCGCGACCGCATGTGGCTGAAAATCACCATCCCGAACGCGTTCATCGGCACTGACATGATCGAATGGCTGTTGCTGCATGTGGAAGGCTTCCAGGAGAGAAGAGACGCGCGAAAGTACGCCTCCAATCTGTTGAAGGCCGGATTCATACGACACACTGTGAACAAGATCACGTTTTCTGAGCAGGTGGGTTGAGAGGCGCCGGCGAATGGGGTTGTTTGAGCTGTTGCTTTCAGTGTTATTACATATTCGGCGATTTGTGCTCGGCAATGAGCAATCTGAAGCTGCAAGGCGATACGGACAGTGTGGGGCCTTTGCCGAACGTGCCCAACTATATGCCGTACAGTGGAACCTACAATCCGCTCGAGTACATGCCGATGCCGTTCTACAGCGAAAACACCGTCTATGGGTATCATAAGGAGGAGAGCGTCCTGAGCGGAAGCGGTAAGTGTGAGTAAACTAGGTGGATGGTTGTTGGCATGGGGGTGTAAACGAGCACAATTTCGCGGTCTTAGCCGGTTTTCAAAGTGTCTCGACTGTGTAAAGTAGTAAGTGGCCCAGACATATCGGCGACATTTAAATCAAGTAGTAGAACATTTTAGGTATGTACCACGAGTGAGGGAAACAGATCAGAATAGGTAACACCGTTTGTTTCAGATGTCTTTCTGATTCAATCTTCTTCGCCAATCGAATTGGGGGTGTAGAGCGCCACCTGTCGAGGTTCAGGGAGGGAAACTGTCGTACCTTTTAGAGCCAGTCTAACCTTAGGTTTATTGTTTCTTTGTTAGTAAACTGGTGCTAGCTGATGGGTTTAATGACCGGAATATTGGGGTCTGCTTGATGACTTTCTTCGTGCTCTTTTAGTTCCTTTTGCCAGCTTTCAGTTCTCGTTGCACCAGTTTATGTTACTGTTGTTTGTTCTCATACTCACTAACTTAGTTAGGTTTTTTTGCTGAATATTTGGCAGTTTTTGCTGGTTTCAACCAGCCGAAGCTCACTAAAAGACTTGAATGTGCCATTCCCAACTAGCTTAAGACCGATTTGTGTTGCCAGATATTTTGCACGTTTACTTTACGATTACGCTAGTTCCTGCTGTAAATAAAACTGTGTTTTTATGTTTTTTGTTGTGCTTATTTTTTCGTTTGCGCTGCTTGTTTGTTCTGTGCGAAAGCCCCCTGAGGGGGCGTCGTTCATTTGATGAGTGTGGCATTTTAGTAAATCCTGCGTGGCCAGTGGAAGCCATCCACTTATTATAAACCAACCAATTTGCTTGCAGGCGGTAGCTCGAACGGCTCCGATCCGTTGAAAGAGAATGCGGGCGGCCACAGCAGCGCCAGCGACTCGGACTTGACATCGCTGGGGCCGAGATCGGCGGCGGTGCATGGGGGCGGCGCAAGCGGCAACGGAAACGGCAGCAGCAACGGCTCGGAGCGCAGCAGCGGCACCCAAGTGGCAGCGGGCGGCAAAGACATAGCCGGTAGTAGACAATCCTTTAAAATAGCTATGGGCAATCCGTGCGAGATGTTTGTTGATGTGATGTAGTAGATCGTTAGCCAGTAGTTTCGGCAGCTTTTTGCTCTTTGACTTGGCCCGCTGGCCGACGTAGGTAAGTTCACTCAGCGCCGCTGGTTGGGGCGGAGCCCCCCGACGCTCCGCGACCAGATTTCCGTGAGAGCATGCTTGGAACTGTTGGGGTTTGACTTGTTTTTGATCTTTTGGAAGTTGCCAGCTTGAAATAGTCGTTCGAACTTAAGTAAGCACTCGTTTAATACGCAAACAGCGGGTTGTTTCAAGCGTGGGCGCCAGTAGTTTCAATTAACTCCGATTGTAGTTTCACTGGATTTTCCACATTTTTTAAAAGCCTATCGAGTCATTTTCACTGTCGTGGACAGCAATTTTGGACATATAAATTTAGCCGTGAGAGTATCAAGTTCGAACGTAGCAGAACGGTTTCAGTCATTTATTGTCTCTATTTATCAATTAAAATACGTTTCGGTGTTTTCCACCATCATCAGTTTCTATGTGTAGCGTTGTTGCTGCTTT
>NW_026018611.1:920294-926012 GCF_020466585.1 Dendroctonus ponderosae
TGCATGCCAAGGCTTAAAGCAGCAACAACGCTACACATAGAAACTGATGATGGTGGAAAACACCGAAACGTATTTTAATTGATAAATAGAGACAATAAATGACTGAAACCCAGGAATTGATTTGGATCTGATGAAATCCCATGGGAGCGAGTGAGACCACCGCAGCGTGCTACGTTCGGGAATGGGCCAATCGGTTTTCTCCCATTAAAATCATTGGCGACCATCGGTCCATCTTGATGTTTCGCTAGCACACGTGGCCGTCATCTTCAAAGGAGTGTTTGCTTTGGGTGTTTACGCTGAATGCTGCACTGACACTGTTTTTTTCGCGTTTCATCGAAACTCACCCACTCCGCTCTGAAGATGATAGGTACTAGCGAAACGTCAAGAACCACCTTGCCAGAGAATGGTCAATTTTCCTATCGATGGGCTCAACCAATTCAATCACATTGTTCCGATCTTTTGAAGCTGATTTTTTCATTCAGGAGCGCAGCTTGACTCGGTGCTCTCACTCGCGCGCATGGGAGTGTATAGCAGATGTAAATTGCGTCTGACTGGCTACGTTCTAGATTGATACCTTGACGGCTAAAATTTGAGCGGGACATCGACTTGTCAATCAACCTGTATAGTTGAAAGTGTATTTTATAAGCCATAAGCTGGGAAGAATGCATTAAAATTTAACTGTAAATAGTAAATAGTAGGCCGCAGGCAGACAATAACAATAATTTAAAGCTAATCGTAGACAAACGGCAAGTTTAATAGTGTATTTATATTTTATTTCATGTTATTACTATTCATATATATTTATACATTAGAGGCAGGTACATTTTATTATACGCATGAAGCATGCCCCGTATTCGATTAATAAAATGTCTGTTTACTTTTATGTGTTTTTTACGTTTTGCTTGCCCTCAGAGGTAAGTAAGTGAGAGATTTGCGGCTAATTTCCGTTTCAGTATTTTTGGTTTTGTCGTTTTCCCTTGATTGCTTTGATCGAATCAGTTTTCCGTTGATTTTTCCACTAATTTGTTGTTTTATTGCAGTTTTAAGTTACCTCTAAGCGCAATTTAGGCCCTCACAGTGCAAAATTTTACCTAAGTCTGCCAAGGTAAGTCTAGCGAGTCCTCAAACAGGGCAAAGTAGAGCTTGAGAAGGCGATTATTTAGTGGCTTTTGGCGCTTTCCGTGATTGGTAATCGACTGTTTGTTTTAGACCAGATGGGACTCGTGAGCTACCAGTTTACTCAAACATAAGAGCGAAGAACTGAAGACGAAAAACAAATCAACTCTCAACAAGTATACCAAAAAAAAAAATTTATGACATATTTTATAAATGCTTAAATGTATATTTTATCGTTAAATGTACAGCAGGTAAATCACAGTAGTTTAGAGTTAGGCGTACATGGAGTAGTTCGTTTCTTTTGCCCTTATACAGGGGGGCTTTGATCGGTTGCCTGCTTCTATGTAACATATCAAGCGGTTTTCAGTGGCAATTTCAACCGCCCCCACTGTATATTGAAGTCTTCTGATAGTTAACACTTTTTTATACCACTGCCAACGTATTTAGGTGCTTGTTTTTTAAGTTTGGAATTGTCTGGAAGCTGATTGGCTTTATACTCGTCTCGTGCTAGTTAGTTTAACGGTTATTTTGTGATATTCAATTGCAATTCTACATGTATGATTATTATTGAACATGTTTATGTATTTGTTGTGCGGGGGACGTTCGAAGGCGCCGCCCCCGTCGATGTGTATTATTTAATGCATTTACTAGAGCTAGAGACCTACATGTAACACGCTAAGAACAGGGTATTTTTGATTTTACAAGTTCGAAAATCAAATGCAATGTGGGCGCAAAATCCTGCAATTTTCCACTCAGACTTTCGATGGATTGCATCGTTTTCCGCTCACCCCGTGTTCGATTGTTAACGGCAATGCTACGTCGAACTGGTTGTTTTTTCGTCATTCTTTTGTGGAAAATACAGGGATTCATCAATGTAAATTAATGGCCGACAATGTTGTGTGACCGAATAAGGATGATTTTATGTTGATACCGATTAGAGGAAGTACTCGGAATAAAAGTTTAAATGTCCCGGCATTGTTTTGTTCCCGAAATGGGGCGCCCGTCAGTGTCAGTTTTTTTCCCGTTGGCATGTTTCTGCCAGTTCATCCCAACCAATCCGCATGGAACCGCGCCCCCCCACGAGTGGGGGACCTGAAGTTTTGCCCACTATGGGGAAAACGATGGGCCCCAAATTACACTAACGTCATCAAGTACCCGTGCTTCGTGCAGGACGTTTGCTGCGAGCAGGGCTGCTGCGCGCCCCGCCCTGCCAAGTACTACGATTCCTGGTGCTTTTGGTAAGTTCTCGCTTGAACAGCCAGCGCAACCCCGCTCGCGTCTTCCAGGATGTTCCTGCTGGGAACAGTGCTGGGCTGTTACCTGCTTTGCTGGTACTGCAAAAGGGTGGAGAAGCGGCGCCAAAGGGCCGGCACGCCGCCCCAGTTGAGGGCGGCCAGTGTGGACCGGCTGCTGGAGACTCTCATTCTGCACTACCGCAGGCGTAAGGGGGCGCGTGTTCCCGGGGGGGTTAATAATTTAATGCAACGTTCCAGGGCAGAATGGGGCGCCAGCGCCCAACGTCGACCAGTCCAAGGAGGCGCCCCCGGACTATGCGGCCGCCCTGGGGATGCCCAAGCCCCGCAATCGGGCCGATCAGGAGGTGCCCAGCTACGAGCAGGCGACCAGCGCGTAAATCTTCACTGTTTAGCTGCTAAGAGCAGTCTGGTGATTAATAAAAATCAGTTTCGTCAAACTTCTTGCGCGCAAAACTCCAACATTTTTACGTTTACGTTACCGCCGAAATGAGAAGGCCATCCGACAAGTAGTCCGAACAGAGTCAAGAAGACGCTAATTTATACACAAAATATGCCCCCAAAAAGGGGGTATGTTCTGTGAATTGATACAACACGTGCTTGTATTTTGGTGGTGGTTTATTAGGCTTGTCATCGACAGGCTCTAAAATTAAGCTCCAAAGTGTCTTTTGAGTGTTTTTAAAATAAATATTGTAAAAATGGAAATTATAGTGGCGAATCAACAGTGAGTGTGTTCAGTTTTCCAAAAGACGACGGGTTGTTAAAACAGTGGCTACGAGCAATACTTCGAGACAATTTTCAGCCCACGAAAAACAGCCAGTGGGCCTTCTTATTTCGGTGGTAACGTGCCAACTGGGAACGCAGCGACGTGCGCGCCGCCATGCCGTCCCGTGTGCGTGAGTGAGAGGACCGATGCCAACTGCGTTCCAGAGTGCGCAACTGAGTGAAGTCATTATAAATTGCACGATGGGATTGCAGCCAAAGCCACGCTTCCTGGCACTTCTTTCCATCTCTTCTCAAGCAGGTTTCCACCGTTTGCGGTCGGCACAAACAAACGTTTGTTTACTTAATCTTCGCAATCGACGTTGAACTTTCCTTGATGTTCAAAGCCTCCTTAAGATAACGAGCCACTAAACCGACCAAACCGCTTTGCAGTCGAGTGTGAAACCGCCGAAATGTTAGTTCAAGGTTTGGTGGTTTTTGCGGTTTTTTGCACCGTGCTCGGGAACCTGCAGTCTCCCTGTCCTGGAGTGCTTCTGTACGAGCCGACAAACCCGGAGGAACCGGACAAATGGTACGGGGTGATCACACTGGGCACGGACGAGGACCTGGAGGGGGTGTGGGTGAAGGTGTCCCTGGACAGGGAGGCCATTGTACTGGGGGTGAGTTCTGAGGGGGGGATTTGGTGCGAGAACATTGCTGCCTGGCGTGATCAGCTAATGATCGCTCAAAGGTTAATTAATGGCCTAGCGGGAATCCACCGAAAATTCCCCAAAGCGATCACGATTTATGCCACTTTATATGCAAACCTGGTTGCCATTTGTCGTAAAAAATCGCAAAACTTTTAAACAGCCTCTGTTTTCAGCGATGGATGCACAAAATAATTCATATAACCAATTTAATTGAGGGAATATTTACCAAAATGGGCAGCAATTGACTCCATGTGCAGGCGCAAATTCACTCTGTGGATCTGAAAGCAAAGAAATCGATCTTAAATTTTTGTTTTCCAGTTTATCGTAATTGCATTTAAAAATTAAACTGGATTGAATCGCGTCAAAGGAATTCTCCAATTTTCCAGGCAGCACTTTGGGACACTCTGTACAGGGCGTTTTCACTAATTGAGTCTAAAACCAAAGACCAGTGCATGCATGAAAGATTATTCAGGTGGCATTGCCGAACGCAGCCACTATCGGTTTTCTCACTCGCGCACATAGATGTGCCTATGGGAGGCGCCATGGCTTGCTGCAGCTACGTTCGAAACTGCCAACTTTTAACTGCGATCAAGTTTTTCAACAATTTCAAAATTTTTTCGCCATTTACGCAGAATTGGTTCGCCGACGCCACTTCAAACGACAACAAACTGTTCAACATCGCAAACCCCCAATACAAATTACTGGCCGGCCCGCCCATCTTGATCCGATTTTTCGTGCAGTACAACGAAAACGACGGAGTCCCACAGGTGCAGAAAATCCTGCTGAACGGTAAAAAGCGCCATCGGTGGCACACCAGCCGCTTCAACTCGGAACTTTTACAGGAAAAAACGTCTGCTCCAGAACAAGAACGGCCACCACCCAGCCCACGCTGCATTTGAGCTTCAGAAGCACGGATCCCTATGGGGCCAACCGGCAGGGCTTCCAACACATGCACCCGCCGGCCAGGCCAGAGTAAGTCGATTTGAACGGCCCAGTAGCCTCCATAACTAACTCGGTGCCTTGCAGAAAATCCAACAAAAAGCCCCAGAAGGAGGGAAAACGGTGAGAAATTCTCGCCAAAACGCGTCAAATTCTCCCTAAATTGTTTGGTTCTAGGAGAACAACGACGCCTTCAGGGGAGGATGACAGCTTCTACGCTGGGGACTTCAGCCCATCGCTCACGCGCAAAAGAACGAGTGTTCAGTGCGGAACAGTGGCGCAAAGGCCTGCGCCGCTGATCACCTATGGGGAAAGCACATCGCCTGGTAAGCGCGCTAATTTACACGGAGACCCCTGATTGGTTGATTCCTCAGGTCAATGGCCGTGGCATGCCGCCCTCTACGTGCTCACGGGCACTGAGCTGAAGTACACCTGTGGCGCCACCTTGGTGTCCGACCGTCATGCAGTGACAGCCGGCCATTGCGTCACCAAGCCCAGAACAAACACGGTGGTTCAAAAAGACCGGCTGGTTGTGTATCTCGGTTTGTCTCTATATCTGGAAACTCTATATCAGCGCTCAACCGGGGCACCTTACAGGTAAATACAGCCTGACGAGCTTCGGGGGCAACGTCCAAGACAGACAGATAGAGGCGATTGACGTTCATCCACAGTACAACGCCTCTATCTACTTCAATGACATTGCGCTGTTGACATTGAGCGCACCCATTGAGGTGACCGACTTTGTGCGCCCCTGCTGTCTGTGGACCGAAGAGCGAACCAGCCTAGATGCTCTAGTGGGGAGGAAAGGTATTGTACAGGAACAAACTAACTTCAAAGTTACCGTCAACTTCACAAACAATAACATTTAGGAATGTTTTCCGGGCTTTGAAGCCGTGGTCTATAGGAATTTCTTCCTGACGTTTCGTCCACAACTGCGCTGGACATTATCAAAGGCGATGAGGCAGTGGGCGAAGTGATCTCCCGTGCTTTCCGACTAA
>NW_026018611.1:926120-949105 GCF_020466585.1 Dendroctonus ponderosae
ACGAGAGATCACTTCGCCCACTGCCTCATCGCCTTTGATAATGTTCCATGTTTTGATAATCCTTCCATGGGAATTTCTTCCTGACGTTTCGTCCACAACTGCGGTGGACATTATCAAATTGTTCATTCGTGATCTCGACAATACCATCTTCTCGGTCAACTTTCGGCTCTTGAACTGCTGGATTTTTATATTCTGGCTCGTCCACTACTGCAGGAACGTCCACGATTTCAGTGTTTTCCACATCATCAGTCACTTCCTCGATGTTCTTTAGTTTGCCTTCAACGGTTGTTTTCAGGTCGTCCATTTTATTCAGCATCTCTTTGTATKTGTCMTTCATTTTGTCCATTTTTTCGTCCAATTTCCTRCTGTTGTCGCTCATTTCGTCCATCMTTTTCCTACTGTTGTCTTCCATTTTGTCATTCATTCKGCTTGTCGGGATTAGTGTGCGTACCCTGTGCGCACCCTGAGTAAATCAGGTTGGCAACATTGGCCTGTCAATGTTGCTAGGCAGCGCCAGAATCTKTTTGTATTGTCATAGACATTATCACGACAACTTGTCTACCAACTACAACGTTCAAATACAGTCCACTCATTTTTAATCARCTTATTCTATTTGGCTCAGTAGTAATTGTCCCTAAAAAGAGTTACGAAATAATAATCGGGGTTACTCATTGACCCCACACTGYTCATTTCGTCTTTCATCTGCATGAGCAGTGCAATCAAACTGGGGTTCTCCATTGCAGGGTCTTCCTTCTKTGATTTACTTCTRKTTTCCATCAAAATTCAACTTGGATTCTGGTAAATCCCACTTCTGACACCAAATGCACCGTGGATGGCCGAGTATCAAACTCTTTCTTCAGCTTCCAACTTTTATTCAACTGGGTATAAGTTTAAATGGGGAAATTTCAGGAACCGTCGTCGGCTGGGGGATCAACGAAAAAGGGGAACTGTCGCAGAACCTAATGCGAATCGAGCTGCCCGTCATCTCCAACACGGACTGCTTGTTCTCGAATCGCAACTTCTCGCAGTTTTTGTCCCACAACAACTTCTGTGCGGGGTTTCAGAACGGTAACACCAACGAACTTAATCCTCAGCTGGGAGTAATTTGGGGCTTTTCAGACACTGCGGTTTGTAACGGCGACTCGGGGGGCGGCATGGTCTTCCCAAGAAGCGACACAACCGGCCCCAACACAGTGTGGCAGCTGAGGGGCATCGTCTCACTGGGCGTGGCCAAGCAGAGCGAGTCGGTTTGCGATCCGAAACACTATACAGTTTTAACTGACGCCGGCAAATATTCGCAATGGATCAAAGACACTATGAAGGATTAGTGCGCATTTTGCCACCCCAGCTTCGACTCAGTGTACCAAGTGGGGCCCTGGAGGGGTTTCGGGCTCCTCTATAATATGTGCCACCGTGCCAGACCAGAAGATGTATATTACTGAAAATTTTCCACTTTTTCAACAAAACTAGCGGTAGTTTTATTAAGCCAATTGCTCCGTTCCCATCAAGAGACAATGTGCAAAGTGTCCCAACGATAAAGCAAAGTTTACGCTTAAGTGGAATTTGTTTGAAAATTCTGGAGCTTGAAAATAGGTACATAAATTTTTTTTAAATATGCGCGTTTAGTACCTTCAAATAAAATCATTCCGTTTAGCATTTGTGCCTTAATTCCTCAAGTCTTATGCAAGGGCGGATCCAGAGGGGGGGAGTCATGGGGGTCATGACATGGTTCTTGAGAAACTTCGAAAAAAGCAGCCTCCGAGAAACATGCAAAACGGGACGGAAAACATGAAATTTCGCAATAATCTTGCGCCACCCTTGCACAGATCGACGATCATTTTTCTAATTTCATAGATAACAGAAGACTGTATTTTTTCTACATAACCCCCCCTGTTTGTGCCTTAATTCCTCAAGTCTTATGAATATGAATTTCCGCTATTAAAGACTAAAATACCTCTATTTCCACTAACTACAGCCACCAGCCAATTCGGGCTAATGCGAAATGACCCATCGGCCCTTCAATATGCGATTCATCAGGGTTCGGCGCCCATCTGCCGTGCTCATTCGGGTTTTCCATCCGTGCCGCTGCACCCTCTTCCGCTCTGACGGTCTGGGGAAGTGCACCCTGATTGCCGAGCGGCTCAGAATGTTGAAAAGCCCCCCCGGGTTAAGGGGCGCTGCCTCGCGCGTCACCAAAGAGTGGAACTTTGGGGCACTCTGGCTGAGCTTCGGCACCAGTTTGCTGGAACCACTCAGGTTAAAACTAGAAGGGTTGGAGGCGGGTGAACTTACCTGGTGTTGTGGCGGATGAAGCTGGCAATTAGAGACATTGTTTGCTCAGTTGAGACGAGTTTTAGGGGGCAAAGTGATGAAAATTTTAAACTTCTGCACTCTACTGACACAAGTTGTACATAACCCAGCTTTCCCAGAGATTAGAGATGGACGAGTGCAGTTTCATTCAAGCAAGAGATCAATAAACTTCAATAGGAGAGCAGTTTCGTAATTTAAAAACAATAGGGGGTTGATCTGGACTTTGGCTACAACCTTCAGCCCTTAATCAGTAGAATTTTGCTGGCGCTCCCATCTCGCTCAGACACTTGGTAAATAAAGCGAAATGGAGATACAGTTGAGGACACGCCATTACAAAAACCTGCCGCAGCCTGTAATTTCCCATATTTTCGTGTGTTCAATTAAATTATAAGAAATTAAAATTTTGCCCTGAATGACCACTAATGTTGTGATTTTGCAGCGCTAAAAAATTCGTAGTTTTAGCTCTGACGACATTGCCAAACCCCGCTTAAAATCCTAGCATACTTAATACAAAACTGAGATACAAAATAACAACCGCAAGTGACGGTCAAGGAGAATTCAACTAGCCGGCAACAATACAGCATATACAGGGTGGGCCCGAAGTGATCCAAATAATCTCATAACAAACCGACTAAGAGCGGTCACTATTTTTTCGAAGCAAGTAAATTGGCGGTAAATTCGAAATCTTGACCGCACTTGACCGACGAATAGCCGCAATAACGAGAAACAAGAGCGCACATTTATCTACTCTTGGTTTGAATTGAATGCGATCCGACCTGTTTCGTCCATCTCTTGCCCGAAGAAGCAGGAATTCAAGTCTATGGATTGTTAATCGCGCGTTTTTCTCCAAAAAAGCACATTAAAGCGAATACGCACATTTCAGGTATAAATACTTAAAGCTTCAAACGGGTTTACGGTGATTTTGGGAAATACCAACTTTCAAATCCACACTTAAGGTGATAAATTTGAGTATTTCTGTCGACTGTTGTACTCCTGCTGCTGCGTTGGTGTGTGTGAGGAGAGTTCTTTGAGGAATCGACCGAATTCAGGTGAGCTAAGTTTAAAAAATCCAAAACCCGGCTGGTTTGACTAACCAGTAAGTCGCCAAAATCGCATTTTTTCATAATTAATGCATCAAAAGCCTGAAACCCAAATCGCTCTCGTCGGACCATGGAGGTCAACAACAATAAATCAAGAAGATTAAAAAAAAACCGAAAATATTCACGTTACTCCCGACCAGTCCAACTGCATCATCAAAGCATAAAATTGCAATAAAAATTAGTGGGCGCTTTCCGCGTAGTCTATAGCCATAAACAGTTCATAACGAAACTGATGGGTTTTTAGGCCGTCGTTCGGTAGAATTTCTTCTTAACGTTTCGCAAGCACGAGTTCAAGCAAACCTCCTCTGAAGATGCAAGCCACTCGTGCTTGCGAAACGTTAAGAAGAAATTCTACCGAACGACGGCCTAAAAACCCGAAAAACCCATTAGTTTCAAGGAGTGGCCTCAAAAGTACATCTTCTTTGATAGTTCATAACGACTTACCCGCATCTACAGAGTGGCCCAACCATGCTGGCATCGCTGCTGGTCGTCTGGGGAGTGTTTGGGGCGGCAATTTCGCAGCAGCTGATCTCGCCGTGCCCCAAAATCTTCCAATACGAGACGCGACCTGAAGAACCGGATCGCTGGTACGGAACCGCCGTCCTTACTGGAAGCCAGGATTTAGTTGGAGTGTGGTTCCGCGTGGTGCTCGACAGCACCGCCCTACAACTCGGGGTGAGTACCCAAACACTGGGGCTTTTCTTACGAACGTTTATTTCACATCTACTTTACATTTATCGAGATTATTTCCATTTAACAATACTGTCGGAATGCATATTTACATCTACGGTTCATCGGAAACACACACAACAGCTCTCAAATGGGGAAAGATGCAAAGTTTAAACCGGAATATTTGGCCTTTGAGTGTGAGACTAGAGGGTGAACTTGGGGATTTTTGGGTTCTCTGACTGGGCGCTGAACAATGAAAATTCTGGGCAATTAGCCAGTGCGGAAAATTTGTGAATCATCACCATTTGGACGCCCTTTACATCGGGAAATCGAGCACCTAATTTAGGTAATAGCGGGAAATAGATTAAAATGCAATTAAGCCGAGCGTCTGCAAGTGCTCAGATTATTCACTGAAAGAAGGCACAACATTGATTTGTCGCAGTACTCCTTAACTAATCGTAAATAAACGCCGCTCTACCAGCTAACTAAGCCCGTTGTTGAGCCTTTTGGCTCAAAAGTGAAAAACTATGACCCTTTTCCAAAAATAGACAATTTGCTTGATAAATAGGAATCAAAGTCAACTGAAAGGCACATTAATGTTTGAGCAGTGCGGCTAAAAAGCCCTGGATAAACCGTTTAAAAAATGCAACAGATCCAGGACTGTTGAGTCCGGGCGCCACATGAGCTCAAAAATGAAATTCGCTTGGTTGATGAACACTGGCAGCATTGTCAACCGGGCAAAACCCAAAAAAATCCCATCAGCATGCAAATGACTGCAACGATGACGAAGTCTTGCCGCCGTTGGCAACACTGCCCAATCAGTCAGTAAGATCAGATCGAGTAGGGGGTGGCCACACACGGCAAACCGGGCCGTGTATGGCCAGCATAATAAACACTAAAACGAAACACTCACGCATAAAATCAGCAAACCCTTATTCGCACGCTAACTTGCCATCAAAGCTGCTCAGAGCGATGGCGAAAGCCTGTAACGCGCATAAGGGATAGCGATAGTCCATGGTGAAGGCGTCATCGGCCACCCTGCCGAACTGCATGACCACGTACTCCGGATCGCTGTCGTGAACAATTTGGAAATTCTTCACCGAAGCCTGCGTCACCCTGCCGTGGAAATTCAGCACGTAGGACTGCGTGTCGTCGTTCCAGACCGGCGTTTTATTGCGCAGCAACACCAGCCGATCGTTGCGCCCGGACTTCCAGGCCTCCACCAGCGGCTCATCGGGGCCAGCGCGCCGGCCCTCCGACAGAGCAGGAACGAGCACGGTCATGCGCCGCGGCCCCTTAAAACCCAACACATTGGCGTCGTAGAGCACGGCTGCCAGTTCCTCCTTCGGGGGGCCTTCGCTGCTCTCCTCCTCCTGCTTGGTGCCACCTAAAACTCCGCAAATTAGCCTCCAATCGCAATGCGCCAACCAACCCAAACCAACCTGCGCTCTTGCCGGCCCAGGCCTGAAACCGGGTCCCCAGTGCGTTGCTGCGCAGCTTCCCCACCGCCCCTGAGCCCCTTCGCGATAGGTCAGTGGCGTCCGCGCTGATCACGTAGTGACTGGTGGCGCTCTTTTTCCTTTTGCGCGCCGCCAGCAGCAGGGCTCTGCGGCCCCTGGGGCGCTCCAGCTGCAGGAAATAGGTGGGGAAGAGCCCCCGGTCCACGCCGCGTCGGTCACGGGTGATGCGACATCGGAACAGCACCTGCAAGAAAATGTGAGGTAGATTACACAATTTTTTCAAAATTTGACTCCAAAACACTTTTAGCGGTGAAGGGGTCAAGTGCGAACGCAGCAACGCGCAAGCGATCGTGCCTGTCACCAACTAACATGCGCGCAAGCGAGACGACCGATATCAGCTACGTTCTTGAATGGGAAACTCAGTTTCATTTAGCACCGCTTGAAACATCCAATGGATAGTTAAGCGCCACTGTTTGAGCAACTGATGATTTCAGTGCTGACGTTTGGCTAGCCAGCCTCATACCCAAAAAATGACCCTCACTTAACAAGCATACGTTAGGAATGCAGCTGATTTTCGGCCAGACCAAACAGGCGGCAAATTCCTCTGGTGCTCGCCTTGTCAGGTCTGGCCGAAAAATACGGGACTCACCCTCGGGGTGGCAGGTTCTAAGACAAAAGCGGCCAGGTCGTCATTGGTCAGATCGCCTTCAATTTCCAGACTAGCCGGGGGCGCAGTGGCCTGGAGATTATCATTGGCCATGTCGTCCAGATAGTCGGCCAAAGGGTTAACCGGAAGGGGCAGGTTGCCGTTCTGGTTGGGCGCCACCGGCGACGACTCCTCATCCTCAATATCGAGCAAGTCGCTGCTTGAGATGTTGTTGGTTGTCAGGTCCTGGACCATTGTGTCGTCTGAAGCATCAGAACCGAAGGTTTATTCGGAGCGCTTTAAGGCCCCCCTTGGACTTACCCAGACTGTCCACACTGGACATAACAATGATCTGATCGGGGTTGCTGTCCTGGCCCATGGCAAACTGCAACGGACCGTCGTAGCCATGCAGCTCCCGTCTGCTGTTTCCGCTACTATCTCGACTCTTGCCCGAGTTGCTGCGGGCGTCCGAGGCCTGCACCATCCCCCCGGCCAGTCTCTTCTGTCGCATTTTCTGCTCCAAAATCTGCCGTTGGTGTTCCAACTTTTGCGTTCTGGCGTCCATCGCGACTGATGATCATACCCTTGCACCACTTCTCTCTATTTGTAGTTACTAAATGTTTGTTGTTGCTCCGGGAGATTTTCGCTCGACAGATCGATATTTCCCTCTAAATAAATTGATATCATTTTCGTTTGTGTTTCACCTACATCAATATTTTGATTGTTTTAACCTTACTTTTATGGCAATGCGCGCGTGACCATAGCGTGTGTTTAGCCATGTTGCCGCGACCTAAACTCCACAGTAGCATCTAGTTGATCAGAATTCAAGGGGGGGTACCGTGGGATTTAGCAGATGTGGCGGAAAAAGCAGCCGCACGGCAACGTGGCGCCCAGTTTACTCCATTACTCCACAGATCACAGAGTGGCTCTGTGATCTGTGGCCTACTCAACTGAATACGTTCAAAAATAATATACAGGGTGACTGAATCCTGACGCAAGCTGTCAATTGACGATGATTTATGGGTTGTTGCCAAAAACCGCTGTTGCTCATTAATGATCTACTCCCAATTGTAGAACTGGTTTGGGGAAGTGGAAATCAAAGACCACAACAAGGGCTTCTTGGTCAAAAACCCAGACTACCGACTGAAGGCGGGCACGCCCCTGACAATCAAGTTTTTCGTACGCTTCGACCCCAACCGGCCGCCCCCCAAGCTGGTCAGCTTGCGGCTGAACGCTGTGTAAGTTGCAACTTACGTGCTAATAGCTGACTGGGCCGCTTTTTGCTCTTAGGGTCAAGTGCCCAGAGGATGGCGTGGTTACGGAGGCCCCGTGGGCCGCCGGCCATCTTTTCACCAACCAACCCGACCTTTCGGACCCTTCTTCCCCTGACTTCGGAAACTCGCCCTCTATAAACATCCGCCCACCTGGAAGGTAAGTTTCAGACAATAGGCGTAGTTTCCGCTGAAGAAATTTAATTTCAAATAAATGTCGCAGAAGACCAGGCTCCAGCGACGACGAGGACTTTTACCATTCGGACTTTGGGGCGCTGTCGCTTCCAGACAGCGGGAGGCCCCAGGCGAAGCCCAGTCTTCTGGCTAAGGCCACTTGCGGCACTGTAGTGGTAAACCCATCCAAGGCCCCCATGGCTTTCAAACATCTCCAAACGCTGATGTTTCAGAAGTCTCCAAGGCCGCTAATCACTCACGGACAGGCCATCGGAGACGGCGACTTTCCTTGGCATGCCGCCCTCTATCATGCCCAGGGCATCGACTTGACTTACACTTGCGGGGCTTCACTGATCAGCCTCCAACATCTCCTCACTGTGGCCCATTGCGTGACCAGGAAAAAGAGCACCAACAGCATTAACGCGGGCAACTTGCTTGTTTATTTAGGTAGGGGCTGGTCTCTGTTCACGCTCAGTTCTCAGAACATGCTCCTTCAATTTTGCGACAACGTTGAGTCGATTGTCTTCTGAGTACGAAAATTTCCAGTTGAATGAGTGGGATGTTCTGTGGTTGGTTTCAGGGAAGTTTTATCTGCGCATCTGGAAAACGCCCGGCATCCAGGACAAGCGGGTGGATTCGATCACAGTCCACCCCAAGTACAACCCGCACACTTTCGGCAACGACGTGGCAGTGGTGAAGTTGGCCGAGCCGGCCGAGCTGACCAATTACGTGCGGCCCATTTGCCTGTGGGAGGGCAACTCCAAGCTGGATTTGCTGGTCGACCAACTAGGTAGGCAGGGTTCATTCAGAGTGTTAAATGGGGCTAGAACTGAACGTTCCAGGCACGGTGGTTGGCTGGGGATTCGACGAATCGGGCAAAATCACCGAGCAGCTCACCAAGGCCAACATGCCCATCGTGTCGCAGGAAACCTGCATCTACTCATTTCCAGACTTCTACTCCAGATTCACTAGCAACACCACATTTTGCGCGGGATTCAAAAACGGTAAGCCCAGTCGCCTTAGCTGTTCTGATAGCGGGTTTGGAACTCCCCTAATTTTCCAAAAATCGCAACATTTCCGCCCTATGTTCAGGTTTAATCAGGAGTTTCAAACCACCATTGACAACTTTTCTTGGCCGCATAATTTTACTCTGCTGATCATTAACAGGTACATCGGCGTGCAATGGCGACTCAGGAGGCGGAATGGTCTTCCCCAGACCGGGCTCAGACAAAACCAACCCCGTCTGGCAGATCAGAGGCTTAGTTTCGATCAGTGTGGCCCTCCAGAACGGCTTCAAGTGCGACTCCTCGCACTACACGGTCTTCACCGATGTGGCCAAGTTTCTCGACTTCATCAAAGGCGCCACGACGGACATTCTATAACGGCTCTATGGGCATTTTTCCGGTCAAAATCACCTCTTCTGATCTGCAGACATCGAACCTTGCGATCAATACAAGTCAAAGGATATTAATTAACATTCAAGACTGTTTCGCAGCTCAGTATGGGGCTGGTTCTATGCTTCCCAGGCTGGATTTTGACCTAAAAATACGCCTTGGCGCTTTTGTACTAGATTTTGAATCCCGCCGGTGTTTCCACATTGGTGATTGGCTAATTAATTCCCCAAAACTGATTTTTCCATTTTGTTTATATGTCTATTCGATCAGTAATACAAATCTTTAATTGTATTGGGTACGATAATAATCCACAAACACCTAACTATGTACATGCTGTGCACTTTCGCAAACTAAGCAAACTGCTGGAGTTTCAGGACACGCAAGATATCGGTGGCAGTTAGGAGCAGGATCTGTTAACAACGAAATGAACCTCCCTATGGGCCACAGCCTAGCCAAGTTCAACTAAGAGTAACTTATTTACAGAAACGTAAACCTATGAAACTTGAATCCTTGTACCTCCCGTCGTTTAGTACTAATATCTATATTAAATAGCTAAAATTCATATGTTCCTCTAGAAGCGATGTTTGCAAGGCCGAACCTCTGCATATGTATATCACATTTTAGATTAACCTTAACGTAAAAAAAATATAATCAAGTGTTTAAGACCACATGACTGTATATAAATAATCATCTACTACTACTAATATTGATGATGATAATAATAGTGAATCTATCGAGGGGAAATGTCGCGCTTTTGATCAACATTCCCCAACTGGAGGCAATTCAATGACGAAAAACGACTGCTTTGGTAGCCCCTGATTGGAGTTTTTGGGGCCATTGAAATGCGCAAGCTACTCACTATACATATCTTAATGGGGGGAAGGAGCGCTGTCTCCACCTAGCAACCGCAAGCGTCGGCTCCGTTGTTGGGTCGCTGAGCGTTGGAGAGTTTGATCTGGTCGGGGAATTCGTTGTAGAGGTCGACCGTTTGATTTTGCTGGGCCAGCGCGTTTTTGGCAATCGCCAGAAATGCTTGTTCGACGTTTAGACCCTCTGAAATATTCACACTGGCTACAACAGAGTGCCTAAGGCGATTGGAGTTGGAAATTGAGGAAAATGGAGAGAGGATTACGTTCCCTGCCATTGCATTTAGATGGGAGGAACAAGGACCGCGATACCTCCATTCAGCTGCCTGGTCAAAAACCTGACCAATCAAGGCGGCGTCACAGAGGCAACACTGTCAACTACTGTGCAAACACCCGAGTGGTGATATGGAAAACAGAAAGAGAGTTTAAACGGGAAAATATGCATACTTTTGGGCCAAGTGGGAAAAACAGGAACAAAACACTGACCTTTGGCTGATGTTTCAAAATATGGAATACTATTCTTGCTTTGGCACCATTGTTGGGCCCGCTTGGCACTGATGGCCCTCGGCTCCAAATCGACCTTATTGCCCAGCAGCACAAATGGGAAATTATCCGGCTCTCTGGGCGCTGCCTGGATGAGGAACTCGTCCCGCCAACTGTCCAGCGATTTGAATGTGTTTGGCGCCGTCACATCAAACACTGCAAGATATTGTTTGATTGAAACCATGCCCATGACTCACTGATAGTCAATGTTATTAAATTCAAATGATATGAATCATCAATAATTAGGGAAGATTCTTGCCTAAAACACAGCAATCGGCGCCTCTGTAGAAAGCGACTCCTAAGGATTGGAACCGTTCCTGTCCGGCTGTGTCCCATATTTGCATGGTGACTGTCCTGGAAGGGGGATCAATGAGTCCAGGCTTTTGCCTTGGGCGATTAGCTGCTTACCTGTCGTCAATGGTCACTTCTTTGGTGAGAAAGTCGGCTCCAATGGTCGCTTTGTACTGGTTGGAGAACTTGCGATTTACATACTGGTTCATTAGGGACGTCTTCCCCACACTTGAGTCTCCAAGGATAATGACTTTGAGAAGAACCTTTTTATTCGATGCCATGACCTGCAAGCAGCGCGTTGATACTAACTAATGCAATTACGCCTAATGGGGGCGGAAGGGGGCAATAGGACAAACACACAAATAGACCTGCAGCCTGTATTGACAATGAGAGAATACCACATACTCAGCTGATTGTTTCTTTTGGGTCAAAACAACACTAATTAGGGCCAAACTGCTGAGTGCTGCCCATATACTTACTTGAGGGGTAAAAGGCACAAAATAACACTGAAAACACCCAAAACACTAGCTGGAAAACACTGAAGAGTTTTACTGCGTATGATCTATGACACTGACTGACTGACGGACAATGGAAAATGGCGTCGTGTGTTTTCGTCCTAGGGACTTTGTGATTCCCCAACAGACAAGTTGGCAATGAAGGTCAGTCTATTATCTGTCCTTGTTCAGCCTGTTAAGAACATAGGAGGGTGGAAACCCCAGAATTGTTTTTTGCCAACGAACAGCTGATTGCCAAAGTCATGTGACCAAGTTCGAGCGTTCATTGGTGGACCTGAGCATTACCTGCACAATCCATTGTTTGACTACATGAACCATATAAGGTCCTTAAGCGCGATTTCTTGAAGAGCGAAGCAAATTGAGGATGTTAGTGCTGAATGTTTAATTCACCCTCGGAATTATTTAGGAGATTCTTTCCAGCAGTGTTGGTGTCGTTTGGATCTATTAGGCTAAAGGTTCCTAGGGACTTTGATCTGATTGGTGTCGTGGTCGCCCCCACCAGTTATTCGAGCCATTGTTTTCCAAACACAACAGCAGCTGAAACTTCGCAGTGAACGTCAATTGTGAATTTTCCTTTGCTAGGAAACCAGTGGAATTTCGTTAAATTTTGGTGAAAATATGCGTTTCATGTATAAAGAAGAGTTCCCGTTCGAAAAGAGGAAAGTCGAAGGCGAGAAAATCCGCCGAAAATACCCCGACAGAGTGCCAGTAAGTTTCGTCTGTTTTGCGTACAAAGAATGGCCGTCGAAGTCAACGACGCAGTTCAATATTGGGACATTTCATCGATTTTTGCCAATTTTCGCCGTTCGAGAGATATTCGTATGGCACTTCACACGAAAAATGCCCCAGTGACGTCACGGTGTTGTTATTACTTAGCCAATATTGGTGTCATGGCCTCAAGGTTATCAGGCAACTACCGAAACTGGCTTTAAAACAGCAAAAAGTCCCTGAGCAGCGTTCCAGGAATAGCATTCGGGATGCCTGGATGTCCAGTTACATAAAAGTCACTCGGGTTTCTTGTTGTTTTTCCCCATTTCTCAGTCTGTTTACAATCTGCAAAACATACTCAAATGCATCAATTTGCAGGTGATTGTGGAGAGGGCCCCCCAGGCGAAGATTGGCGATGTGGATAAGAAGAAGTACCTAGTCCCGTCCGATTTGACTGTGGGCCAATTCTACTTTCTGATCAGGAAGAGGATCCATCTGAGGCCCGAAGATGCACTGTTCTTTTTTGTTAACAATGCCATTCCCCCTACGTCTGCCACCATGGGATCTTTGTACCAGGTAGGGGATTTACCAGTTCACAAAACAGGAATTTTTTATTGGTCCTGCAAAACTGCGATTATTTTCATCAATGTTTATTTTTTAAGCACGGTCTTGGGTATTATCTAATGCGGTCAGATATGGGAAGAAAGTATGAGTAATTCGTTAAAATTTACACAATGTAGTGCACATGACAATAACGAAGTGTGTTTGAACCGTCCTTTACAAGTCAGAACATCGATGGGACTTTTCGCCAACAACCATCGATGTTCTGAACAACTGCACATCGTTGTGAGATCGAAAAAATCAGATAATCGGTGCTGCCTTTTCCGATATGAGTTTCTAAAAAATAATAGTTTTTAATCTAGTTGGGCAAAGCCCCTAAAATTCCACTTCGACCCTAGTCTTTCACCTGAATCGCAGTAGTTACAACCAAAAAAACTTGTTATTTCAGGAGCATCACGAGGAAGACTTTTTCCTGTACATCGCCTACTCGGACGAAAACGTTTATGGAACCAAGCAGTAACTAAATTATTTTTTTCCAATGTCGGTATCAGCTGCGTAAAACCAAGCGCCAGCTACAAGCGCGGCTCTTGCGCAGCTGATCGAGATTTTATTTTATGTAACTATATAAACAAATAAACACTGTACAAGGCACTCTCGATGTAAATGGTAAGTTTTGGCCGGAATTTCGTGTGAGTGAACGGAGGGTAATTTTAAGATTTTGTTCATTTCCGCACTATGCGTTGCAGGACTTAGGAACGCTTGATTCTCTAAAAAGTGTCGAGACGCATTAGAATGTAGATATAACTGTACAATAAAAACCTGAAAATAAACAAAAACTGTCGGTTTTATTCACCTCAGGGATACCAATGAAAACGACGCCAATCATCAGTTACACGTCTAATTATTTTTAATAATTAAAAGATTGTAAATACAACAAATAATTGCGTACCCCCCTCCAAGGGATGCGATTGGAACATATATAAAAATCCTATTTTCAGAATTAAATCATCTTCGGGCTGTTCTCGATTAGCGGTTGGAAAAATCTATGAATTATTTTACTTAATCGTAGGCGGCTTACGAAGTTTCCGCCAATTTTTCGGCCTTTTGCACGACTTCTTCAATGGGGCCGACCATGTAGAAAGCGACTTCGGGCAAGTGATCGTAGTCGCCGCCCAGGATCTTTTGGAATCCCTGAGAAAACCGCGAAAACCATCAGCCCAGCTCCATATTGATCGAATTTGGGCACTTACCTTAATGGTTTCTTCAAGGGGCACAAGTTTGCCAGGATGGCCGGTGAAAACTTCAGCAACCTGGAAAGGCTGCGACAGGAAACGTTGAATCTTGCGCGCACGGGCCACAGTCAGTTTGTCGTCTTCAGACAACTCGTCCATACCCAGGATGGCAATGATATCCTACAAACCATGGCTTGAAAGCAGCTCTTGTACTGAAACCGGTCCTGATTACCTGCAAGGATTTGTAGTCCTGCAAAATCTTCTGCACACCACGGGCAATGTTGTAGTGTTCCTGCCCGATAATGTTGGGGTCCATGATACGCGAGGTTGAATCAAGAGGATCCACAGCGGGGTAGATTCCCAATTCGGCGATGGCACGCGACAAGACAGTGGTGGCGTCCAAGTGAGCGAAGGTGGTGGCTGGTGCGGGATCAGTCAAGTCATCAGCTGGCACGTAAATGGCCTAAAACAATCACAATTGCAAAAATCTATGATGGATATAAGTGTGAAAACAAACCTGTACTGAAGTGATGGAGCCCTTCTTGGTGGTGGTGATTCTTTCCTGCATGCTACCCATGTCAGTGGCCAGGGTGGGTTGGTAACCGACGGCGGAAGGAATACGACCCAAAAGGGCGGATACCTCGGAACCAGCTTGGGTGAATCTGTGCATCGGCATTAATTAGCATCCCCCAAAAAACTCTCCGTAAACCTCAATATACCTGAAAATGTTGTCGATGAAGAGCAGCACGTCCTGTCCTTCTTGGTCACGGAAATACTCGGCGACAGTCAGTCCGGTCAAGGCCACACGAGCACGGGCGCCTGGGGGCTCGTTCATCTGCCCGTATACCAGCGCTACTTTGGAGGTTTTGTCCTTGAGGGAGATGACTCCGGACTCAATCATCTCGTGGTACAAATCGTTACCTAACGACAAGCTGTTTAGTACACGCGGGGCTCAAGGGGCGCAACTACGGACCTTCACGGGTACGTTCTCCGACTCCAGCAAACACAGAGTAACCACCATGGGCCTTGGCCACGTTGTTGATCAACTCCATGATGAGTACAGTTTTGCCCACACCGGCACCGCCGAAGAGACCAATTTTACCTCCTTTGGCGTAGGGGGCCAGAAGATCTACCACCTGAAACGGCACGAAATCCCGTAAACAAAGCCTGTGGAAGACACGAACATTCAATCACCTTAATTCCGGTCACCAGAATCTCCTGTTCGACGCTCATGTCGACGAACTCGGGCGCTTCAGCGTGGATGGCAGCGAGCTTGTCGGTCGGAATGGGGCCCCTCTCGTCAATGGGCTCGCCAATAACGTTCATGATACGACCCAGAGTTTCAACACCTGCAACAGCAAGTTCGATGAGTTGATGAAACAGCGCTGTTTCGCCGGAATCGCTCACCAACTGGGATCCTGATTGGGTAACCAGTGTCCAACACATTCTGGCCTCTGACCAGACCCTCAGTACCGTCCATAGCAATGGTACGCACGGTGTTCTCTCCCAAGTGCTGGGCGACCTAACAAAACAAGGTTTAATTTTAAGCTTGAACCGATTTGTGAAAGTACATGCTGGTGGATTCGTGTCAACCGCAAGACTCCCCAGTCGAGTTGAGCTTGCAAAACGGTACCCCAAAAGCCTCCACTCTGTGAACACGCTTTTAGGGGTCAATTTTGAAAGCTACACTCAACTGACAGGCTCGAAACGGTTCGTTGGATGACCCAACCCCAAAAGCTCATCTTTCACACGGAAAGGCGAGGATAATTAAGTGTTCGAAACAAAAACACCCCAATTCCCCAAGGTGAGAGAACCAGAAGCTGATTGTTCCCAGTTTGATCTAGCAAGGCAAATTTAATTAACTGGCTATTGAAGAGCCAACCAACCCTGAAGCTTGCACGGGGCACCAAGCGGATTTGGACTTACCTCGAGGACCAGCCTGGGGCTGCGGTTGGCGACTTCCAAGGCATTGAGAATGGGGGGCAGATCGTCCTCAAACTGCACATCCACCACAGCACCAATGACGGCCACGATACGGCCCTTGGCCTGAGCGGCTGCCGCTTTGGCCGCAAGGGTGCGATCTGCAAATGACCCCTTTGAGTAACTGGCCCCATTACATAAGGATTTTTAGGTTGGGATGCCAAGTTCAAAATGGTGGAATATTTCGATTATGCAACCGAAATAATTCGGCGAAAATCCGGCCGAATCAACCGATTGAAGCCTTAAACATACTGCCATTATAAGGAGGAGGATTAAAATCGGGCAAAACAGCCAGAAATTTACGTAACACCCGCCTGACTTTGACCTGCAAGTTGGCCGGACTTTGACAAGCAAACTGGCAGGTAAAACCCCGAAATTTTGCACTGAAAATGTACTCACTTTGTTGGAAGTGGCATGTGGCGACTTTCACTGATTCTTGTCCAACTTTTTCTAAGGTTTTTCCAGCCAAAAGGCTGGCGGTTCTTCCAACTGCACCCAACATGATCCACTAGGTACAAAACTGAACAGTTCCCACTTTGGCCGCTAGGGTTGCCAATGTCTTCCGGTTGCGCGGTGGGGGCTATCAGGTGCGCAGCACTCCAATTTTGAATCATTATGCAATTTTTTTACAAAAATCGCCTAAAGACCTTCACAAGAACACTTCGAATCTTTGGTTATCGATCGGCCAAAATACAACGGCTCTAATATGATTAAAAATAGAACAACTAAATGAGACGGGTGATGATCTCTCTGCTCATTTGCACGCACTTAAGCCCCCATTATCCCCGCTTTCTTCAGTTCACATTATCGATCAATAAATTAATCAACCCTAAGCTCTTGGGACTAACTTCGCTCAGCAACTACAGCATTCTGACAGCCAGCTGATAGTCAGTGTCAGAGAAACACACAGTTGGTGTTTTTGTGTTTTCCAGCAACAAAGAAAATGTCCAGCCATCGATACATCAAGTCCACAAATCCATTCGATGAAGACGACGATGTGGACGATGAAACATTTCTGCGAAATGCGCGCAGGCCGGCGCCCAGCAACAGTTTTGAGGCTCAGGTAGCCCCCTTGAGGCCCGCCCCTCAGCGCCAGTGCTATTGTTCGATTTGCAGGTACAGGATTTCCAGGAGCGAAAGCGCCAGATCGAGGAGAACACGATACGCAGCACCCAACACAGTCTGAGCATCCTGCGGGACTCTGAACAGATCGGAATTGCCACTGCTGAGGAGCTGATGAGGCAGCGGGAGAAGCTGGAGAAGACCGATAAGCAGCTGGACGACATCAACAACACGCTCAGGTTTTCGCAGAAGCACATCAATGGCATCAAGTCGGTGTTCAGTAGTTTGAAGAATTACGTGTCTGGGAGGAACGATAAGAGCCCCACTACGTCCAGCTCGACGCCTAGCACTGTTCGGGTACGCCAGTGGTAAAAAGGGGGCGATTTGCAGTTAACTTAACTTCTTCACTTGATCCATCAGGAATCCACGTCGAATTCAAATCTGCACCAGAAGCTGCAGACTTATGATCGCTATGATGAGCATCCCGTTACTCGGCTTAGGGGCAACGACTACAGTATGCCTCAGCAACAAACGACGGGATCAGGAAGCAGGGATTTCAGTGCAAAATTGGACGCAAACTTGCAGGAAATGTCCAGCAATATATGCAGGTAATTGATAAACTAGCAGCTTTTTAAGCAAATCTAAGCCAGAGTGTTTGCAGGTTAAAAGGACTGGCATGCGAACTGGGACAGGAAATCGACTCCCAGAATGATCTCATTGATAATATAACTTACAAGACCGACCAGGCCGATTTGAGCATTCAAAGGCAAAACAAAGACATGGTGAAGATTTTGAAAAAATAAACCAGTTCGATTATATATGAGCGTAAATAGGGCATGTGGCCAAAGGTCGGGGGCTGCAAACAGAATTTGATTGGTGGAACAGTACAAAACTGCCGGAGTTTTAAAGTCTATTAGTATTTATGAATCTATTTGTATATTGTGCATGATCGAATAAACTAATTTGCATTGTTTTCTGAAAAGATGTCGTTATTAATTAGTCATCAACCTGTACAAACAAATCATGATAAACACAAATCTCTTAACTACGATTAAGATTTGAATTTGAACCGTCCGTAATCGTTCATTAGAATAATAGCAGAATGGAATTTCTTGCGTTTCGCAAGATAAAACTTCTATTCTACGGCCCAAAAGCCCGAAAAACTCAGCAATTTGAAACAGCGGTAGCACTAGGGATTGGTCAACTCAGTTACATGCCATGGGATTATTTCCGATAGAAAACTTTATTTTATACTAGCTTGAGTTGAATATACAGGGACAGTTAAACAAAACTTTTTATGGAACATCGCAAATTACCTAACCGTCTAGGTGAATTGCCCTTGGCGTTTTTTGTAAACAAATTATAAATAAAAAACTTCACTTATCTGAAGAACTGTTCACCACTCAAAGCACTAAATCACTGGTCATTGGTCCTTAGCCTATCCAGCTTTTCTGATCTCGGACTGGCTTTTTTGGCCTTATCAAATAATAATGTACAGGATGCTGCTGCTCTGACAGCATGTTTTGGGATTATCGGCCCCTGCCGCCAGAGCCTGTGCCCATCTGGCCCTGATTTTGCCACGGGGCCCCTCCTCGGCCCCGAGTAGGAGGCCCGCCTCTCCCTCTGCCCCTCGCAACTGAAACAAAATCAACATTGAGTAGGAAACTTGAAAAAGGTTTTTAGTTTTCGAATGCATCATTTGCCCCTAAACCAACTCTTTTGCAATTGAGTGCAGAGTTTGAGCAGTGCTGTGCGTCTTACCTTGAGCCCTGAGTATGCCAGACTTGCCCCTTCCTGCCACCCCTGCTTTTGTCTGCTTCTTGAACATGGGGGCGTTCTTCAGCATGTCGGGCAGTATGAGAAAGCGGATTTTTGAGCCGCGAATGTAGACGTTCTCCAACTGGGCCACCCGCCCATCCCGATAGGTTACAGTAATCTGAGTTAATTGGCAATTCATGTTATCCTCAGCTTCGATGAGTTTTCCTCTGTAGACTTCGCCGGTTATTGTCTCGCACGTCACTATGTGGCCTTCGGCCTCATGGAGAACTTTAATGGGCACACCGATAGACATTTTGCTTTATTTTCCTTTAACTAAACGGGAGAAGAGTCTGATATTGGGGCAGATGATTGGAGATTTTCGGAATTCGGTTGTTTACTTTTAAGGATTGTTTGGACGCCGGTCAATGACAAATGACAGGCAGTTGGTTTGACGTTGCCTGGTTGGTTTTTGGMGATTTAGAAGGTTGGTAGTAGTGACSTTTTTTAGCTGAWACCCATAGAGTAAGTAAAATATTTTTTATTTTACTTTCTCTATGCCGAAACCCCMAATGTTTTTTTGAGCAGACTGGTAATTTTTTGCCTGGTTAAATCGGTTGATTTATTTGGTAATTATTTTGGGGAATTTTTGCAAATAATTAATCCMAGGCAAGTGGTCAGTTGTGCGCATATTTCGTCTTAAATCGACCAAGAGTTTTTCGCGGMCTGTAAATAGGTGCGAGTTGCTAATATTTAAACAATAATTATTTCAAACAGGCCTGCAGATTAGAATCTGTTTTAAATCTGGGAAGTTTTTTTCGGGAATTTTGCCGCTGTTTGGTTGGCAGGCCACCCGCAACCCATTATTGACAAATCCTGACAGTATGTGTTTCACCCAGTGACTTTCAGTAGGTTTTGTAAATATGCTGATATTTTGGTGAATTTCCCGAAGTTTTCAACGATTTTAAGAGTAATTTGTATGCCCATTTGGCCCTCCGGTATTCGACTAGTGTATAATGGACGCCAAGCGCAAATTATCGTAAGTATCTTTGGGATTGAAACAGCCAACCTCCAGGCGGAATACCAATATTTTAATGGGTATTTTCGGGTGTATTGGGCCGTTTCGCTCCCGAAAGAGCTTCTGTTTTGTTAGAGGAACCTTCAACGCCATTGAACAATCATCAGCGATTGGAATCAGTTCTTTACTTTCGGATCTTCGATTGATTTTCTTTAATGATTTTTCCAATGCCATTAGGGACGGTTTTGTTGCCATTTATTTTCGATAAAACTGTGTTGCTGCGTTCAGGGCGCCCCACAAATTTGAGGTTAATGTCGTTTGTACTGTTAACGGGTGGTGAGTGTTGATTGCGGTAGATTTAAAAAAAATTAAATTAAGGCTCACTGCCTTGGCCAGTCGCGATTCGGGGAACCATCGGATTGAGTGATTCACCCATAATCGATCAGGCTTTTATAGTGAGTTTCTTATCTGTCGGCTCTAAATCACCGCAGCTAACGCTCTTAATCCTGCTGGGGCTTCAATGGCTTCCTTGCCCTCTGATATTGCAAATAATTACGGGTGTTTGAAGCGATTTGTTTGAATTTTCAGCACTCAGGGCGATTCACTCTACGAAATTCTGGCGCTGCCCAAAACTGCGTCAGCCGATGAAATCAAGAAAACCTATCGGCGCTTGGCCCTCAAGTACCATCCAGACAAGAACCCCAATAATCCGGATGCTGCCGATAAGTTTAAGGAACTGAATAGGTAAACAGTGGCAGTTTCGCACGGGAATCAAATAAACTGCACTGTGCGGTTTGTTTCAGGGCCCATACGATCCTCAGCGATACCACCAAAAGGAACATTTACGACAATTACGGCTCACTTGGTCTTTACATTGCCGAGCAATTCGGCGAAGAGAACGTGAATGCTTACTTTGTGGTCACATCCAATTGGTGCAAGGTAAGATCCTTCCTGGGAAACTTCGAAAAAGCAGCGTCATGTTCAAGTGGATTTTGCAACTCAAAAAAAATCACGCAAATCTAAACCTTCTGGAATTCAAGCATTTTTTGAGAAAACTGCCAACATTTCCTTATCGATGGTTCACTTTCTAAAAAGGCCATTTATTTCTGCTTAGAATGATGTACAAATGAGCGTTCTTGCTCATTTTGGCCTCCGAGAAATGAGCAAAAATGGGACGGAAAACATGGAATTTTGGCATAATCTTGCACCTAAGTGTCTGATATTCAAATTTCGTTTTCGGGGTCAAAACAACTCGAATTTCCTCACTCACGTTGTTTCGACTGAATCGACTTTTCAATTCTCTATCCAACGATGCCAAAACGAGTTCGGTGGCTCAAATGGTTCTTGAGAAACTTCGAAAAAAGCAGCGTCATGTTCGAGTCGATTTTGCAACTCAAAAAAAACCACGCAAACCTAAAACTTCTTGAATTCAAGCATTTTTTGAGAAAACTGCCGACATTTCCTTATCGATAGTTCACTTTCTGAAAAGGCCATTTATTTCTCTCAAGAATGATGTACAAATGAGCGTTCTTGCTCATTTTGCTTCCGAGAAACATGCAAAACGAGACGAAAAACATGAAATTTTGCGATAATTTTTCTAATTTCATAGACAACAGAAGAGTGTATTTTTTCTACATAACCCCCCCTCCCCTGAATTTAAAGCCGGATCAGCTCCTGATCCTTCTTCATGTGTTTTGACGGGCTTTGCCTTTGGCCTCGAAAATGTTGCCTTCTGAGTGTGGCTCATAGAACTGGTAAAATTTGCGTAGCAAATCGGTCAAAAACGGCATCTTTACACAATTAGAAAGCGACAATGCTTGGTAGAAAAATGTCCTTTTGCTTGTGCAGGTAGTATTGACCATCCGGGGATCAGCAAAGGCAAAAACCCTTTGTTCTCCCTGCCGATTTGGCACGGATGCATACAGTGTTCATTTTCACTCTTATTCACTGATAACTTTTACATTGAATTGAACGTGTTCTGCCAATTTGCCTTTTTCTTTGAGGCTTGATGTCTTGCGACGCCCTGAGGGAGAAAAAATGGGTTTTGAAACGCGCTATCGAAATGATTCAGTTTGAGGAATATGAGCGGGTTTCGATTTATTTTGATGTTTTGCTTCTATCTTCAAACACTAGGATTTTCTGATAAAACCGGTTCGGAGAATGGAGGTTCCAATGACTGACTGGGAATTTTGCACCGTTTCTGAGGGAAACTCAGAAGGGAAACGATGGGCTATCGAACAGGTCATTAGGACTGGGGCGATTTGTTGAGCCGTTTTTAACGACTAATCCTTAATGTTTTTAGCCCAAATGTAGGTGCAGATCAAGGGCTTTCGAACCGGTTGGTGCGACCGATGCAAATTTGCCAGTTAGTTTAGTCAAACCAGAAAACCCGTCGCAAACACCCAGACTTTTTCGGATGCACAACCGCCAGCCAAAATAGACGATTTACAGTCCAAATTTCCGATAAAGACAAACGCCAGTCCCCCAAAAATACATTCCAATTTCTTATCGGCGTCTTGGCTACAGTAGAGAACCCCCGTTATCGGCTTCGTATCCAGAAGTCGCGATAAACAATGTGTTCAGTTGCTTCACTAAGCCCAGTTTCTCTCGCTGAGGCTCGTCATCGAGACACGCCAACATGCCTGATAACTGCAACCCCATCGTGCTGCTGTCGTTTATCGAAAGCCTGCCGCTATTGGGGTGCAAACTGGAAGTGCGAGCTGAAACAGCCACGCTTCAACCAGCATTTAACTGATCAGTTTCTGTTTGTTTTCAGGCGCTGTTCTTCATCTGCGGAATTGCCACCGGCTGCTACTGTTGCTGTTGCCTGTGCTGCTGCTGCAACTTCTGCTGCGGCAAGTGCAAACCGCGGCCTTCGGAGGACTGCAGCAACTATCAGACGTTGAACGTAAGTGGAAATGCGCTTGTTTTTGTAGTGCTTTTTCTAATCGGTGCGAGATTCCGCGCTCACGTTTTGGCTTGAGTCGATGTTGCGCTCATGCGACCGGTCAAGGACTGTGTGTAAGTACTGGATCGGGCCCAGCTGATGGGGGGGCGCTCCTCCTGCCGGTAAGTCGCTTGTTTTGCTCGCTTGGCATTTTCACGTTGTTCAGTTGGAAGCTGCTGGTGTGCCACCCGTCCTGGACCGTCCAGGTAAACTACTCGACCATCACTAGTTCTGTTTTGTCGTTTTTGCGTTTGGGTGTGGTGTGCAGTCTTTGGCGTGTTTTCCTGTGGGCCGCCCAGAAGCAGCAACTCAAGCGGGGGCAACCCTCTCAAGCTTTTTGGCAGTGACGCAGGACGTTCTTTATTTTCCACTCGGAAATTTCATGTCATTAACAGAAGTTGTACATACTTTCCTGACTGTGTTTCAATTCCAAATCAAAATTAATTCCTGGGTTTCAGTCATTTATTGTCTCTATTTATCAAT
>NW_026018611.1:949477-976717 GCF_020466585.1 Dendroctonus ponderosae
ACTGAAACCCAGGAATTAACAGAAGTAATTGGTTTAAGTATGGAAGAAGATTTTGGCGATTGTGAATATTTTCAAGTTTTCATTTCAATGTCTTACCAAAACGCCGTTCGAAGGAAAGTGAGGCTGTGTTTACTGACGTCACTGCCAATTAGCTTGGGACAGACTGTCCGTGAATGGGGGTTGTGTGATTTTGATTAGTGATTATTGGGCGGTTGTGGTTGTCTTTGTCTGTTTTTTTTTCACTTATTTTCCGTTTGTGAGTTCTGACTGTAGTGATGTTTTCAGCGAGAGGGAGGGGCGAGCGCTGGCCAACCAGTGTTTACCCAACCGCGTCGCATTCCGGTAAGTACAGTTTCCGTTTGTTGCTCATTTCAATCCCCACTAATGTACAGACAGTGTGGTTTAACAATGACGTTTTATTGGGGCGCGTCAGTGTCAGATTGTTTGCCTTAAAAAGCCGTGAAGGTTTTATCAACTACGTACCTGGTATGTGGCATCCCACCTAAACTCCTGAGTGTGAGTGAGACAACCGGTGCCTGGAACGTTCGCTGGTCGCAAGAAGCACATGATGCATGCGTAATGCATGAGTAATGCACTCACAAACTCACACTGACGCGTCTATTTCTAATGTCACTTTGACACGTGTCCACGCTGAAAAATGACGTTCTGTCAACTGGGAGTCACTGGCGGTGTGTAAGACGGCGCCCTTAACCGAGTTTGCACCTTTTAGGACGATGGGAGCGAGGAGGATAGAGGTGGATCCCCCGTGACCTCCCAACCGTCCCCAACGAGAAAGGGGGCGCCCTCTAATCCGATATTCGCCATGCCGGCCCCTGCCAGTAGCGCCACTGCTGGGGAGAGCGCCGCCCTTAATCAAGGCGACGTGCCTGTGTATACTCCAGGTGAGTGAGCGTCTCATCGCGGGGGCTTCGGTGCGGGGCTTCCCCCCGGGTGACCGGCCGCTTGTGGGTTCACTGTTCTGTCGCCGTCCCGCTCCATCACGCAACTCATCCACACGCCCTCTCTCTTTTCTAGATTTAAAGTAAGCCCGTCGACGTTTTCAATTGCAGATATGCGCTGACTTCTCAGTGCCCATCTGCCTAACTAATCCGATTCTGATAGGAAATCAATCACCCCCCTTTGCCTAGTCAACGTACTCCGTACAGTTTTTCGTTCGGAATTTCGCACAGCAAAAAACTCCTTTTTTACTTGTCTACTCTTTTTTAACTGAAAACTCGATTGTACTCGGGTTTGTTAATGTGGCTTTTTACTTGGTTGTACTCAATTTTTCCCCCTTCTGTATAAAGGCACTGATTAATTTAGTTGAATCGTTCTAGGTGAAAACTGGTAGTAAACGAACCTCCAGGTATTAAAGTTTTCACTGCTTCATTGGGATTCTGTATTGCACCTAAGTTTTGTCCTTGTTCGTTGCGTTGTTGCTAGATCGCACTCTTTTCGTTTCATATACCGGCAAGGAAACGCGACGGCACAGTGCATGCAAAACAGAATACGGTAGGGCCACACCCAATGGTTTAACGCAGTGACAAAGAACCCAATAAATAAAGCCAAAAAGGCCCTGTATATAGTGTAGAAATAGCGCTTCATTTACTCGATCGATTGTTGGGCGACTCTGCTTTTGTACAAGTTTCTGGCTTTATTTATTGCCTTAGTTCATTTACTCCAGAAAAAACAAACAAAACGAAAAAAAAAGTGAATTATTTCAACGAAGTAATATTATTGTAAAAATGTCTCATTCCACTCAATATACTTAATGGAAGTTTCTCTTGTTACATACTTATAACTGCTAGGGTATATTTTAAATTCTACCATAGTGAATAATTAATTATTATTATGAATTATAGCAGGTCTATGTGCGTATTTAAAATAAACAGTAATTCAAACTTATCGGCCTGTTTTGATTTCATCCCGTTTCAGGCGTTGAAAAAACTCAGTTGCTCTAGCGTTTGTCGATTTGGGGCAAACGAAAGCACTTGTTTGAATGATTTTTCTATTGTTGATTGAAACATCTTAACGCAAACGTTTCATACGCTTCGAGTCCCAAACATGCGTCGCGTTCTTAAAAAAATTGCTTTATATATACATTCGACTGAAATTCAAATAAGAGGCGTTTAAAACAACGCCTTTAGGCCATCAGTGCATCAAAAGAAGCCACACCGTCGGCATTTATTGCAGTTGCACTTGCAGCTCAGCGATATCTTCCATTTCTTCCACCAGTTCTTCAGACTCTTCGTACTTTGCCTCCACCAGTTCTTCCTCATCGTGATCGGAGCTGGAAAACCCGACCAATCAGAGCCAGTGGCGCTCACGCGTCCAGTCTTACCTCTCTTGAACCTGCATAACGCCATCTGTTGACGAGTCAACTGAAGTGTTATCGACCTGAACCTCGGCGGGCTGGTTCATCGGTTTGGTTCGCCCATATTTTTCGTGGATATTTCGATGACGCTTAAGGGCAAACCTACGAAAGGTGGCGGTTTAGTGAGGGCTTGCGGCGCAGAGTGCGGGTTTACCTGTCCGAAAAACCGACTGCGCAAATATCACATTTGAACGGTTTCTCTCCCGAGTGCACTTTCTGGTGGTTCTTCAAGTGGGTGGCTTGGTTAAAGCAAGAACTGCAAATTTCGCACCTGGAATTTTTTCACTGTTAGAAAAACTCCCACAAAAACACGTCTAGCCTGATGATGATGATGATGAAGGTAAGCGCGCATTTGGCACACGAACGAACGCAACTAATGGATTCACCAGTATGATTTTAGATCGTTTGAACTATTCGTTACAGGAAGAACGAATTGTTTCGGAACAGATGAGCGCTAGGCATGTGCCKTAAAACRARGCAAATATTAATTTTCATTCGTGCGGTTCGTCCGATGGGAACAAATGCGCCTTATATCTACTCGCCTATAAGGTTTCTCGCCTGTGTGGATGCGCCGATGGTTCCACAAGGTGGAATGCCGGGCAAAAGATTTATCGCACACTTCGCACACGTAGGGCCGCTCCCCCGAATGGATCCGCTCGTGGTTCTTCAAGTGCGGCGACTGGGAAAACTGCATGCCACACACGTTGCACCTGCAACATTGCATTAACTGGCACCTGCAGAACTGCAACTGGTTCCACTCGTACCTGTAGGGCTTCTCGCCCGTGTGGATTCTGGAATGGTTCTTTAAATACGCCGCCTTGGCAAACGCCAGGCCGCAAATGTTGCACTTGAAGTTCTTTTCGCCAGAATGTAGCCGTTTGTGCGACCAAAGGGACGAATACCTGCTGAATGAGCCTGCAAAAGCCAGTTCTGGTAAGTGCACGACGTTAGGCAAGCAATCAAGCAGCGGTACCGTTGCAAATGTTGCAATGAAACGGCTTGTCGACGTTGTTTTGCTGGTTCTTGGTTCCTCCAATGAAAATGATGCCGCTGCCATTGCACTTGGTGCACTTCGTTACGCTGGCCACGCCTCTCTTCTTCACCGGGTGGTTGTTTTTGATGCCGATCGGGATCGAGTTTTGGGTGCCTACGCAGAAACAATTGCAGCATTAAACTGAACGAGTTGAAAGGAGAACCAAGAGTTCTCCTGGATTAGGCGGCTTGCTAGTGAATCGCGTAACTTCGCCAGCCTGTGCACAGAGCAGAGGGTTTCTTACCCAAGGCGGGAGTGTTTTGAGTTTGCGTACCGGTGGTTTCTTCGTACTTAACGGCGGAGGTGTCGGGCGCAGCCGCTACCACAAAGATCTGCGGCTGGATGGACTCGGCGCTCAAGCAATTCTCACATTTAACCTAAGAGGGACGCTTTGGTGAAACCCCCGTTTTCTCCCCCGACTCCCACTTACCTTCATGACGGCCCTTTTCTTGTTGGTGTCCTGCGGCAAAGGCGCCCCGCAAGTCTCGCAGTTTTTGATCTTCAAGGCGTTCACCTGCTGCGCAGCTTGCTGCACCTGCCAACCGAACACAGTCACTCGCTGTCGCCTTCACTACCTTTCAGTCCAAACCTGCTGCTGCTGCTGTTGTTGCTGCTGCTGTTGCTGGTGGTTTTGGATTTTGTGCGTCTTCAGCTCGCCTTGGGTGGCAAACGTCATGCCGCATTCCTCGCACGAGAACCGGATGCGATCCGCCGACACTATTTGAATTTGTGTCGGCTGCTGCGCCTGCTGCACCTGCGTTGGCATCAGCTGCAGACGCAAAGTAAGTCAAATGGCATTGCAGTGCGCAAGTGGCGCTCACTCACTTGAACGGTGATCTGTTGTTGCTGCGCCTGCTGCTGATCCGTCTGACCGTGCTGCACCTTCTTGTGATGGTTGAGCATGCTGAGGTGCGCGAACATCAGACCGCAAACGTCACACTTGAAGGTAATGTTGGATATGGCGTTCTGGGTGAGCAAGTTCTGGTTCACGAGCGTGTAGTTGTAACTGAATGCAGGCTGCGTGATGTAGCACTTGTCGTCCGTCAGCTGCGACATATTCACAGTCGAGTGCTGCGTTTGCGGTGCGATTTTCTGGATCATGTTCACGTTGGCGTAACAGAACGGGGCAAAGTCCTGTTTGGCGTCTTGGTCGTTTTTGTCTTTTTCCGGCTGCTGCTGTTGCGGTTGCTGCTGGTATTGGATCTGCGTCTGCTGCGTTGTGGTTGTGATCACGTTCGGGTCGAACATTTTCACTTATTCCTGCTGCAAATTGACCAGAACTTGCTAATAGTTCTGTTGGGCCTTCGGGCACCACACTGGCTGCAGAATAGCAAACTAGAACCCAATTGTTCTTAAACCAGCGTGGAGCCCCAAGAAATTTATTGCCATTTGGAGCTGCAGCCGGCGCAACTTCATCAATGACAAGTTTCGCACTGCAAAGGGAAACTCTTGACAGTTTGCTGCAGGGGTTATGCTGAAGAAGCTGGAGCAAAAGCAAAGAGATCCATGGCAAGTCAGGAGGGACAAACCTTGACTAAGACGGAAAATACTCCTCAAATCGCACACATTCTGTAGGACTGTACGATAAGGTTGGGGACTCAAAGACTTTTGAGCGTTCAAAGAGTGAAGGCAGATAGACAATTTGCCCGAGCTACACAGACCCAAATCGGGCCTGTAGTCTGGCTTTGGTGCTCTTGTGGAATGCTGAGCATTAGCTTAGAGTGCGGGGGGCAAGCCGGGCGGGCCGGTTGACGCAAATCGGGAAAATCCATAATCAACGGCGTCATTTCGATGCGAAATCCAACACCTGGGTGTGGTATTTTTGAGGGCCGTTTGCCAGCCCTCGATTCCTCAACGGCAGCGAAACTGTGCCTTCCTTCCTCCAAATTGCTCTCTTTTTACACAACAAAGACGATAGGATAAAATGAAATAAGAGTATAGAAGCAACAAAGAAAACGATTTGGCTGGCCTTGCACTCTGTCTCTTGTAAGACAGACGCTATCATTGCCGGTGGGATTTTCGCCCGATTTTCACTAAAACCCGCGCGAAAACGGTTTCCCACCGATCACAACGCCCTTGCTTACCTGTTTCGTTGCAAATTCGCACAAAAAGCCACCTAAACAGCATGGAAATCACAAAAAACACTTTATTCTATCTCACTTTAGAAAATGGCGGATAGATCGTTGCCATCTTTGTTCCCCTTGCAACGCTGTTACAATGAGTGTGGTGGCGGGCATGCGCTCTTCAGCGCCCCATGTGGTAGGTGCGGGGAAATAGGCGCATGACATTGCTCAGCTATGACATCATTCAATGACGTTCGCGCTGGGTTTTATTTATTATTAGATCGCATTGTCATGACCGGTTTATGTGATGATGATAAGTAACCACTTCCAGCGATTCGAGCTATTTTCGACCCGATTATTTGGGCAAAATTCGGATGACACAACAGGGGGTTATGCAATGTTTTTAACATGATTATCGCTGTTGTCTGTTTATTAATTAGCCGGGAACCCAATCAATCGACTGACTCACATAGGGACAGTACAGGCAAATGAAAAAAAATTGAATTTTTTGCGCAATAAATTTCAAGGATTTCGAGCCTATGACCGTTTAAAAAGACTAGATGGCGGCAGCTGGCACGGATGCAGATTCCCCAAAAAATCAATCTGGGGGTTGAAAAACACGTCTTTACGTCCGCTGGTGCTTTAACTGACCTTACCTTGTCCTAAAACAGCCTCACAGCCGCAGGCCGGCAGGCAGAATGGTTTTGGCAGGTTTTGACATGTACAACTTTGACACAAAGGGAGCACTCACTTGGATCAGACCTGCACTTTCAGTGAGGCCATCCTTTTTCTTTCCGCACCATTACTGAAACAAATATAGTTTGCCTTAACAGAAAAGTCGGTTGTTGAACCCACGAACCCCCCAATGAGGTAAAGAGGGTTGAGTTTTTTAAAGAACATTAGCGTTTTTCTCCATAATGAGCTTCCATGGGCAATCGATAAAAACGCGTTTTTTCGCTCAGTTGGTTTCCAAGTCCGCCACTGCTTGTCGGCAAATTTTGACGGTTGGTGCTAGTGGTTTCCCCTAAAACCGCAGGTTGTGTGTGTGTGTGAGTAGGGTTTGCGATGTCGGATATAGGTAGTGGAGATGAAGGTTCAAGTTCGCAAAGTGAGTAAAAGAATCGCTGATAAATGCGTGGCCCTTAGCGAGTTGAGGTACCGCTGAACCGAGGTGCGAAATTTCGCGACGAAATGGCGCTCCTGAGCGGTCGCAATCGCCTTTTTAACCTGACAAGTGTACCAAGATGGCGTAAAATTCGATTGGACGGGTCAGGGTAATTCGGCAATTTTAAGCGTTTTGGTGCTGATGGGCCGCGGTTTTTGGAGCCAAATTTGCTCGGGAAACGGAACCGGGGCGGGGGCGCAGCCCCAACGGCCAAAAAATTGCCACAAACCCGAATGATTGCCATAGTCGGATAGTGACCTTGGCCAACGTCAGTTCGGTTGCCTTTCTACTTCAAAGTGAATGTCAAAACAGGGGATTCTCGACCTTAGGATCGAATTTTGATGTTTTTGATCAATCAGGCCGGAAAAATGCTCGTTTTGCGGTCAAATTAGCGACAGGGCCCTCGCAGTTTCCTTGTCCAGCCCTCTGCCGTGATCTAACGCTAATTTTCTTCTTACTTTTAGAGTACCAGGGCATGGAGCAGGGAAGTGAATACGATTCAGGTAAGCAGCCCTTAACATTGTCATTATTCAACCCCCAAACCAGACTTCTCTTTGTTCTGCCCTTGTTCTCTGGTCCTCCCAATTCGGTGCCAATTGAACTATTTTTGGGGCGACTGATGAATGAGATTCCAACCGATGACTCATTTCTGGGAATTTAGCGACTTCTGTAGTAGTACAGTTCTACTATGCTTTCATTGAGTGATTCATGGTTCAGTATCATCGCGCGGCTTGATCGAGATACAGCAGTTTTTCGAAATTTTGATATTTGTTTACTTGACCCGAAGTGACCACCAGGCTGGAACTTATAATGGAAAACAGAAACACCGAGTGGGTTTTGGGGAAGATTCAATATTGGCAGGATCCAAGTAGGTGCATTTGTTAGAATATTGAAGGGTTTCGGGTTCTTTGCGATCATTGCTCTGATGCTTGAAAGCAATTGAATCATTCACTGGGGGGTTGGAATTCAACTAATTAAGGGTGTATGAAGATTTCATTGACACGGGAAAATGTGCAAAAGCACTTTGCTTTTGACTGCGGTGGTTGGCTGCAGTTGTTCTAATAGCCCAAGTGGGTGAATAGGCGGATATTGACTGAAAAACCACGCAAATTTGGCCATATTTGAGAACAGTTTCTCGACGTTTGCCCCCCATTTTGAATGAAATCGGCAAAAAACTGCAACAACTGTGATGTTTTATGCCAGAACGGAGTCAGGGGGTGTTTAAGGTACAAGTTTTATGTGGCTTTGTCTCTTCTAATTATTGCAGTGGTTTGTCAAATTTGGAACGAAGACAAATTTTGCCACGTTCCAAGCTATAGAAAGCAGCCCTTAATCAGCAACAGTGTTCGCAAGTAGCAATTTACACCGTTTTTGTGTTTTCAGGCCAGCAGGGCCAGATGGAGCAGGAACTAGCAACAAAAATGCTCCAGATTCAGAGCAAACGGTTCTACCTGGACGTAAAACAGAACCGCAGAGGACGGTTTATCAAAGTGGCTGAAGTGAGTACTTGCCGGCTGAAACTCGGCCAATTCACCAACCAAATTGCTTGCAGATCGGAGCAGACGGACGAAGATCGCAAATATTTCTCGCCTTATCCACTGCCGCAGAATTCCGAGACCACCTATCGACCTTCAGCGACTACTACTCCTCACTCGGTAGGTCCTTACTAACCTTGCGACCTCCCTAGCGGCCCAGTTGGAGTTGCGTATCTCATCAATGTGGCGTCTCTAGTTGCAGTGTCTGTTGCAGGTCCGCCTAATCCAGACAACGTGCCTGAAGACGGCAAACTCAAGTCCGAAATGATGATCAAAGACAATCGTCGCTACTACTTGGACTTGAAGGAGAATTCGCGGGGGCGCTTCCTGCGCGTATCGCAAACTATAACACGGGGCGGGCCTCGTTCACAGGTAAAGGAAGACCTCAAAGGCCAATCGCTACAGCCCTACAGCTTTCGGCTGGTTTCAGGTGGCGATACCGGCGCAAGGAATGATCGAGTTTCGCGACGCTCTCACCGATCTTCTGGACGAATTCAGCACTGACGAGCACGCATACAAACCCGACCTGCCAGAGGGCCGACACATGCATGTGGATAATAAGAATTTCTACTTTGATATTGGTAAGTTAACTACAATCTACTAGCGGGATGGGGAGCAACAGCGAGTTCATTCGAAATTTAGCTTTAGAAGTGGCTTTCATGTTCAGAGTGGCTCTGCGTCGAGCCAGCCACCTCTGAAGATGGAAGTGTTAAAACACGAAAAACGCTACGACTCTTGAGCACCGAGTTTTTCTAGCGCTTCCGCTCAACAGCCCTTTGGCTGACCAATCCAGAAGAGTGTTTAGAATGTCGAAATCTACCTGGACATTCATTAAACTCCCATGTATTTGTTGTGTCGAAGCAGATAATCGAACTCGAAACTCGAATTGAAGTAGTTTTTCCGTTTGTAGGTCAAAACAATCGAGGAGTTTACATGCGTATATCGGAAGTGAAGACCAATTTTCGAACTGCGATTACGCTGCCCGAGAAGAGTTGGGCACGGTTTCGAGACATCCTGAGCGACTACTGCGACAAGATAAAGCAGCCGGCAGGGGCCAGTGGAGCGCCGGGCGGCCCCCTAGGGGTGCAGGACCAACCACATCCTTTGGTGAGTCTTTAACAATCTTTGAATGGCGCGCGTGGACTTACCTGGATCCAGCCGCAATTGTCAGGTTTCCGTTCTGCTTCCAATGCTGTTTTAGACCCGTGAACGGACATTTCGATTGTATTGTTTCAAGCCGGTGCTTTTTTGTGTCAACTTTGACTTTGACGCAGGTTTAGTTTCTGTCTGTTTTTCAGGTTGGCAATAATACCCAACAAGATGGCGGGACGAGTTTAAAGTAGGCTAGCGCGCCGATTTTAGACTAAAAATATTAGATTTATTAAAAATAACAAATTAAAAAAATTGGACAGGCACTGTCGTCCTTTTACCGGCCGCCGATTTTTGCTGAACAAAATTAGGATTGTAAATTGTTTGGAGCGGATGAATAGGGTTACGTTCTGCTGGCGGGCCCCCGAACAGAGTTAGTGACTTTTGACGTTGAAAGGTCACTAGGTCCTGTGATATATAACTGGAAACGGATGATGTGATATAACTGGCATGTGATACTATTTAAAGAGAGAGATTTATATAAAAACGAAATTCAGTGCGACGCTGAAACACGGGCTTTATAACGGGTAGAGCCCCTGTTTAGGATTTAGGTACGTTTAAGGCTATGTAACGATCTTTTAGAAGATGCCTTCGTAGGGCTGGGCGCGCGACCCCAATAACAAAAAAAACACATCGGCGGCACTAAATTGGACGATAGATTGATTTTGAGAACAGCAACCAGATTGGTTTTTGTGCAGTGTTAAAAAAATGGAACACTATAATATATGTTAGATTCTCTATTATATGTTAATGAAGAAATACTTTTACGAAAGTTTATTTATTTTTTTTGTCGTTTTTAAGTTGTTGAATTGAACATTTCTCGTTTTGGTCCTTCTCGGGGCCAAATCAATGTCGCCCGTTTACGTTAAATCAACAGTATTACCGGTGAATCAACGCGGCCAATACGGGTGCTGTAGTCCTACTAATTCTTCAACTAAATAGTCCGTAATCAAAGCCGTTCACGTGCGGGGTTGATTTGGCCCGGGAATCGTCGTCTTTTCTATGCAAGTTTAGAGGGCACCACAATCTGTTTTCTTTTTGTGATTTTTACAATATCAATGGCGCCCAACGCTGCAGGCGAACTAGTATTTGTGGGCGTCGCCGCTCTGTGATTTTTCTATTATCTCTGAAACAAACTAAACTTATTTTAATTGTATTTATTTATGTTATTTTATAATGACCGCAATAGAGGGTGTGTGGCATCAAGTGGCATGCGCTCTCTATTGCGCGATGATTATTGAGGAAATTGCTGCTTGAAGCGGATGGCTCGGTTGGGGCCTTCAGTTCCCCCAAAAGACCCATCAAAAACACATTTTAATTTATTGGGCTTGAATGGCGGCTGGTGCTTTTGAGAGAGGTTTTACTTGCGCGCAAGTAAAGTATTTCTGTTCCTCTCTCTGTGTGCAGCCCCCACTGGCAAATTTAGGCTTTCGCGCATGCCCAGTGCGTTTATTCGTACTTACGAGCCGTGGGGTTTGTGTGGGTTTTTGCTTTAACTAGACCGGGCAAATGTCAACAACATTTAATCATCTCCGTTTTGTGTATGGAGATGAAACAGGACAGACGATGGTCTAGGTGACGCAACCACTCGGCAAATGAGATTTGACAGATTCAAGTCGGAAAACGTCACGCGCTAGCGCCTCTCGTAGAGCAAAGAATGACGCGTGAAGGAGCGCGGCGATTGGTTGGATTGAAGTTGGTACTTGTCGCGTGGATGCCAAGCGTAGCTTTAAATTTGAAAGTGGTGCCCCATTGATGAGATTCTCCGTTAGTTTTTTCATCCAGTTTGATTGTTGACTCCCTGTTACATTGATAAGCGCTTTTAACATAAAAAGAAACAACACTGTTACATTTTGAATGATTTTTTCGAAATTCTATAAATGTGTGTATATATACAAAATTTTATGATTGTTTTATATTCGCTTTAATTATATATAGATTTTATTTTTGTAGACTAGTCAGAGGTTGGTTTTTATTCCTCGGTTTAAGCCACATTTACAAACTTGAATGTTTGCATTTCCATGTTAGTAATGTAGTTAGGATATGAATGTTTTTTCTCGATAAGAAAAACACTGTCAATTTTTATTAAAACTTCAATTTTTCGGTTGTTTTGTACATATGAGAATCCAATAAAAATTGATGTGGTTTTTCGGACTTAGCAAGGCTTTGTGTTAGAATAACTAATCTGTACCTCGTTTGAGCAAACTTTAAGGCACCGGAATGGGGGAAGGAATGTCGCATTCAGTTTCCCAGAAATCGTACAAAACGCAAAAACACATACAGTACAAGAAAACGGTGCGGCATTCCTTTTCCGGGCGGGCCTTGAGCGATTTTCCAGCAACTTGCAAACATTTCACAGTTTCCTTTTTATCTCGAGAATAATTACACAGAAATGAAGTAACTTATTGAAAAAAAATAGCTTCTAGAATCTAATAATATATAAATTATTGATATAAAGAAACAAAAAAAAATTAATGTTGCAAAATAAACGGATATTTATGGGGTGTTCACTAAGTATCACTTTTAAGTTTCGCTGCCGCGATCTGTGCCTGCTAGAGCTTGTAAATTTTTATTATTATTTAAAGGGCGGAAGAAGGATTGTGTGGCAATAATTTCCAAAATCATTTGGTTTTCCAGTACAGATCGCAGCAGCCGCAAAGTAACTCCAAGTTCCCGACGTTCAACTTGGGGTTGCTTTGGATTTAGACCAGCAACTGAACTTTTAAAAGTACGAAGGAAATGCCATCCAAAAACGAAATATATATTTTGATTTGCAGACTTTGGGGGGAAAAAGAATCGAAAAAAACAGTCTCCGGAATATTGTCTGGTATTTCGCTACCTCTCCTTATAAAATTTACTTGTGACTGTGATTTGTACTTTTCAAAAGTTTGACGAGACAATGTTTACATTTATATAATTGCGTCGATTTCTGAGCGTGTTTCGCCTGCAAACATGTGCAGAAAACGGGGGGCTGTAGTATGTAACGTTCCGTTTTGGTGTGCGTGGAGGCATTTTTTCGGTTTTTCAACTTTGACTAATAGTGTAATTATTAGGGGAAAGTGTTCACTGCCAATGCGTTTTTTCATAATTCTGGGGAGACCTTTTCTCAAATCAAAAAAAAAACAAAAATATTGCTGATTATTTCGCACCGTTCGATTGGAAGGAACTCCCAGTCTACATTGCCTAATTTCGATTTATCATTGCTTAACTCATTTAGTTGATTTTCTAGAACCTTATAGAACATGTAAAATTTCTACAGAAGTCATTTGATGTGATTAACGTACGATAAATGTAAGGTGCAAGGTAAGATGGCCAATATGCAATTTTATGCCTTTTGGCATCCAGACATTAAACATCTCACAAGTATTTTTTTTATTTATTGCCACGCCCTATGTTGAGTTGCTCCTATGTTCAGTACCGTCCGTCCTTTTACTTTCCTGCGCGCCCTTTGTCAAACCAGCTGCTGTCACTCCCGGAATTTGACGCAAATGTCAGTTAATTGGGGCGATGGAGCCTTGCAGGGGCAACCAGGTACTCTTTCCATTAACTTTGAAGTTCAAAAAATGTAGATTTGCCCTTTCAGGTATCCCTTTCCATTCCCCAACTTTTGCTGCGGTAAAATAAGTGACGGTACTAATGGAAAGCGGTAACAGGTAAGCAAATCTTTAATTCAAGCACATCCTATACTCTTTCGCATCCATCCGCGTCCAGCCAAGGAAACCAGGTCCCGTTGCAGTTCTTCGGGTTTGAGTTCAAGTCAATTTTTCTGTTCCTGGATGGAACCAACTGGCTGAAGTAACGGCGCAGTTTTCTCTTCAAATTCGCGCCTACAACCGGTTTTCTGTCGAACAGGTTCTCGGTCTCGCAAGGGTCGTTTTCCAGGTCAAACAGACATTCACCTGAAATGTCCGCCGTTAATTCAATAAAACCGCTAATCACGTGGATGCAGTTCGTACCTAAACAGGGCAAATCTGCAGCCCGACGCTTTCCGTTGCATCCGCTGATATCCAGTTGGGTTCTCAGCTGCTGGATTCTTTCCAGCGTTAAACTGACGCTTCCCGGCACTGTTTGAATGGCCTGATTTACCGCGCTTTGCAAAACAGCCTCTAGGTCGTAGGCGGGCGTCTCAGCCGCTCGGCCAGTGTCTCCTAAGGCTCCATCGTATGTGCCATTCATGTAGGAGCCTGCAAGTTGATTTTAACAGTAACCGGAGTCGACTGGTCTTGGAAGTCAGCTACCGTTCAGGTACTTGTAGCGCCCCGCTTGCCCAATCAGCCCGGAAAAGCCGTTTTTCTCGTCAATGTTCAGGAGCACTTCCGATCGGTGCGAGGGCAGGTCTTTGGAAATGGTGCTCCATTGGTTTTGGCCATCTAGATTGTTGAATAGTTTCGGGTTTCCTCCTAAACATTTCAAAATATTTTTTTATTGGAAAATTCTCAGTACACCCACATTTGCAATTGATAATAATTCTGAAGCTGGAATAATACCACAAAAACTTATATACGTTAAATAACCACGCCCTGAAACCTCCGGCAACGCTGTTTTAATCATTTCTCATTAACCTCACTCATTGTTGATATTGTGTCAAAGTTAGGCCCCTTATTTCCGTGCAAGTAAACCCCATAGCCATGGCCAAGGCAGCGCTGTTTGTGTGTTTAGGTGCCGTGGGCAAAGCCCCAAAACAGTCCAGGTATAGAGTGTGTTGTTTTAGGCAATATCTGCCGCTCGCCCATAGCAGACGCCGTATTTAGCCATTTGGTCAAAGAACGGGGGCTGGCAGACAAGTGGAAGGTGGACAGTGCGGCGATCGGGGGCTGGCATGCGGGCAACCCTCCCGATTCCCGGGCCAGCCGCACGTTGCTGAACCACAATGTTCCTTACAACGGCCGAGCGAGGCAGGTAAGAGCTGTTAAAACTTGCCTGCTAGGTCCAGGAATGTGGGGTAGAGGTCGGTGATGTGCATCAGGCGGTTGTTGATGTAGCCCTTTTTGCGCAGAAGGGGGCTGTAAATTACCGCGGAGCCCCGGACGCCTCCTTCAAGCAGCGTGAATTTGAGCTGAAACATTTGCGTTGGGTAAAGCGTCACTGGTTGGGGCTTGAAAGTGGGTTTACCCCCTTTAGCGGGTAGTTGGAGCCGTGGTTTTCGTAGATGCCGATGGTTTGGGCCCCATTGTCCGACAGAAAAAGAACTATGGAGTTGTTGAGCATTCCTTTGTCGCTTAGTTTCTTCACCACTAGACCCACTGATTTGTCCAGCTCGCTCACTACATCTAGTGATGTGACATTTAATGAAACTCGGCCCCGAGTTAAGAGTTGAATTAGTTAGGGTTTACCGGCATATCGGCGGCGTCGAGGGTCCTCAATGTAGCCAAACTTCTCGTCGGTTTGCGTGATATTTTTCACTCCTAGCTCAGTTCCATTGGCCCCAGCATGCGCCGCCAGGTGCCCCAAGTAGAGGAAAAGCGGTTCGCTTGCATTGTGCGCCTCGAGCACATCCAGGGACTTTTCGGTGAACAAATCGGTGGCGTATTGGCCTTGGTACTGCCACTGGGGCTTGAAGCCGTGGTGAAGGTCCAGACCCGACCAGGTTTCCTATCCGGACAATCAGTACAAGGTGTGTTTGACGTTAATGTTCCTACCGAAATGTTCCAGTCGGCCGACAATCCTTGATAGGCAAAATAATCGAAGTAGCCCACAAAGCCGTTCCAGTAGCCGAAGTGGGTGTCGAAGCCGCGAGCAGTGGGCGTGTTGTTCTTGCGGCCGGAGCTCAAGTGCCATTTCCCCACCATGTGGGTCTTGTAGCCCAGCTTCTGTAGCCGTTCCGGCAACAGTTCCAAGTCATGAGGCAGCGGCCGGTCTTCGCCCGCGCTGAGTGGGACTCCTTGATAGCCTGTCAGCAACGGGTTAGGGCTGTTTCGGCCGTTTTAGTTGTTCATTGCCTTACCGAATCTCACGGGGTATTTTCCAGTCAGAAACGCGGCTCTGGAAGGGCTGCAAATGGCTTGCGTGTAAAACTTGTTGAGAACGACGCCGTTGTAGCCCAGGGCGTCGATGTTGGGCGTCGGGATTTGGCTGGAGCCGTGAAACCCGAAGTCGTTCCATCCCTGGTGTCCATCGGGAACAATGCTAATTAAGTCGCGTGATTATTTACATTACGATTACTTACAATGTCATCCCCAAGTATGACCACAATGTGGGGCTGGCGGGTGGCACAGATTGCAATTAAGTTGAATAGGCCCAATATCAGAATCGATGGCCGTTTCATTTTGGCGCTCGGTAAAACTGGTGAATATTTGCTGTCGCCAGTCTAAGCTTAGCGTCGTTGTTCAACTAATTAGCGACTTAGATAAGAAAAAGTAATTATGAGAAACGCGCTGTTTCGTTAACAGTTCGTTAACTTATTTTAATTAGTTCACGGCCAGGTAATTGAAAATTAGAAGCCAAAAGCAAATGTTTTTGATTCAATGTAAATTCGATGTTGGTTTTGACTTAAACGATTTTACAGGGTGCGTGTGCTTATAGTTGCATGAAATTGTCCCACTGAGTGATCCCAGTGCGTACGATTTCCCTGATTTGGTCCCTAACACTAAGAGCACGCCTCAACACATCTGTAGTGTAACTCTAACGTGTTACGAAATATGCACACAAATGCAACTTCTATTATTAATTTAGGTTGAGATCAATATACGTAAATTACAAACATTGAACATATTGGTTAATTGATATTTGCTGACATATTAACTCGATTCAGTACCATTAACGCAAGCTAGCATAATGTAACATGGGGTACTGTGGATCCAAACAGGATCACAGTAGAAATAAAGGTAGATGAGACAGCTAGAAGTGTGTTCTTTTACACATGCGTTAGTTTTGAATTTTCGCATTCGCCATGAGGACTGGAAACATTTTTAATTCGATGCTTTATTTAAAAAAAAAATTTCTCCGTAATTCAGACATCCATCGAAGATGCAGTTTAAACTGACCTCACCCCAAGAATGAGCAGTAAATAGACATCAATGTGTGAAAGCGCCCTGTCTCCCAAAATGGGCCTTCGTTAATTAAGCACCGGCCGTTGAATTTTAAGTCCCATTTCCGCGCTAATTGTAATATATTAGCAATACAAAGCATTATTACCGCAAAATCCATATTCAAATCGCTTCCTGCTTGAATGAATATCCCGGTCACAGCACTCGACACTAAAAAAAACTAATCAATTCCAGATAGAAGAGTCGGATTTTTTCGACTTTGACTACATCTTTGGCATGGACAATAACAACATCAGCAACTTGAAGGGGCAACAGCCGGAAGGCAGCAAGGCCAAAATCCTGCTGCTGGGGGACTTTGATCCGGAGGGCGACCGAATCATCCGGGATCCATACTATGTAAGTACACTGTTTAATACTATTTGAATGCCCTTGTTTAAATGCCTGCCGCGCTGGGCTCTCCCAGGATTCTGGATCGCAGGGCTTTGAAAAGTGCTACCAGCAATGCGTTAGGTCTTGCAACGGATTCTTGGATCGTGTGGCACAGGGACAGATTTAACTAGGGCCCCTAAACAAACTGTATATTCCAACAAAAGAAAATGTTGCCTCCTAATATAACTGTCAGTGTTTGAAAAAAGTTCTGCTAAAAATCGTCTTCAAATAAAGCGTCCAGGTCCACATCACTCAACATCTCCTTCCACAGTTGCTCATGGGCAACATCCGCCACTGTAACACACGTTCCCTTCCCTTCCCCATTGGGTTTCTTTGAAACCGCCTCTTTATGAGGATGGGGGCTCGGCGGGTCGCTCCCCAACTTCTTGAAGGTAAACAGCTTCCTTGTGGGGTTTCCACTAGTAGCTGGATTGCGTCTGAATTGTGCACGTTTCTGCATCTGCAAAGCCGCGATCGCCGGACGTGAGACCGCTCGGGGCCTACACACTCGGTTGTTTTTCTGCTCCAAAATCTCCTCCTGCTTCCTCTGGAAGCTTTTCAGAACATCCTGTGGACTAATGGGACGAATCACCAGATTAGTCGGGCCATAAATGGCGCTTAGATTTTTGGGCGTGATGGTGAGGTGGTGATTGTCGCAGTGATCGCAGCTGCATGAAAGTACCCCAAATTCCACCAGAACCAGAACGGCGCCCACAGTGAAAAGGGGCTCGTGCTCCTCATAGAGGCTCTGAACAATGTTTCCCCGAATGGTGCCTGAAAATCTAATCAGTGGGGGTTCGCTTGTGGCGGAGTTTTGGGAATTTACCAGTTGGGTCCCTCAGTGTGACATTTACTGATTTCTGGCTTTGCCGGTCAACTACCTCTAAGAACAGCACAACTCCAGCCAGGAATGGAATCTTTTGAATAGTGGACTGGTTGCCTTTCGGCTGCCCTTTGATCCAGGCGATGTTGAAATGGTCGTAAAGGGGCTCAGAGTCCTTGGCCATATCTTTCCATGGCCCCTCCTGGAAGGACCGGGACGTGTTTTGGGAGCACAAGTCTGTTTGCTGCAACAACAAACGGATGGATAGGATTCGAAAGCTGGTTCTGCTCTAGCTACCTCCACATGATCCGCGGTTAGAAGCCCTGCAGGTCCAGGAAATAGCCGCTTTATGCCTGCAGACTGTGGGCTCAATTTAGCTTTTTTGGCTTGGTGCGACGGCTCTGCTGGAGCTGCAAAGCAATGCCTCTAAGGGTTTAAATGTGAGAAGGCACCTCGAGGGGCTCACTATACTCACATTGTCAACGTTAGGGTCTTCTGCCATTAATATGTACTTTGTAAAACCCCCCACATTATGAATTTTTGAGCGAATTGGGGTTGAAATTGGCTAATGCTGTTTTTGTTGAAATGTAAACACTGGGTGCAGGTTAAGGCCAGGAATGAAATAAACATGACAGGTGTTGTCAGTGTCCGTTTTATGACGTTGGTCCAAAACCAGACCGAATCGTTGTTTAGTAATAATTTTTTGAGCCTTTGAGGAGAATTGACGCCTATTTTTAATTTCGAAAACTCTAGAATTATTGTGGTTTTGTGCTCAGAAGAACTGGAGATATATGTCAAATTTGACCTGGGTTCCTTTAAATATGCTTGTATGGCTACAAAACAACGTTGCCAATTTCCACTCTTTACAAATTTTTTTGTAATTCATGACAGAATTCACCAGCCCCTTAACTGTCACACGCTGTCACCTCACTGTTTGAGAGAAAAAGAAAACAATTAAAATAGTGATTTTTCAGCAGTGAAAAGCCTTTAACGATGGCGCTTACCAATGAAGAACCGGATAACTCAAGTGCGGGCACCGACGAGACCGTTAACCTGTGGCAGAGCATTCTGAACGACGTTCAGAAACATGGAAATCCCAAACTGAACCCCAACAAGCAGATAGTGGTTTTGGGGAACAACGAGAGCGGAAAAACCACCATGGTAAGCAGCTAAATGCGCCCAAGTAGAGGAGTTTGTGCGAAACTGCGTTCGTTGCTCAGGTGGCAAAGCTGCAAGGGATTGACAATTCCAGCAAGGGGTCAGGGCTGGAATATGCCTACATCAATGTAAGGGATGATTATCGCGACGACCACACCCGTTTGAGCGTTTGGGTTCTGGATGGCGATCCGTCCCATGTGGATCTTCTGAAGTTTGCTCTCAACGAGGAAAACTTCCAGGTAGGAACCGAATAAGGCCAACTGGTTGGGTGCTTAGACTATGTATGAACAGGACACTTTGGTGATATTGACTGTGTCAATGAGCACTCCTTGGGGCATTTTGGAGCAGCTGCAGCATTGGTCGTCGGTTCTGGCCGATCACTTGGACAAGCTGAAGCTGGACATCGATGTCAGGCGGAACAGGCGCCATTTGATGGTCAAAAAATGGCAGGAATACATTGAGCCTGGTGGGTGACACCGCAGCTGAGCTAAGAAACAGTTGAATATTTAAAAAAATAGGGGATGAATTGGAGCCAGCCTCTCCAATGAAGCGAAGCTCGCGCAACCTGGGCGATGAAGACAACGAAGACGTCGATCTGAGCACCTTGTCAGAGGGAACACTGACCAGCAATCTGGGCCTGGATATTGTGGTGGTTGTCACCAAGACGGACTACATCCAGACGCTGGAAAAGGAGCACGATTACAGGGATGAGCATTTGGATTTCATGCAACAGTGGATCAGGCGGTTCTGCTTGCAGCATGGGGCTGCTTTGTTCTACACCAGCGCAAAGGAGGATAAGAATTGCGACTTGCTTTACAAGTAAGTCGGAGATTTTTTCGTGGATGGAAGCCTTGTTCTAACGCTTGGTCAATTCAGGTATCTGACCCATCGAATCTACGGGTTTCCATTCCAGACGCCCGCGCTGGTCGTGGAAAAGGACGCCGTCTTCATCCCGGCCGGCTGGGAGAATATGAAGAAGATCAGCATCCTGCATGAAAACATGCATTCGTGCAAACCAGACGATTACTATCGCGATGTCATTGTCCAGCCGACTACAAGAAAGGTAAGCTTTACGTCCTACACACGGTGATGTTTTCTTTGCAGCCCTTTAGAGCTCTTTCAAATTGCAGACAGTGAATCGAGAAAGTGAGCTAGTGGCGGAGGACGAACAGGTCTTCCTAGCCCTGCTTCAACAGCACTCGTTTGGAGGCGCGAGTCCTGCAAGTAACAGGCTGAGCGATGGGCCAATGAGAAGTCCCATAGCCGGTACGAATATTAGAATGTTTGATCAAACAGTCATTTAAACTGTTCCTTTTTGTAGGAATTCAGGCTTCGCCTCGAAAACTGGACGGCTCGAAAGTGGTGAATTCGCCGGGAGGCGAGGGCGTTCTGGCCAATTTCTTCAACTCGCTGCTGCATAAGAAAACCGGTAGCCCCAACACATCGTTGGTGAATAAAACAGGTAAGTTTAAGACAAGAAATGAGCCAGGTTTATGAGTGGTCCTTGTAGGGTCTGAGTCGCTAACGGACAAAGCTCTGATGCGCTCAGACGCCCAGGCTGAACTGGACAAGTTGGCCAGGAAAAAGCTGGCTCCGCCTAGTGCGGGCAGCACTCCCAACACCAGCAGTGTCGACTTTGATGCTTCCGACTGCTGAACTGGTTCAATCCTTCAAGTTTCTTGCTAATACTGCAAGCCAGTTCGAGCGATTTTTCTGATTACTTTACGCTGATTCTCTAGTAACGCTTCATTTCTGTGATAGGCTTAATCCTTCAATTTTCTTTAAATAAATTATTAATTCCCTATCAAATTTTGTGCCGCGCCCTTCATCATACGGTTTCATTTTCCTGACTTTCGTACCCAGTATCCAGGCTCCCAACACTGTGTATTCGTTAGTTTCTTGTGAATAAGTGATAGATAAAATATATCGCGGACGCCGAAGTGAAAGCGCCCAGTTGTTTCGCTCCTCAGCGCAAAACGTTAGCCAAGAGGAGATTTTTTGTTTCTGCCATATAAATGTTAGGAAAACCCCGATATTGCGTTTGCGACTAAGCCGCTTTATATTCCTATAACGCTTCAGGTAAAACAGATATTAGTGCCAGCTTTCAATCGTCAATATCATCGATTAGATACAAAAACGTGTCGTTTTCATAGGTGGAAAAGTAATATCTGAAATCGAAAAAACCCAATTAAGTACTGCAAATGAATTTTTGCTGGATATTCACGGCTTACTCTGCTTGATCGAAAACCTGGTCTGAGGGCACTTTACAATGGCCCTCCTGTGCTAAGTGTGCTTGGAGCTTTGCAGAATCGCCCAACTCTTCCGTACAATACGGGCACGTCTTCCTATAAATCATTCGCCTGGTGTAGTTGATCAGCTTGATTTTCTGATAAAAGTCCAACTCTTTGGTGGCTCGAGCAAAATCAAAGTTATGTTGCGTTTTTATGTGGTCGAAAATGGCGCCCATATCAGTTTCACAGTGCGCGCAATAAAGGCAGGTGATCTGGCCAGAAGCTTCGGTCCAATCCGAATACTCCTGATCGCAGTTCTCCTCATAGTCGACCTCCAAAGCGTAACTAAAGACAATCGACGGTCAGTGATTTGTTTAAAGCGTATTGAGCGCTTTCCTACTTGTCGGTTTCATGCTGCAGGACTCTCCAGCTCTTATCAACTTCCAAATAGTTTATTATGTAGAACTTATCATATTCCACATCCTCAGGGCTGATTTGCTTGTGCATTTTCTTCCGCATGTGCTCCTTGAGCACTGCCCGCTCCGGAAACACGCCCTTGCAAAACAGACATCGTAAAGCTTGCAATTGGGAGTCCACATGTTCAATTAGTTCATCAATAAACACTAAGTTGTAGTGATTCCCCAGATGTAAATTGTGCTCTTTGAAGATATGTTCCAGGTACTCCTGCCTGGAACCTACGACGCAATTTTTCAAGGATCAAGTTTTATTTAAATGCGCATCTCGTTACCTTCATGCTGATACTTGCAGAACAAACAGCTCCTTTTATAGTTCAAGTTTGTTCTTTCAAACTCTTGTACTTTGAGGACGTAGTCCAATGTAAGTCGGTGTCTGAGCAGTTTGTCTTCCTTGAGCAGCGTACTGAGGAAGAAATAGTGCTGTTGAGCACCCTCATTTCGCACCGTCGGAATGATTTGCTCAATAGGGCGCTCTTTAAATCGGTTTCGCCAATAGAGAACGTATCTGGAACCAGACTGATGTAGATTTGCTTCAATGTGAGCGCAAAGACTTACTGGGGCAGATTTTTTATATTTTGCACATCATCAATAACACACTGGTGCACATCGAAGGTGTGGAGAACGAAAATATCCAGGCGCAGTCTTAAATTGAAACTGTCCTCGCATAAGAAACATTTGGTTTCAGTGTTTTGGCCCTGGGCCTGAGGGAAGGTCAGAGGGCCAAACATTACCACTTCACCACTCCCTGTATATTCAAAGACAATTTCTTGACTTTCTAAACTGGTGAAACTATGTAAAATAAAAAATTCAAGAATTCTAACCTAATTGCTGATGATTGATAAAAACGATATTGCAATTGTCAATGGCAGGGCGACCAACTTAACAAAATTGCCGAATCAGAAAACAAACTATCATTGTCTCGCTCACACCCAGCCCAATTAAGAGATGACTGTACGTAATGTCAATTTGCTGCTTCGAGTTGGTGGCACTGCTGGCGGCAGCCATGTTGTATTAGCTTGTCAGTTTTGATAACTTACTGTTTCGAATTCAAATTGTGCCCCCTTAAATCGAGATTTTTCCGTGTTCCAGGATTGAGTCAGGGGTTTTGTCGTAGCATAATGTTCGATAGGGATTTTGGGAGTTAAATCATCAATTTTAATACACGTTTATCTGAAAAATGCCCAAACAATCCACAGCACTTAGTTTGCTAAACCAAAACCCTACACCCACTTCAGGTTTATAGTTTCGCGTACTTTTAAAAAAATTAATAACACAAGTCTTAGTCTTAGGTGTAGAGTCTTGCCGCCTAACCACTATTTTAAAACTTAACAACCTCCCTGACTCATATTTACATTACAAAAGCGTCAGTAGTAACAGCTTTGGTTTTTCCTAGTTAAGTCCTTAATCGCCTAAGCAATCAACTAGTCAGGAATGTCGCTTCACGTGAATATTCAAATGATCAGCCCTGATAAATGTCTTTTCACATACCGCGCACGAATAGGGGCGAGCCCCCGTGTGTTTTCTGTAATGTCGCTTGAGTTCGTCGGACCGGTTGAATCGCCATTCACAGCTTTCCCAGGTACAAATGTAGGGTTTTTCGCCTGCAAGAACAACGACTAGAGTACAGCTATTACATACAGGGCGCTTCCCACCTGTGTGGGTCCTTTTGTGGGCCTTCACATGCGAACTTTTCGTGTACGTTTTACCGCAGCCCTCCACGTCGCATTGGTAAAACCGTTTCGTGGGCGCTCGTGGAACTGTAAGGGTCACTTCGGGCATCATTAGTGAGTGCAAGCCCACTAATGATGCCGGGGCACTAGTGCGTGCTCCCTCGGGACTGTTTTGCTGCCCAGCGCAGCTCTCCTCCTCATCCTCCACACTGCAGTCGTCTTCCGTGTCCAAGCTAGGATTGAAAAAGGTTTAGCCTTTACACGCGGGCCGAGTTCAAGCTAAGTGGGCTCGCTATGCCTTCTTGCTTGACTTGAAAGGGCGTGGTGCTTCTGCTATTGGGAACCAAACGGTTTCACTTACTTGCATTCTACGATATAGACGTGGGTTGCATCCTCTTGTAGACTGGCATCAGTCATTCTTGTAAAGCAAACTCAGATAGAATAACTGCAAGTTTGGGAATTCTTGTGATAGTTTTGAATCTTCAGGGTGCAATGTAAACAACACACTGCTTGTTATCTGTCATTGCTTGACGGAACCACGGATCACAGAGGTTACAGAGGTACTCGGTGATCTGTGGACTGAAACGCTAGAGCTGAGTTCATTGTTGTCGTCCCGATTAGACAAGGATGAATATTTTGAAACGTAAAAAAGGCACGGTTTTGCAATGCAGGGTAATAAAATTGATTTTTTTTCACAACACCCTGGTTGTGCATCGTAATGTTAAAAAAATCGAGAAGTGTGCCAACTGTCAACATTTTTTTAGAGTTGTCGCTTTTTGGGAACTTCTTTATTCTGGGAAAAATATTTTAAAACTTCATTCATTTCTCTAATTTGATTATTTGGCGATGCAAAACTGTTTATGGCGTTAAACAACTGATTTTGCGATTTTCTGGTTGAAAAAAATGTACAGCCAGCATTCAAAGGCGTCCAAATTTTCGTTCTATCTATCGATAAACCCATTCCTCGTGGCCAATTGTAGATGGATTTGACTTTTCAATTGAACATTCAAATGGTTGATGAGTTTTGTGTTAAAACGGAGATTTTTGGCAGTTTTTGGGCCCTATACATGAGGTGAATGACAATTTGCGTGTATTTAACCCGTTTTATGTACGAGCGTACGCTTTTCCATGTTGAAAATATCTTTGGGGTTCTAAGAAGGAAGGTCGATCGAATAACACTTCGCGCTTGTTACAATCTATATTTATCGCAAACTAATCGCTGTCCACTATTCGGTGATTTTCTTATACAAACTGGCAAAATGCGCCCTACCACGGCCTGTGCTTGCTCTGGGTGGCATGCGTTAGGATCCAGGTATTTTTCGGCTTCTTCACCATTGACATCTGCTTGTGTCTTCCGTGGGTCTTGCACATTACATACAGCCGCTCTTGCCTGCAGACGAAGTAACAGTCTTTGCACCTTTTTCTGAGTAGCCCCACTACTTTCATGCCACAGCTGATGGTCAGGCTGGGAGTGTTGGGGGCAAGGAAGGCCATTTTGGGGCTGGAGCTCGGCAGCAGGCCTCCGGAGCGGCTTAGTAGCGAACGCACAGCGGAAAACATTGAAACTGGCCTATTTAGGTAAATTTTCACCAAGTGCTACAACATAGGTTTGTGGTTATGTGTACTTGTCTGCTTCTAGCCACAGATCTCAGAGGTGTTTGTGATTTCTGTGTTTGACAGCGCGGCGTTATGGGTGCGGTTATCGGGTAACGGTTTTTGATGGTTGTAGACAACGAATTGAAACCCTTCCAAAATATTTATTCAGCTAAAATGTAACATTAATAAATATATTATAAATTTCTTAGCTCTAGAATAACGTGAAATATAACGATTCTCTATAGAACAACGCGACCCATGGTCCTAGACCTTTGCCACTAAATGCAGAAGGTTTTTTTAATGGTAATCGGCAAATAGTCGCCAAATCGGAAATATTATATACTGAACGAATTTGCGCCTAGGAATTCAGAGATCTATATTTGAATATTAAAATTACATTAAAAAAATATAATAAAATGCACACAGAATTATCCGCATTCGCGTGCATTAATATAGTATAAAATATACTGGCCCTGTTACTGGCAATACGGTTTTAAAAATATACATATTTCTCTTAATTACAATATTTATAGTTAATGCAGCGGCTTGAGCCTGTATCAAGTGGTCCAACTTTGCCCAGCGAAAATCGAGCCTTAGCCGAAACTTAAACGTAGAAAAATATAAAAATTGCACGCTCGGGTAAAATATTTTTTTCGATATCACAAAAATATTATTTGCCTTGTCAGGGAGTAATTTTTGATTGGCTTGTGCGCTTTGAAGAGCTCGGGAATTTTTTCGGTGTAATAAAAAATGAATTATTGAATGGTGCCCGCAGAGGGCGGTTTCCTTCGGCATAACGCACCGCAATGGCTTAAAACTAGTCAATTAAAATTAGGGGTTTTTACAAACAAGTATTTTTCACATCGCTACTGGCACCGTGTTCCGACATCCTTAAAATTACAACAATAACAATAAACTACTACAATTAACTAGGAATGTTCAGAGAATGTCATTGTTACGCAAGAGATGGGACAAACATCGCTTTACTATACAAGTATCGTTGTCAAATGTACCTTTCCTGGTAGATATATAGCGTTACAAGGTGATTTATGTGATTCGACTGGCGGAAACTTGAAGTAAATCTTGCCGGATAGCGGCACACACACGAGCTACCGTCTTGACAAAGGAAAATCACGATACTTTATATTGGCAGAAAAAACCACTGCAGTCACGACCGATTGACGTATCGCCTGTACATAAATCAATTTATCCGTGAAAGTTGCAAAAATATGGCGGCCCTATGTTGGTGTGACAGCTGTCAACGGTCAGGACATAACCTCAGCCTCTGTTTCATTAGACTCGGTGACACCAGGAAAGGCAGATTTAAGGCCGGCTAGAATGGGAGCGTTTGTACAAAATTTCAACTAAAAAAAACTTCATCGCCGACTGTCAATGTCGCTTCATGTGAAGTGACAGATGGTCCGATCTGCTAAACGACCGTTGGCACAAGTTGCAACTGAACGGTTTCTGGCCGGTGTGTTTCCTGTAATGCCTGGTCAGCTCGTCCGATCTGGCAAATTTCCACGTGCAGCCCTCCCACGAGCACTGATAGGGCTTCTCCCCTAAAACCCCCAAACTTGCCAGCGACTGCGCCAAACTCATTGCGGCTCACTTACCGGTATGCGTGCGCTTGTGCGCCTTCAAGTGGGAGCTCTTGGTGTAGACTTTGTGACACCCCGCCACGTCACACCGGTGAATCTTCCTCCTCCTTATCGTCACCTCCGGCAGCAACTTTGAGTCCTCATATATGTTGTTGTTGTTGTTGTTGTTGTTGGATTTCCCGGGTGAGGACTGATGGGAGAGGGCGGGCGTGATGGTTAGTGACCTGAAAGGGCCCCATTGAGTTGTCTGGAACAGTGCGGCACTGTGAGGACACTTACAAAGAGGCATCCTTGATCCGCTGCAAGGCCAGCAAAGTGGCGGTGGGGGTGAGGGATCGCGCGCAATCAGCCCCAAATGGCAGGTTGATGTCAGGGGGCGCGGTCACCGTTTTGGGAATATCTGGAACAACAACAGCAGGAACAGTCAGTTAGGGTTTTGTTGATCGGTCCCCATACAGCAGGCGAGTTATCTAATCAAACAATATCCGCCAGCGAGCGCAAAGCTAACGGGGCCTCGGGTGGAGCCGGGGGCCCCTTTCAAGGCCGCGCTTGAAGATGAGCTGTGCAAGTGTTCCAGTAGGTCCGCGCTGCTTCCACTTTAGCATCACGCGTAGCCCGATAGAGGTCGAGGCGCGCTTTTGTGCATCTTTGGGACACGTAGATTTGCGTTAACCATGCGTTAATTTAATAAAATTGTTCAGTTTGGGTGATTGCGAATGGCCGAGTTGGCTCAGGGTGGGTTAACGCCTGTGTCCCATGCATCCTTATACGATGGGACGATGATACGAAAGTGTCTCTATCAAAACATTTTCGAGGCCATTCCTTGAAACTAATGGGTTTTTCGGGTTTTTAGGCGGTCGTTCGGTAGAATTTCTTCTTGACGTTTCGCAAGCACGAGTGGCTTGCATCTTCAGAAGTGGTTTGCTTGAACGCTTACACTGTTCTCATCAG
>NW_026018611.1:976829-980972 GCF_020466585.1 Dendroctonus ponderosae
CCTCCGTCGTACCAATTGACAGATCTCCAACCAATAGAAACACTTTCGTATCATCGTACCATCGCATGGGCCACGGGCTTCAGAAATTCATTAAATCGCGCATTCAAAACTAATATTTCGACCTTTAGTACCTACTGGTTTTTGCCGTGGTCTGCTGATAATCGTCCATAATTTTCTAGGTCCAAATCGCGAAACACATCAATGTTTTTAATAAACCAGGAAATCCCGAAAGGGGCGGCAGCACTTCACGAACAACAGAAACACTAGTTAAGCATTGCAAGCGTTTGAAGTTTTGAAGAGTACCATTTAGAACCTAGCCTCAGTCATGTCATGTTGACATGTTTGTCAACTAATGTCGTAGCGGACGCCTTGTTGCCGCTGTTCTCTTGAGCGAGACGGACTAGGATATATTTTGATGTGAAACTCTGTTGGTAAACTAACGGAGAAAAAAAATCGACGACGTCATTTCGCGCTAGTTCTGAGTTGAGGCTCCAGGTTGGGCGTCAACCGTGGATCAGCTGGTACAAATGGCACTGATTCTCCATCGCCAATGGTACTTCCCACGTCCAAACAAGCACCCTGTATCGAACCAATACATTTTGCCTAATGATCAATTAATTAACCTAGCATTAGAATAGCCGGGACTAATTAGGGAAAAAAGCGGGCGGCACTTTCAGCGCAATTCGGTGCCTTTGTGGTGCGTTTCTTGTGCCATTCCCTGCGATTTTTTCCATTAGCTAAGGCCGTTAAAATGCTTTCAAACGCCGCGAACAATTAACGGCCTTAGAAGGTCCGGTGCGATGCGCCCATGGGGACTCTTAAAATTGGCGTCGTTGCCGCAACTTTGCGCCTTTGCGCCGCTGCTTTTTTTGCGCTTAATGGCGTAAGTGAGAATTTTTTTCGCGCACGCAAAATGCGATGGTAGGGCGCAGCCGCCACAGGGTCTTCCGCGGCTCGTATATGATGAAAGTCCATTTAATTTCCTGTCCAATCCATCTCAATTATAACGGTCGGTTTTCTCACAAGTGAGGATTTAATTACGTTGAGCTAATTAGTGCGGGCAACAAACAAGCGAGTAACAAACTGCACTAATAAAACATAAAGCGCGATGTCGACAATTAAATGAGCAGCGCCTCCAAGCTCAAATCGAGGATTTCGGCGCTGGCTTATTAATTAGTGCTGACATGATTACATATTCAATTATTACATTCTCTCTCGTTGGGTACTTTGTTGTTTACAGAACGCGCAAGGTCGAGCTCCATGTAGAACCATTCACCCCCCATGCGAGGAGTACGTTTAGCAACCGTGATTTGTTGAGCATTTAATGCGGCAAAAATAAGGGAAAGGATTACTTATCGATAATCGCAATCGTTTCAAATAATTGAATCTGCTGTCTTTATAGTGGAACGTCGTGATTTACATTATTCGCGTACAACTTTAATTTTCCGGCCGCTCGCAATCATATTTACGTTTTCGGACTGGTCTAGTTAAACCTGCAAATTTTTGCACTTGAATGGGCGTGGTCTTCAATGGCCCGGGGATTTAAGCCTCCAAATTGTCACGAGAGCGGGCGGTTAAGGATTTCACTTGTCAAGAGTTTGACGTTTTGAGTCTTACGTGGCATGTACGTCCCTATGTAAGGAGCGGCGTTCTTATAGAAAGAGAGAGAGAGAGAGAAAATTAGAAAGATATTACTATATATTTACCGAGTTATTTAAGATATCGATAAAATAAATTATTTCCGATTTAAAATGTCTACCAAAAATCAGTTTACGATTTCTAATGTTGAAAGAATAAAAAAAATATTACTTAAAATAATATACATTATAGTTTGAATAAATTTTACGTAAATAAAAACATGGTAACAATATGCGCAACGATATAAACAAACAAAATTAAATTTAATTAACCATTCTAATGTTAACTTAGCCCCCTCTAAAATGACTAGGAGAACACGCTGCTAAAATATTTTAACATATTTACGGAACACCCTGTATAAGTAACAATTATAAAGAAAATCAAACACAATTTTAGTTTATTCACTGGGGTACCATGATTTGTACGATAATGTTTATTGAGATTTCCCTGTGTTGAAAAGCGTTTTTGACAAATACTGCAAACATTGGAAATAGACATAACTAATGATATAAAAGTTATTATTTGTACGTTATTACGACAGAACACTGCTACTACTTCGACACAATCAAATCAAAGCGTGGTCAGACATAAACCAAACCACTTCATGTCCCACTTTTAACAGTTCTAACCTCACCTTTTTAAGATTTGACACTTGATACGATACCTAACATAACATTAGATACTGGCAACGTTGTATTCGAAGGGGGCTACAATTAGCCGCTTCTGAACAATTTGCATTCGAAATTTCCAATCTATTAGGTGACATTTGTGGCGACTCACTGACAATGACAGTTCGTTTTTATTGGTCATATGAACGATTATGTCTGTGTCGAAAAATTGTAGAAAACATTAATATTTCATTTCACGATTCTTTATAAATTGCGCGAGTGCAAGAAAGGGCGTGGCCTAGTAAAATTAGTTTGACGTTTGCGCTTTTACGTACATCTGACGTTTCACGCAGTAAACATTAAGGAATCGTGGTAATTTTGAAGTTTATCCTTTGACGTTTGGAGTGAACAAAGTGCTGATCTTGTAGGAAAATTAATGTCAAATTTTTTTAGGGGTTTTTGAGCGCTTTGCGCTCATTGAAGTTTGCGATTTTTCCATTCAAGTCAAACGAACTTAGTTTTTATCCCGAACACTTGCCCCAGCCAAAATAAATACGTTAAAACCTTAAATATAAAATGGTATGGGCAAGATATAGATTTGGCAAATGCGCGATTGCTGTGACAGACCGCGTGGACATCATGGTGTCATTTGTTATCTTATGATCTTAGGGAAGAGTCGGAAATTTTAATGACATGAAATACACATTTCACGTCTATGTCAATTTCCCACAATAGTATTGTGTAGTTGTCAGGGAAGTTTCTACTGAATTTAATTTTTCAAAGGAGGAAGCATTAAAACTTGGTCGATCCTGATCAAAACTAATACGAAGTTGCCTACTTTGTGACATTTTTGGCAGGCGTCCGTTCATTAAAATATATGAAATAAAATCGAAAAGAAAATTATTATTGTACCGAATCAGATTCTTCTTGAACGCGTTTTTTTTCAATCAAATTGCATTTTTTTCAAGTTGTTAGGATTTCTGACGGTCAAAGGGCAAGTTTACCCGCGTTTGTCCGTCATCAGACTGTCACTCGATAAGACAGGCAGGTTAAGCAACATCAGTTTTGACAACAGTTGATTTGCAGTGTTGCCCCATTCGACGTTTCATGCTGTAGTAAGCAGTAAGAAATCGCGTACGTTTTATCGACGCTATTGCCCCATTAAACGGACGTTAGGAAATGATCGTCCGTACTGTCACTGCGAAGAAGTCTCAATCTTTCCCGTGGCAATTTTGCCATTACCGTTTTTATGCGCAACTTGATTGCCAGTTTGATTGCGCCGTGATTGATGGGCGGCAATTTTCAAATACTCCCCGAACGGAAATGGTAATTGGGCAGGAAAAAGTTCAAGCTTGATTCGATTGGCGCAGTTAATCATTGATGACCGCTACAAGTCGCGAGCAAACCGGCTGACAGGCAGGCAAAGAATCGGCATTTTCGCCCAAACAACCCGGACATTTAACAAACTCATTTGCACACGCCGGATGCCTCGGCATTGATTAGCGCTTTATGAGGTGGCAATAATTCTTTGCACATGAATCGATCGGCTGGGATTATCAGAAATTCGCCCAGCGACACGAATGATGATGCAATTATGGACAGTGTATTGCAAAAAATTCAATATTGCCAAAACAACAGTGTTGCCAAACTTTTCCGATGTTTTTGAAGCATCCTGTATATTAAAGTCAATAGGGGAAACAATGTATTTGACTGTCAGTGACTTTCACTGTCAGTCAAACATTGGCTTTCGAGTAATGACAAAATTGTCGAGATGAAGTCAAAGTCACATAACTGACAATTTACACAGACGAATTATCAGAGCGAATTTTCATATATTATATTATCCTACTATTGTTATACAATTTATTAACATACGCTTTTTTAGGTTCATTTAGGT
>NW_026018611.1:981971-984795 GCF_020466585.1 Dendroctonus ponderosae
TTTCAAATTAATTTCTCTACTAATTGGAATTTTCTCTTACAGCTTGAGCCTAAGTGTGTCGCAGGATACCCTCTAGGTGATAGTTCTTGATTACATTTTGATAAATAATTCGTTCTTATTGGGAAATAGGAGCACTATTTATCAATCTGTAATAAAAGACGTGAGGAAATTGAAAGACAAAATTTTTTTTAGGCGAAATATCCGAAAAGAAGTTTGTAAAAAAATACATAAAATGTTTTACGCAGTGAAAAAGGTGGTGCGATAGGTCTCTATCGGACCGTGACCGAAGTGGTCAATCAGTCGATCTACACTAGTTGTACAACAAAGTATCTTATTCAATTAAATTAAAGTCGGCTTAATGTACGAGCTACTAGAATTACTTCAATTGGCAAACAGAGGTCTCGATTGGAAAAATGGCCGCAAACGAGAAAGTAACAACAAGAACAACAACGGCACCGAGTCGAGGAAAAATCGTTACGCAACGCGTCCAGTTTCCTCCACAGACCGATTTTTCCGCTGATTCGACTTAGTCGCATTCAATTTATCAATTTTCCTGTTCACGTCTTATCAGTGCGCTCTTTCAATTAGATAAATGGAAATAAAACAGAGAGGAGGATTCTGAGAGGAAGTCCCAATTAGGATGGATTTAGGACGGTCGCGCCGCCGGCTCTTTTACGGCGACGCGCCACACCAACGGTGAATGACAGTTGATGACAGTGACAGATGAAACCTGTCACTGTCATCAACGACTCAATGGGAAAAGTCATGGGCAGGTAAAGTGTGTTGTCAAAGATCCGCACCAAACCCGCTAAGAGTCGTCACGAAGGCTCGCCCTGTAAAAGGTTACCCGGTGTGGTACCACAGTCTAGTGGTTTTTCTGGGGTACCGTCGGGTCACGACTTGAACTATCGCACGCCCCGCCGCGCATCTTCACTATCCGGTTCTCGCGGTCTTGGCGGTTCGCCTATGTAGAAAAAAAAATGGGTAGGCCCTACCCGACTGCACCGACCCTGGACCTATCGGCACCACATTTTCACATTTTTGAGTCGTTTTCGACGCCTCATCCTTGTTGTCTTGCGACCCCATCTGCCTGCCAGTACAATTGAGTGCCAGCGGCCCATAGATAATGATCCCCGCGAACTGAAGATGATACCATACGGTACCGACCGTTAGCCGATGCGCCAGGCACCATAAAGTACCCACCAGCGAACCTACATCCCATAAAAGCTGATACGTTTATTGTAAAGAGCCGGTGACATGCATGCATATTGCTTCAACGGTACTGCGCTCAATGTTTTATCGAAAATTTATTCGGCTTTCATTCTATTGATGCTTGCGCGACCCACCGCCATACTGCGTGCTTCCACTCTAGGCAATACGCTAGAAATGTCAAACTTTTGACATGCGCCGTTGGTGTTTCGTGTCAATATCCTGTCATATTCAGTGGTTCTACTGTCGTAAATGTTTTCAAATTTATTCTGACAGGTGTACGTCAACAGTACGTGCCCTTATCGGTTTCGCAATACGTAAAGAATCCATTAAAGTTTAGATTACATTAATAAATTAACCTCGTCAATTGTTATAACGTGTTCAAAGTTGCCAAACTGTGCAACACAATTTTGATTGATTATTAAAGCCCGTGTCCCATGCATCTGTTTGTACGATGATACGATGGTACGAAAGTGTTTCTATTGGTTGGAGATCTGTCAATTCGTCGCCGTACGAATTGAGCAAAAACGAGACGGAAAACAAGGAATTTTGGCATAATCTTGCACCGAAGTGTCTGCTATTCAAATTTCGCTTTCTGGGTCAAAACTACTCGAATTTCCTCACTCACGTTCTTACGACTGAATCGACTTTTCAATTCTCTATGCAACGATGCCAAAACGAATTTTGTGGCTCAAATGGTTCTTGAGAAACCTCGAAAAAAGCAGAGTCCTGTTCAAGTGGATTTTGCAACTCAAAAAAAAACACGCAAATCTGAAACTTCTTGAATTTAAGCCTTTTTTGAAAAAACTGCCAACATTTCCCCATCCATGGTTCACTTTCTAAAAGGGTCCCTTGGAATACATTGTTGCCAGATTTCAGCGGATTTGAGGCGTTATTATAGAAAGAGAGAGAGAGAAAATGAGAAAGATATTATTATATATTTACCGAGTTACTTAAGATATCGCTAAAATAAATTATTTCCGATTTAAAATGTCTACCAAAAATCAGTTTAAGATTTCTAATGTTGAAAGAATAAAAAAAAATTAATTAAAATAATATACATTATAGCTTGAATAAATTTTACTTAAATAAAAACATGATAACAATATGCGCAACGATATAAACAAACAAAATTTAATTTAAATAACCATTCTAATGTTAACTTAGCAGCAGTCTTTTAATGAAATTAAAATTTTCAGACCGTAAAGTTTGCACTGAAGTTCTTATTTCGTTAGAAATATAAAAAATTATTTCCTAAAGTTCTTCATATTCACTTCTGGTGAACAGACCGTACTTTTTAAATGGCCCCAGTAGTAAAAATCAAGCGCGTTTAAATCGGGAGATCTAGGAGGGGAGTTTGTAGGAGCTTCTTGACCTCTAGCAATCCAACGGCCTGGAAAGTTTTGATTAAGCCGAAACGATTTATTTTTTTTGCGGGCAAACTGGTGCCATTAAGAAAAAACAATAAGAGATAAAAAATTGATAAATAACTTGTAGTAATTAAAAAAATTATGCTGATAAAAGTTTAAGTGCACACAAAAAAGTTCTGAACAAGACAAAAGTAGGAGTTCCACATTTCTACCCTGTATAAAAGTAAACTGAACTACAAAACACT